>NC_091437.1:158077643-158432847 GCF_964237555.1 Oryctolagus cuniculus
TCCTCCCTTTTATTATTTGAGTGCTAGCTTTGTGCCAGGGACTTGTGAACATCCAGCTGGGCTGTTCCAGTTTATCCCTGGTTGACCCTCTATTTAAAACTAGAATCTCAAAGAATGTAAGCTCGAAGGAAGTTCTCTCTCTTCTGAAAAGGATCCCTGTGTATCACTGAAGTTTGTGCACTGGTCTTGGCTAGCAACAACATAACTCTCCTCTTCACTGTGGCCCTGATATTTGCAGAAAAATATTGTTCCCAAATGCCATTTGTTTCGACTCTTCAATCCATTTTCCTGACACTTAGTCAATGAATCTCTGGCTCTAATTCATCACATTGGACATAAAGCAAAAATTGAATTAAAACATTGCAGAGCAGGTAGAATACAGATTATGACACAGGATGTGGTTGGCACTGCGGAAGGCAACACTAGAGCAGATATGACTTGAAACATTTAAGAAGGAAATTACTTTTGGCAGGGTAGGGTGGCGTGGGAGGGACCACCCTAGTCATGGGCTCCAAGTTTTGGCAACACCTATGTAACAGATTGCTTAGTACTCTGGGCAGAGGATTTCATGTTATGTAACTATAATGGATTCCCTACGCTTTTCCCATTGAACCTGCTTTTTCACCAAGAAAAAGCTCCCTATCATATTAGGGGAAGCTAGCCCCACTTATTACTCCATGAGGCCTCAAGAAGTAAAGGGGTGAGGGTCCAGACTGGAGGGAGTGTCACTGCTGCTCTTCTGTAGAATCCAGACCAGAAGATACAGGTGTGCTTGATGCATCATCGTATGCTCAGGACCTAGGACAGCCCCTGATATTCAGTAGATGCTGGACTGCATACTTAACAAATATGTTCAGTGGGTGGATGGATGGGTGGGTGGATGGGTGCATGGCTGGATGGATGGGTGGGTGGGTGGATGGGCGGGTGGGTGGGTGGGTAGATGGATGACACACCAAGGGTCAACATGTGCTCATGCCAATAGTACCATGATTATTAGAATAATAGTGATCTATGGAGATTTCCTAAATGAGTATTTTTTTTCAGCATAGTTATGAGGCCTTCTGTTAACTCCCAGAGAAGTTCTAAAATGAAATTCCAGTAGCACACTGGTGTAGAAAGAGCTAGACCAAGGCATCTCACTAATAAAGTGGTCATCCACATGTTTACTCACTCATTTGTCTGATATTAATAAGCCTCTCTGTAACACCTGGAAAAATAAGATAGCATCCCTGCTTTCAAGATCTTAAGAGTCTAACAAAAAAAGTAGCCTAGTCCTAAACTATACAACAAATTCAGCTACTAGATGGACTTCAGTTTTTAACTAAAAAACAGTTTTCCCCAGAATTTTTTTCATGTCTCTAATGTCTTCCAGCAACACTCAAAGATAAAACCATACAATAAGAAGAATTACTGGGCCGAGATGGAGGCAGCAGCCCTGGCCGGGAGTCGCAAGTACACCTGGCAGGTCCAGTGCTGTGGGTCATCTTGTACATTCTGCTCATCCATTTCTCCCAGATCACCTCGCAGAATGCTAGGGTGTCACTGTGCTCCCCTGGGAATGTGACACCCAGACAGTAGGCTGCTTCCAAAATTCATGGAAGAATGAGCTGCATACTTTTCATATGCATATACACATGAATATATGCACAATACATATACACAATACATATTTTCTATGAATTTTTGAAGATGCCCTCATATGCATGGATTTCAAAAAAATTTGTGTCAAACATAAACTTAGCTTTGAATTTCATTTTCCATGAACTTTTCAATGTCCTCTTGCATTTGAGAATCAGAGCTCCTAGATAACGGCAGCATATTTCCAGGCATGGAGAGAGGGCTCACCAAAAAAATGACCCACCAGCTCCTACTCACATCCAACTACTGAAATCCTGAGTTCCTACAAGGGATATAATGAACCATCTTAAAAGGTAGATAGCATGACCTTCTTCAAGGGAGCGCCACGAGGCAGTAGCGCCCACACCACCACCAGGTGATCTGTGCCAACTGTGTTATAAGAATAATGGACTAATCAATGTGAACCCAGGATCTGCTCTGTGCATGCACCGTGCGTGGCATGCAATGTCTCGTTTGCTCTTCATGGCACTTTGCTTATCAACAGTACTAACCAGTTTGCACAAGTGTTTCAGTTTAGTATACTTTTCAGCTTGCAGACAGTGCTAGAGCTCATTGGCGCTCACAGGCAGTTGCTCCTGATGGTGACATCTTACGGGACTATGGTGCATTTGGCACATTAATGAATACTGACGATTACCAACCAAAGTCAGACTCTCTTGACATTTTACCAGTTTTTCCACTATCATCTTTTTTTTCCTTTTCTAAGGACTGCACATTATACTCAGTTGTCCTGTTCTTTAGGCTTGTCTGGACTGAGACAGTTCCTCACATTGGGATGTTTTCGATGACCGTGCACAGGTGTTTTGTACCATGCCTGTCAATTTGGGCTTACAGGGTGTTCTCTTCATGGTCTGAGGCTGTGTATTCAGAAGAGGTAGCGTGCCATTCTCATCACATCAAGGGCACATGCTGCGAATGTGACTACCGCTGTTGAGACTGACCTTGAACACCTGGCTGAGGGTGTGTTTTGTCAGGTTCCTCCACTATAAAGCTGTTCGAACAGGAGGGAAGTCACTAGGTGCATACTTTAGCAGGTGGCCCAGGTGCTGTACTCCACTTCCTGAAGGGGAGTTTCTGCATAAATTCCTTGGAATTCTGCACTTCTGATTAGAAGTGATGCCATCTCAAGAGTAATGAACAAATCCACCTTCCAGACATTGGATTCTACCACCATGGTCCAAAAAACAGCATTCCTATGGTTGGTTATGAGACTGGGGGCAGGAACTACCAAACATGAACCTGGAGCATCACACATACTGGGAAGTAAGTAGGTACACACACACACACACACACACATACACACACGGAAGACATGTCAAAGGGACAGGTGCCAACGGAAAGTGCCCAAATGGCCAAAGCTGGAACAATCTGATCAACAAAAAAAAAAATAACACAATACTAGGTTATAACCCAAAGTCCGGGATAAATATCCATGCATCCTTACTGCTGTCGGTAGATGACTGTGTTATCTGGTTTTAAAGATGGAGAACTGTGGTTCAGCAAGGGTCAGCAATTTGTCTCTGATCACACAGTAACCGGAGGTAGAGACAGGACACAAAAGGACCCAGGAACAAGTTCTTAGGAGCCTATGATTCACAGATGGCACTGCACTTCTGGAGGTGATGTGTGCACAGACTTTAGGGGGCACGGAGTACAGGAGGCTCTCGACACACATCTGCTATGGCAATGATCACTTTCAGTGTCTCTCCACCCGCACTGCAACTCCCTACCTGCACCCTCCCACTTCCAGGCCTCCCCTGTGTTGCCTGGTTCCCTCTGCCAGCAATGTTCTCTCCCTGATTCCTTCCCTCCTGAACCCCACACAAGTTTCTAGGCTCAGTCAATGCCTCTGATGACCCCTAACCAGGGAGACTCAGTCAGCATGACCCTCTCTGCTCTTCCTCGGGACCCCTCCTCTACCTGGTCATGGTCTCCAATGACTCAGATATCCAGGTTACCAAGCCCCAGGAAGGTAGGAGCAATGAACAGCACACAGCAAGCAATTGATAAATATGCATCGCGTGCCTGTGTGCACAAATGGGTGAATAGATTTTTGTTTGTGATTCCCTCGGTGCCCACTACAATATCTGAGCAACAGCATTGCATAATGCACTCTTGCTAAATGAATGGATGAATGAAGGAAGCAATCAATTTCTTGCAGGAACCTGAGCTTGCAGAAGAAATAGGTGTCCTGGAACATTCTCCCACTGCCTGCCTGGAACGGTGGGTCCCCAGGGTGCTGGCCTGTGGTGGAGGGGAAGCCAGCTGCCGAGAGCCACCAGCCTTTTCCCTCTGGAAGGCCCTCCCTGCCTGCCACTAGAGTCCTATCTTTTTCCTGGGCCGCAATCGACCTCAATGGATTGGGAAGCAAAGAGCAAGGCACTCAGGCTGAATTCAGCTGGAGAGTGGTGGGGGAGCCAGGTGTAGAGTTGGCATGACAGAGAACCACCCACTCCAAGCCAGGCACACCCTGGAGTGCAGAGCCCACTGCCAGGAATGGCCTTCTTACTGGTGCTACACGATACGATAATTGTGCTGATAAGAGACTGCTTCCTCAAATGCTAACCACCTCCAGGGCACTGGGCAAAGCGTTTCTCATGCCTGATCCCACTGACTCCTCATGGTGCCCTAACAAGGCCACGGCCATCCTTTCCGTATTGTATGTCAGGAAACCAAGGCAAACAGAGGGAATGTAATTCGTTCCTTGCCAATAATTTTCAAAGCAGAGACCCGAGCTCTGGAGTGCATGCCTACCTCTTCTTCAAATGTCCTTGAGGCCAGGGACAGCTCCGTGTGGGACAGGAGGCACCTGATGCACATTTGTCAGTCCATTGTCTCAGGGGAGATCGGCAATCCCCTGGCTCTTTCCTTCCTCTGCAGCCATTGGCCATTGTGTGGAACTGCAAAGCAGCCTACTGGAAGTGACAGTCCCAGAGCAGACACTTAACAATTGGGTGAGTGACTTATTCTCTTGGAATCCATACTGTCACTCTCAATGGCACTACTTGTCAACCTTCTGGGGTTTTCTGAACTGATACTACCTACTTACTGAGGAATCAGAGTTCATGGTTTCAGAAGCTTGCAGACCAGGGCAGGAGGCAGATCTGGAAGTTGACGGCTTCAAGAGGACTGATGAGGGCAGAAACCCAGGGATGCAGGTAGCAGAGCCACAGAGGAAGAGGGCACCAAAGGAGCCTGAGCAGTCAGAGAAGACTTCCTGGAGGAGGAGATGCCTGAACTGTCACCTAGGGTGAGGTGGAAATGGCTGGTAGGAAAGTGTACCTTGGGCTACATTCAACATACTGGCTCCCTGTCTTCACCCCAAGCTGGGACAACCAGGGAAAAACCAACATCTCCACCTATGAGCAAAATAGAGCTCTAGTCCATTCTGATTCAAGCAGCACAGGCTGGATCCTGCATGGTCTCCGAGCAGACAGACAGTAACCCCCGAGCCAATATCAGCAGAGGAGGCCTCGTGTTTCTCCAGTTCCCACTGCACACACAACAGGCACTTTGTGCCACTGCCCTTTGGCGAGGACCCTTCCTTGGGCGCTGGCCTGGGATCAAGTTTCAAGAGCTATTCCTGGGGCATTTGAAGCCATTTAAGATGTGGTTCTGCACTGAGCAGGTGCAGCACCGGATGAGGCCCTGGAGGAGACAGCAGCCAGTCATCCAGTCACACCGAGTCCTAGGCCTGCCTGTCGCAGCCCATGCCTGCTCCATCCCTCCACGCCTGCTCCATCCCTGCCTGTCTCCCCAGCACTCCATCTTGCAGCCCTAGCTCCAACAAGGGGCACATCCTTAGCTCCTGAGCGGCTTCATCCAGGCTGCCAGCATCCTCATTCCATTGCCTAGAGACTCTGTCCCCCAATGCAAAAGTCCTTGTCTTGCTTACCCTGCAGGGTGAGGTCCACAGCCTTTTCTTTCCAAAGCTGCAGCTTCATCGTGGTTCTGGAATCCACGGTCTCTGACACCATCCCATCTCTGACATTCCCTGGCTAATCATCTCTGGACAATTTCCTCCACCTCTTGTAGCCCCAAGCTTCTCATCTATAAAATAGACACACTCGCATGGTACCAGATCCCAGAGTTACTCTGAGATGGAAGTGAACGAAGGCAGAAAAGCATCTGGAAAAGAGTCCACCAGGGTGGACTAGACACGCACCTGCCGCTCTCCCCAGCATGAGCTCCTGGGCTTACCTGGAATATTAATGGCAGAAACAGATACCAACTGCACAGCCCAGCCCTTGAAGGAGGTACTTGGTGACTGGTAGCTACACTTGGTAAGAAGGCAGAGGAGGAAAGCATGGGAGCATAGGCAAAGGTCTAGCATCTCATAAGGTTGCCATGGCTGTGGCCTCTGAATCTCTTTTTTAAGATTTTTATTTATTTTATTTAAGAGGTGGAGTTACCGACAGAGAGAGGGGGAGAGAGAGAAAAAGGTCTTCCATCCACTGGTTCACTCCACAAATGGCTGCAATGGTCAGAACTGGGCTGATCCAAAGCCAGGAGCCAGGAGCTTCTTCCAGGTCTCCCACTCGGGTGCAGGGACCCAAGCACTTGGTCCATCTTCTACTGCTTTCTCAGGCCATATCAGAGAGCTGGATTGGAAGTGGAGCTACTGGAACATGAATCGGTGCCCATATGGGATGCCAACACCGTTGGTGGAGGATTAGCCCACTATGCCACAGCACTGGCCCCCTGAATCTCTCTTTAGGTGGACACCCAGGCTCACTTTCCTCATATCCAAGGGTGAGCACAGCAACTGAGCCCCTCCCTGCAGTCTCCTTGTCTCCATCGTGGCCTCTTCCACCACCAGGCTCTGCGCAATGCAAGTCAAGGAGTGAAGCCCAGCCATGCCGACACTCATGGCCTCCACCATCAGAAGCGGGCACAGAAAAGTCAGCGACTGCAGCCAGAGAGATGGCCATGGAGACCCATCCTGGGGCAAGCCCTTCACCTCTCTGAGCCTGTTTAATTCTTAATATCACAGGCCAATAATAAAACCCCCCAATAAGCAGGGTTACCATGCCAAGATCTAAACAGCTGTCTTAGCTCACTTTCTGTTGCTGTAGTTTATGAAGAGAAGAAATTGAGTTCTCACAGCTCTGGAGGCTGGGGAAGCAACGTCAAGGCCTCAGCACCTGGTCAGGGCCTTCTTGCTGCCTCATCTCATGGTGGAAGGATGCCAGGCAAGGGTGTGTGTGCGTGAGTGTGCATCTGAGAGCAAGCAGTTGAGGCCAAGCTGGCTTTACCAACAAACCCACTTCCTCCAGAGCCAACACACTGACAGGTGTTGCACGGTCTTGCCATTCTGAACCCCTGGGCATGGGCCTCTAAGGCAGGCACCCAGAGATTCATCCCTGAGGACTCAGCTAGCTACAGTGCTCTCTTGGCCTGGCCTGCACCTGCTCAGCACGCCTTCTTCAGGGACCCTGCCCCCACCATGGGCCAGGTGAGGGGTCACCTGGTGCTCTCTGCATTGTCATCCTAATGGGAGTCCCATCAGTCACAGTGACTGAGTATGGGCCTGCTGGAGACACGGGTGTCATGTGTGAAGCCCAAGGTCATCTCATGCCAGGCCCTCACAAAACAGTCACACCCATGTGTCTTAATCTGGCTGAAATTGTCTAGCATGCCAAATGTATTTTCTCTGCTTCATTTGTCCAAATTCCCATTCCCGCAGTTATCACTCTAATTCTTCAATTCCAAGGGACATGTTCCTTTCTCCCCAGCTCATTACACTGCTGGAATCAGAAAGGCTCAACTAGTTGTGTACATTTCGTGTTTCTGATATTTCTCGGAAAGTTGGGGTGTAATTGACAGCCTGTCTTATAATCAGTGGCATTTTACATTATAATGAATATAATTACCCTGCTCCAAATATGATGCTGGCGACACAAGTGTACATTTAACTAAGTGCTTCCCCACACCCCTCCCATTGTTCTCCCTGTAACCCACCCAGCCCCTGGTGCAGGGAGCAATGTTCTCATTAGCTGGGAGAGGTTTTCTGGCTTGCAGAAAGTAAGGGGAGAATTTCAAGTAATGAACTGTGGTGAACTCAGAGAGAGAAGGTGCAAGGTACCACCAAGCCTCAAGTCACTTTAGAGAAAAAAATGCTGCCTGGGTGCTTGGGACCCTCCAGACACCTAAGATGTTGGCTCCACCCCTTTGCCTTTAACACCTGCAAAATGTGACATTTATCTATCCACTGCCATTGCATCAATTGCTTTTATAGCATTGGGGGTATCTGATCTTCCCTTCCCAGGCATCAGATCTGAAATCAGGGCAGGGATCTCCTGACTTCCTGGAAGAGAAATTTGAGGCCCAGAGGGGTAAAGGAGGGTGGATTAAATCAGACCAGGAGTCAGACCCTCAAACAGCAGAGCTCCAGCCCTTGTTTGTCCCCTCTACCCTGCCACAGTAAGAGAGAGGAGGGAAGGAGAGAACAAGGAAGAGACTGGCTAATCTAAAGGGAGTGAGGGAGAGGAGCGAGAAGGAGAGGGGAACGTGGTGGCTAATTTTATGTGTCAACCTGACTGGGCTGAGATGCCCAGGGAGCTGTTGAAACATGATTTCTGGGTGTCGATGAGGCGCTTCCAGAAGAGATCAGAACTTGAATCAGTGGACTGAGCAAAGATCACTTCCCCACCCCCCACCCCGCCACCAAGGGCAAAGGAGGAGCAAGCTTGCTGTCTCTGCCTGAGCTGAGCCACTCATCTGCTCCACGCTCCTGGGTCTTGGGCCTTCAGGTCCAGGCTGCACCCACTCTTCTGCCTTCTCTGGTCGTGGGGGTGAAGGCAGCAAGCAGATCGGGGGACTTCTCAGGCTCCACTGGCACAGGAGCCAGCACTGCATAACCAGTGTTTTTCTATGTGTCTGTCTGTGCATGTGACTCTCTCTCTCTCTCTGCAGAACTCTGGACACCACAGGGAGACAAGGTGAAACCAGGGGAAGCGAGAGGTGAGGAAGGGGCAGGTGAGCAAGGCTGGTTTGCTTGTTTCTCTCTCTGGCTAAGACAATGAAATCGAAGGGGTTGCAAATGTTGTCTGTTCTATTCATGATTCTAATCTATTCCCAGAGCTGAGCACAACAGGCAAATAGTAGGTGCTCAATTAGTATCAGCTGAATAATTTATCTATATGGTAGACCCTGGCACCAGGATGACACTGGGCCAGTAACTTAAATTCCTCTGATTCAGTTTCCTTGTCTATAAAATGGGACTAACGGGAACTTTCTTAGAGGCTCAGATCAAGGAGGAAATGAAATTGCTCAGTTGCAGGTGCCTGGAACTTGGTGAGCATGGGCACTGGTCGACTTTGGTTCATGCAGTCTCAATGCTATCTTTGCTAACAGAGCTCACACTGGGAAATGGAGCCATTGATACATTGTACAGACTGGGAAGAAGGCTCCACGACTCACAGTGAAAGGCAATGCTATTTTTTCACAACATAGAAGGCACTAACTATAAAAGTAATACAAGCACATTTATTAAAGTGATGTAACTCTAAAATATCAAAATGAAAGTAAATACCAATCCTATGGCAATAATCACATTGGCATAGTAGTTATCACATGGAAATCTCCATGTATTTTCTTAACTCAAGGGACCGCCCTGTACACTAAGGCTGTCTGTGCACCCCCACACCATTCTCTAGCTTCGTTGCTAACAGAAGACTGTTTTCAGGATAGAGAGGCAATGCACTTCAGTCAAGATAACCTCTCTTCTCAAAACCTGCATCTTGACCAAGCTAAGGCAAATCACGTCTTTCACTTTTCTCATTAACGTTGCTCTGTGAGTAAAAGAAGAGGCATGGGGGCAGTTCTGGACAACTGGACTGGAGGGCATGGGGTAGGACTGGGTCAAGGCATTCTCGGTTTTCAAAAGAGACATATGGAAGGGACAGATGTCCTTTTCCTGCTTCTATGTGTAACTGCACAAGGGTGTGATGTCTGGAATGGCAGCAGCCGTCTTGCAACCATGGGAGTGACTCGTGGTTGACTTCAAGGGAATCACTAAGAAGCCAAGGGGAGCCCTGAAGTCACAGAATACTCGACTGGACCCAGTCAGGAGTTCCTGTGCTGTGGGGTAATACATGCCCCTCGTGCATAAGTCCCCTTGGGCTGTCTGTCACTTGCAACCCAAAGTATCCTAATCTGCCAGGTAGTATCTCTAACCGGGCCTGTTGTGCTTGCTTTTCCCCTTCTCTATTGTGCTGAACATCTCGACACAACAATGAATGAAATAGCAACAATGAAAGATGTGTGTAAAATACTTCCTACTGAGGGGCACACATTGTGGCACAGCCAGTGAAGCCATCGCCTACGATGATGGTATCACACACAGGCACTGGTTTGAGTCCCGGCTGCTTGACTTCCAATCCATCTCCCTGCTAATGGCCTGCGAAAAGCAGCAGAGGATGCCCCAGGTGCCTGGGCCCCTGCCACCCATATGGGGAACCTGGCTGGGGGCTTCTGGCTCCTGGCTTCAGCCTGGCTCAGCCCTGTCTGTTGTGGAATGCACCAGCAGATGGAGGACCTCTCTCTCTGTGTCTGACTTCCAAATAGATAACTCTTTAAGAACAACAACAAAAATAATTATTACTTGCAAGTACAGTCATTCCACAGTACCTAGACACCCCCCCAATACCAAAATCGAAGGATGCTCAAATACCTTAAAACATGTCATTTGCGTGTAACCTACACACTTCTGCCTGTAGAGCTTCAGTCGCCTCAGGATGACCTACAATTCCTAACACAACGTCAGTGCTTTGGAGACAGCTGCTCTATAGTACTGTTCAGGGGACAATGCTTACACACGTTCAGTACAGACACAACTGTTTCCAGAACACTTTCCATTGAGGGTCAGCTGTGTCACGGACGTGGTACCTTGGATACGGAGGGCTGCTGATGGTACTTTATGAAACACATGACATGGACCATCTCTCTCTCTCTCTCTCTTTTTTTGTTTTTTTTAATTCTCACAGCAAAGCTACGTGGTCAACACAATTCACCCTATCTTTTCAGAATAGAAAGAAGCCACATCTTGGAAGGGACAAATGAACACAGGGAGTAAACAGGAGGGGTGTGAGTGTGACTCAGGTCCTCCAGGTGAGGAGGTTCACAACAGTTCACAACAGCCCCCAGGGTGCACCGTCTCCCAGTTTCCAGTGCCCTCCCAGCGTTGGCCCCACCTAGCCTAGTGAGGAGGGGCTTTCTCACTCCTCCCCTCCCCCTCTCCCAGCTGGACCTGTGCGTTTTGCATCTCCCAGTTACCCTGAGTCCCAACGACACAAAGCAGTGACCATGCCCGGCTCCTTCCTCCTCTAATTCCACGTGACAGGTCCTCTCCAATAAAAGTTCTTAATTTTAATTGCATACTCTGCTCCCTTTTCTGAGGGCAGGCAGTTATTTACCCACCCAGATAACTGCTCAGGAGACAAAGGCATGGAACATATCGAACCAAATTAAGTATCTGCTACTCACTATCACCACCAGGGCTGCATTATATCTCCCTATATCCTTCCGAGGGACACCTCAGGAAATCTTGGCATTTTTTTTTAATCTGTTTCGCTTAGACTGCCTCTGATTATATAAAGGCCAACAAATCCTGGAGCCACATTACTCATGGTGATGATAATAGTAATTAAGACAACATATAGACGCACAGCCATAGGGTTTGCCTGATGCAAGTAGAAACGGAATAAACTCGCAGGGTGCAGAGCAGAAGACAACATCAGGCCCTGTCCTCACTCTGGTTCTCAGCTCCTCAGGACATGCCATCAGCCACATTTTGCGATGAGCACTTAAGGGCAAAGAAGCAAAGCCACTTGTCCATACTGGCACACGGCTGGGTAGCAGAAGTGGGTTCTGAGCCCAGGCCAGGGGAAAGCCCAAAGCACAGACTCCTGTGGGGCTGCCACACAGGCGAAGGTTCCCCACACCCTTACTGCTGGCCCCATGGGAGCTGCTTTTCAGGTATGGTCCCCTCTACAGACAGGAAGTGATCTCCCCAGCGTTGGTGGGTCAAGCTATGCATCAGAAGCCAGATGAAGATGCCAGAACACACCCCTGGGAGGAGGAAGCCTGCCCTGTCCACTTCCTATACTGCTTGCTTCCGGAAGGAACAGTGCAATGCTCCGGCTACACGTGCACCCCGCACTTTCCACTTCTCCACACCCTGCCTCCACACACACACACCTGCAGCTGTGGGAACTGGGGCCACAGAACCAGCTGAAGCCTTGAGGGTTTTTCCTGGAGAATCAGTCTTAGTACCTGAGTGTGAGAAAATACCTAGCGGGGAACCAGCAGTTAGCAGCCACTGAGACCCCTAGCCTGCACCTACCAGCACTGTGAGCGCAGAGATGGGGCAGCCCCAGCTCTGCACACCCCCCAGGCCTGGTGGACAGTCCTGGCTCAGCTTGACCCCCCAGGCTCCAGGGAGGACCTCATGCCCTCTCTCTTCAGAAAAAGAGGGGAAACAGGCATCCGGACAAAGGCTTGAGACATGAAGAAGAGAGGGCAGAGCAAGGGCAAGATGGGCATAAGACACCCAGGGGCCTCTGGGCCCACACTGAGGACTGCACACCTGTGCTGTACCCACCTGGTCTCCTCACAAGGTCGACCCATTGTCCCTAATGCTACAGAAGTGGAGGCTGAGCCTGAGAGAGCGTTAGTCACTTGCTGAAGGCTGCGCAGCTGCAACGTGACCGTGTTAAGTATCAGGGCTGGCGTGGTCCGACACCAAGACTCAGCTCTGGATCAAACATGGCCCGGATCAGTTTCCTTGGGAGCTCCATGACAGCTGCACGAGGCACAGCTGTGTACTGGTTGGGACTGCACCTTTAGATTCACTAATGGCAGATTTTAACGAAGAGGTGACAGTGCCAGCCGATGAAATGCTGATCTTGTGAGGGTGCTACAGCTCCCAGACTCCTCCACTACCCAAAATGTTGAGAGAGCCAGGCCTGCTCTGCTGGAACAGAGGAGGGGCTTCCCCCCAGGTAGACAATTCCCCACGCAGCTCACTCCTGCCATCACGGTCACAGCCCCACTCAGCACATCCTTAGTGAGCCCTGCCACATGCCAGCCACCCTCCCCGGTGCTGCAACCAGTGAACACAGCAAGTGCTGGTTTTGTGGTGATGACAACACCGTGGCAGACACAGAGAGTACACAAGGCCCTAATATCTGTGTCCTCCAAATCCCAGACACACCCAGGGAGCCGGTCCCTGAGCTGAGCTTAGGATCCTAGGTGCAGAGCAGGAGCAGACACCCAGACGAGCTTTGTGTGCGTGCAAGCTGGGCTGGGTGGCAGACCTTGGGAGAGAACATTCTGGATGTGTGGGCTGGATAGTCAGTTCCTGTCTCCTCATGAACGCAGACACCCACAGCGTGGGGTGAGTCGTTCCCCTTCGGGGCCCCCGCCCACTTGCACTGACGAGGCAGACAGCTTGTCCCCGGCCACATGACGAAGTCACCGGTGCAGGACGCTTCCTGCAGCAGGTGCCGTGGGAGGGCAGACCATAACTCGCAGTTTTGAAACGTCACAGTATTGTCTTTAACAACGGCTCAGGGAAACATAACTCACATACTATAAAATCTTACAGAGTTCTGAAGCAACTTATGATGAGGGTCACATGTTGGAAGCGAGGTAGGAAGACAGGAGTTAAGGCCCCAGGAGAAAGATGCCTTAAGTCTCAAGCAAGTCGGTGAAGACGTGACTATGAGCTGCTTGGGGGAGACGCAGGGCCCAGGTGGAGCCTCAGAAAAAGCCGGGGGCCCAGGGATCAATCAGGGAGGCCCGCACCCAGGTCCTGACTCTGCCGCATCTCAGGCTCTGTGCACCTGGGGAAGGTACTGCTCCTCTGCACCCCAGTGTCCCCACCTGTAAATCAGAGATACAGCACCAGCTCCCAGCATGGCCGTGAGAAGCATCCACTTCCACCCCAGACTCTCAAACAAAGGCAAACACACACCCCTCATCTTGGCAGGTACATGACAAACAGCCCACAAAAGAGCCCCACTTTGCCTTCTTTCTCACAGGTCTGGCAGCCTTGAAGACCAGCACAGCAGGGCCTCATGGGGACACACAAGGGGCGGGCGTGCCAGTACGGAGGAGGAGGAGGAGATCAGAAGAGGCCCCTCCAGCTGCTGCCACGGCAACACAGGGGCTGGGAAATCACACCCGTTTCCACTGAATAACAACCTGGGCAGCAAGAGGCAGCATCGCCATGGTGACAGGGCAGGGTGGAAAGAGTGGAGAGGATGCTGGGCTGTGGGGAAATGGTGTGGGCGTAGAGGTCAGAGAGCGCCTCCAGCTGTGAGAGGGGTGATGAGGTAATTACAGGCAGCTCTGTCCACCTAGTGACCTGGTGGCTCAGATTTCCTGGGTTCACTGATTCCACAAACCTCGTCCGAGCCCCGGTGTCAACACCAGCTATATCCACAGGGCTCCAGAGAAGGGGGCTGTGCTTTGTTTATTTCCAAGACCTGCAGCACCCAATGCAGCAGGTGCAAGCAGGGGCTCCCATGGAGGAGTCTGGGAAGGGCTGCCTGGTGCAAGAGGAGCCACCTCCCAGCAGTTCATCGCTGTTTCCCAACATGGGTCAAGCTGGCCTCTGCGCATCACTGGGCAGAGAACCAACCTGTGCCTCTGCCACTTCCTGACTGTGTGACTAGGGCTAGCCCAGGAACGTCTGGGGGCCTCAGTTTCTCCTCTGAAACATAAGGACTAACTCAGTGAATAGCAGGTAGGCATCTAGAGAGCTCCTGAGTTAGTCATTAGCTGGGGTTCACTGCAATGTACTTGGTCAAGCCCAGTGGAGGAGCCTGGGGGGAGGGAGTGGGGGCTGGAATCTGAGTATCTCCTTAGCAATCTCCTGCATACCCTGCAGGTGCAAATCAGAACTCACCCTCCAAGAGAAGGCTTTTCTGCCCCCAGGATCTGCTCCCTGTCTCAGTGAGTCTCCGCTGTGTCTTTTCCCAGCCCATGATTGGGTCTGTGGATTTGTCTCCTAGCACTGAGTCTGGCGGGGACTGGGCACCAACACCTTTCAGAAGAACAATGAATGAGTCATTTCCCCGGGAGGGAGGTGGGGGGAAGAGTGAATTTTTGCAATTCCAAGATGGAAACACACTCCCAGGAGCACAGAAACAGAACAAAATTAAAAAGTCACATACCACATACGATGGAAGATGATAGAAGCCACAGTTCCTGAGACTTCTCATCACGGTGCCTTAAACCGAGGAAGGACAGCTACATGCAGCTTATTGGGGAGAGGCTGCAACCCAAAGATTCTAACCCTGTCAGCTGGTCACCACTGTGTAACAGCCACAGAGGGAAAGACATGTAGAGCCACTTGAGAAATAGGTTCAACAGCTTGCTTTTTTAACTTAAAAGCAAGTGCTAGGAAAACTGAGAGCTGGATTTGATTTATACCTTCTAAATCAATGTGGTATATTCAAGTCAGACCGTCTGGGTTTGAGTACCAACTCCATTGCTCTGTGCTTGGGAAAGGTTCCATGGACCACAGCTCCCTTGCTGTTCCATCGGTGAAATGGAACAGACAGTACCTAATTCAAAGCTCCTCTGAGAATGGACAGGATAATCCACATACAAGGCTCTGTCCACCAACCAGGACATGGTAGGCTGTGGGGGTGCAGCAGTGCCCTCTAGGTCCCCTTCAGGAACACAAGACCCAACCCCAGGTGCTAGACTGATGCCAGAACACACGAGCACCAGCCATTAGAACATGGCATTGGCCATGGAAAAACTCTCACCCCAGATCACAGGGTGATGCAGGATCCAGGGGTGGTGGACAACCATCACATGAGAAAACAGACCTGGCCCCCTTTGCCCCAACCGGGGACACCTCTGAAGATCACCCAAGCTTCAGAGACCACAGTGGGGTCGGCTGAGGTCTTTGTGGGCACTGCAATGCAGCTTCTCATGCTGCTTCATTTGCTACCCTCCTTCCCTTGCTCAGGGACTAACTTCAAGGGCACTGCAAAGACTGACATTGATGATGCCAGCATCCATCTGAGACGCTGCCTTCCAGTGAGCACAACCTGCCAGCAGGGATACCAACACAGAGACCCCAACACAGACCACCGCTGGAAACCAGCCAGCCAACCCAAGACAACCGGAATCTACTGTACTCCTTCTACCCCAGTGGGCAGCCAGCTGTGTAGACAGGAAGGGACCTGCATTCCAGCGTGGGTGATCCTGCTCTGCATGCAGGACCTCAGACTGGCAGGGTGCGTGGCTGATTCCACGTGACATCACGTCCAACCCAGGGCTCTGTCTCAGAGCAAACAGCGTGTGGAAGTGGGCCTGCAGCCAAAGAACATGGCAGCAAGGAATAAGTGAGGAGATGCAATCAACAGGAGGCACAGAACCAGACAGGATGGTGATGGCAACAGAAGATCAAACACACAGTAGACCCTGTATATGCAGAGGATGCATCCCAAGACCTCCAGCTGATACCTGAAACCAAGGACTGTACTAACCCTCTAGATGGCACACTCTCTCCTACATAGGCAAGGTGATGATAAAGCTTGATTTATAAACTAGGCACAGTCAGGGGATTCCAATTCAACCCCATCAAGGTTGCATGTACCAATGCCATCTCACTAGTCAAAGTGATCAGTTTCAGTTCATAATTGATCATAATGATAGGATTAAAAGTCAAAGGGATCACATAAACAAGACTAGTGTCTGATAATACTAACTGATAGAATTAAAAAGGAGAGGGGGCGGCGCTGTGGCTCACTTGGCTAATCCTCCACCTGAAGCTCCAGAATCCCATATAGGCACTGGGTTCTAGTCCTGGTTGCTCCTCTTCCAGTCCAGCTCTCTGCTGTGGCCTGGGAAGGCAGTGGAGGATGGCCCAAGTGCTTGGGTACCTGCACCTGCATGGGAGACCAGGAAGAAGCACCTGGCTCCTGGCTTTGGATCAGCGCAGTGCCGGCTGTAGCAGCCATTTGAGGGGTGAGTCAACTGAAGGAAAACCTTTCTTTTTGTTTCTCTCACTGTCTAACTCTACCTGTCAAATAAGTTAAAAAAAAAAAAAAAGAATTAAAAAGGAGAGAAAAATCCAACATGGGAAGTGGGATACACAACAGACTCACAGAACAGCAGATGTCCTAAACAGCACTCTGGCCTCAGAATCAGCCCTTAAGGCATTTGGATCCAGCTAAAAATCCCATGAGAGTATTTCAGGCATGGAAAGCCAAGACACTCTGGCAAAAAAAAAAAATGACCTAAATGAAAGATCTCCATGAGTGAGATCCCAGCAGAAAGAACAGGCCATCAAAGAAGGAGGTACCTTGCTCTGAAGGGAGGAGAGAACTTCAACTTTCACTATGGCCTTGTCTAAATAAGATCGGAGTTGGCAAATTCAAAAGGCTTCCATAGCCTTGGCAGCTCATGACAAGAGCCTCAGGTGATTACTGACATCATAAATAAGAGTGTCAATTGTTAAATCAACAACAGGAGTCACTGTGCACTTACTCCCCATGCAGGATCTCTGTCCTTAATGTGTTGTACTATGTCAATTTATGGCATAACTAGTACTCAAACAGTACTTTATATTTTGTGTTTCTGTGTGGGTTCAAACTGTTGACAGCTTTACTTAGAATATACTAAATTGATCTTCTGTAAATAAAGGTAATTGAAAATGAAACTTGATGTGAATGGGATGGGAGATGGGACGGTTGCGAGTGGGAGGGAGGTTATGGGTGGGGGAAAGCTGCTATAATCCAAAAGTTGTACTTTGGAAATTTATATTTATTAAATAAAAGTTAAAAAATGAAAATAAATTAGGCACAGAAAGAGTTATGGCACAACGAGGTATGTCACCACCCACAATGCCAGCATCACATATGAGCACTAAACCTTTGGAGTCCCAGCTGTCCGTTTCTGATCCAGCACCCTGCTAATGAGCCTAGGAAAGCAATGGAAGACAGCCCAAGTGCTTGGGCCCCTGCCACCCACGTGGGAGACCTCGATGGAGTTCTGGGCTCCAGGCTTTGGTCTGGTGCAGTTCTGGTCACTGTGGCCATTTGGGGAGTGAACCAGCAGATGTAAGAGCTCTCTCTCCCTCTCTCTAACTCCTCCTTTCAAACAAATGAAATAAAAATTTAAGAAAAAGATTAACAACAAAATAGAAAAATTATAACAATACCCTATTGTGAAAATTATGTGAATGTGGTTTCCTACCCCCACCCCCTCTAAATTTTTAGCTTTTCACCGAAAGGCAGTACTTCATGGCTTCTGAATTGCCAGAATTACTGTTCTTGCACTTTTTGGCCATTGCCAAGCAAAACAGGGGTGGCTGGAACACAAGCATTACAGCACAACGCAGTCCCTGTGGTCAGATGCCTGCTGAGTGACTGCTCAGTGGACAGCAGATGCAGGGTGGAGACCCTGGGAAGTGCATGACTCGTGTTTCATGGGAGACTGTGGAAGACGTCATCACAGCTCAGAAAGGCCTGCAACATGAAACTTCTGAAGTGTTCATTTCTGGAATTTTCTGTGCAATAGTTTCAAACTACCATTGACCCCATTAACTGAAATCACATTAAGTGAAACCAGGACAAAGAGGTACTACAGTATGGGTTAAAATGTGCCAAGTCTAACAATTTACTACTTCTTAGCAACGCCCCTAAAACGAAGTGACAAAAATAAGTAAAAATAAAATAATGGTCCCTGGGATAGGGAGATGGGGGAACAGAAGAGACCAGGCTTCCCGGAACTGTTTATGTGTCTGAAAGATCCAGTAGGGGATTTGGATAAACCTTCCTAGGGGAGCACTCTCCTAACAGAAAAGAAAATGATAATGCACACATCTCAGGTCAGAGTTTAAGGCGGATGCCCAAAGCTGTTCTCAGAGGAAAATGCAGAGCCCTGAATGCTGGCAATTTTACAAGAAACTAGATTAAAATAAAGTGGGGCTTCAAGAATATATTTTCTATATATTTTTTTAAAATAGCTTCTAGGGATTAAAACTACAAATACATAAATTAACAATAAAATTGAAAAATAAATCCAACAAAATTTTATCAGTAAGCTTATATATTCACAAATACAAATATATTTTCTATTATCTTTTGAAAAGCTAGTGAAATAGATTATTTTAGAGGAAATTGTGATTCCCAAATCAGCTTTGTTTTTGGTTTTTTTTTTTTTTTTTTTTTGGACAGGCAGAGTTAGACAGTGAGAGAGAGAGACAGAGAAAAAGGTCTTCCTTCCATTGGTTCACCCCCCAAATGGCCGCTATGGCTGGCGCACTGTGCCAATCTGAAGCCAGGAGCCAGGTGCTTCCTCCTGGTCTCCCAGGCGGGTTCAGGGCCCAAGCACTTGGGCCATCCTCCACTGCACTCCCTGGCCACAGCAGAGAGCTGGACTGGAAGAGGAGCAACCGGGACAGAACTGGCACCCTGACGGGGACTAGAACCCGGGGTGCCGGCGCCGCAGGTGGAGGATTAGCCTAGTGAGCCACGGCGCTGGCCCCCAGATCAGTTTTAATAAAATCAAAAGAGCAGAGGAGCAACATAAAAAAAATCAAAGTTCTTTCACATTATTAAGGACTGGGTCCCAATTCATACTTTGACTATCAAGAATAATGGAAATTTTCTCAATCCATTTTGAGGAGCACTTTAAAAAACCAGCAAAAATAAGACTTAGAAAACAAAAACAGTGTGGGTGTCTTGGCTCAGCAGATTAAGTTGCCTCCTGGGAGGCCCATATCCCACAACAGAGGGCCTGGTTCACATTCTGGACACTCCAAGCATGGGCTGGTGACCCAAGTGCTGGGGTTCCTGTCACCCACGTGGAAGACCCAGATGGAATTCCTGGCTCCTGGCTTCAGCATAGCCCAGCCCTTTCTGTTGCAGGAATCTGAGAAGTAAATCAGCAATCGCTCTCTCTACCACCCTCACCTCATCCTTTCCTCTCTCCTTGAGTCAACTCTGTCTTTCAAATAATCAAATAAATCTTAAAAAAACAATAGAAAGAGAATTATATCAAATATTTACGGAAGCAAAAATTCTATATAAAATTCTAGTAGGTCAATCTAGTAACTTACTCCAAGAACGGAATTCATCATATCACCCAGGAAGACCAAGCTCAGGACTTCTGCCAGAAACATAAAAGGTAGCCCAACATTAGAAGTTTCTACTATGAGTCACAGTAAGCCAAAGGAAAGAAGCCACATAATTACCTAAAGAGATGATCAAACAACAACTGATCGAGTCTGATGTGAGCTCCTGAGAGCTTTAAATTAGTAACATAGAAAGCTACTTCTTTAATATGGAACAATTACATGAAATCAATAGAAACCGTTTTCCTTCACGGTGAACATCTAGAGTCATCCACCAAGACAGCAGAGGAAAAGCTTTTGGGAACTGAAACTCAAAAGGCAGGGTAGACTTTGTGCATAAAGATGTAAAATTTTTGAAGAAGAAGAAAAAGCAGTAAGTAGCAATTTGGGAAACATATTTGCAAAATATCAGGTAATCAAAACGTGACTGTCCATAAGGCCCTCTAAGAAGACGTGAGCCATTAAAGAAAAAGAAACAAAGAGTTTTACAGATTACATGATAGGAAACTAAAATGAAAATGTGATATAACTGCTTATCCATCAAATTAGCTAGATTTTAAAAAATTGGTGGTTAAAATCATCAAATTAATATTAGAAAATAAACAAGAGTTACACATAAGTAAATAAATCATATTGTCAACAGCATGTACAGTACAACCTGAATTTGTAGAAATGTACCAAGGAACAAACTAATGTATATATTATTTAATTCTTTTTTAAAGACTTATTTATTGATTTGAAAGGCAGAGGTACAGAGAGAGAAGGAGAGGTAGAAAGAAAGAGAGAAAGAGAAAGAGAAAGAGAAAGAAAGAGAGAAAGAGAAAGAGAGAGACAGAGAGAGAGATCGATCTTCCATCTGCTGGTTCCCTCTCCAAATGCCCACAACAGCCAGGGCTGGGCCAGGCCAAACCCAAGAGTTTGGTACAGGTCTCTGCTTGGGCCATTCTCTGCCGCTTTCCCAGGTGCATCAGCAGGGAGCTGGATCAAAAGTGGAGCAGGTGGGACTTGAATCAGTGCCCATATGGGATGTTGGCACCATAGGCAGCAGCTTAACCAGCTACGCCACAGTACAAGCCCCCACTCTTTATTTCTTTAAAAAAAATTTTTTTTGAATAAGCCTCTACTGAGGGCCAGGTACCGGGCAATGCCAAATAGACAAGATGCCTCCCTTGCTCTGTTTTTCAGATTTATTTCATGTATTTGAAAGGCAGAGTTGGCTGGCGCCACGGGTCAATTAGCTAATCCTCCACCTGCGTCGCCGGCACCCTGGGTTCTAGTCCCAGTTGGGGTGCCAGATTCTGTCCCGGTTGCTCCTCTTCCAGTCCAGCTCTCTGCTGTGGCCAGGGAGTGCAGTGGAGGATGGCCCAAGTGCTTGGGCCCTGCACCCGCCTGGGAGACCAGGAGGAAGCACCTGGCTCTTGGCTTCGGGTCGGCAAATGGCTGTAGCAGCCATTTGAGGGGTGAATCAACGGAAGGAAGACCTTTCTGTCTGTCTGTCTGTCTCTCACACTGTCTAACTCTACCTGCCCCCCCACACACACACAAAAACGGCAGAGTGACAGAGAGGGAGAGGAGAATAGTGGTGTGGGGAGACAGACAGAGATCTTGCAGTTGCTAGTTCACTCCCCAAATGGATGCAACAGCCTGGAACTCCATCCTGGCCTCCCACACGTATGGCAGGGTCCCAAGCACTTGGGCCATCTTCTGCTGCTTTCCCAGATGCATTAGTGGGGAGCTGGATTGGAAGTGGAGCAGCAAGGGCTCACTGGCATTCCGATATAGATACAATGTTGCAGGCAGGGGCTTAACCCACTACACTACAATGCCAGCCAGCCAATGACTCTCTTTGTAAAACAAATTAACATGGTTATTTCTACATGGTGGGACTAAGAGGATTTTCACCATCTTCTTTGAGATTTTATCCTTTTTCCCAAATGTCTACATTAACAATGATTTCCATTACAGTGCGGTGGTTCGGATCCCAAGGGATAATTTGGAACCTCCTGGGAAGCACACCCAATACAATGCCTGTGCTGACAGAACAGAGTTCTCAAAATACTGCCCTGGGGGAACTGGGAAAAACAACCCCCTCCCCATCTACAATCGGGGGAAAAAAAATACCCACCTCTACCCTGGCCTCACACCATACACAGAAATCAATTCCAGGAGGATGAGAGCTAAACAACGAAACTCCACGACTTTCTCACAAAGGAAATTCTGAGCTCTTCCACTGTGTAACATGAAGAGCACTCTGTCCAACAGGCAAAATAATAACAAGAAAAACACGAAGACAATGAAAAGCCAGAGTGAGGAAAGACATCTGCTCCACACATACCTAATAAAGCAACTGTTACCAGACTACAGGAAAACTGAAGCAACTGAATGGCAAAGCGAGGCAGAGACCCAGGATCCGCTCCGCCGGAGACGCTACCTAAATGCTTTCCACCAAATGAAAAGTGAGCAGCCCCACAGGCCACCAGGGAAATGCAAACTAACACCATGCTAAGATCCTTCCACACACCCTTCAGAATGGCGAAAACAGAAGAGGTGGACAATAAGATGGCTGTTGCGACATGGTGTACAGAGAATGCATGTGTGACTGCTAGAAGTATAACTCAGCACAGGTGTTGTGTGCAGCAGTTTTAAGATAAGTATACCCTTTCTCTATCTCTTTCTCTCACTGTCCACTCTGCCTGTCCAAAAAAAAAAAAAAAAAAAAAAAAAAAAGAGCCAGCGCCACGGCTCACTAGGCTAATTCTCCGCCTTGCAGGCACCAGCACACCGGGCTCTAGTCCCGGTCGGGGCGCCGGAAAATGTCCCGGTTGCCCCTCTTCCAGGCCAGCTCTCTGCTGTGGCCAGGGAGTGCAGTGGAGGATGGCCCAAGTGCTTGGGCCCTGCACCCCATGGGAGACCAGGAGAAGCACCTGGCTCCTGGCTTTGGATCAGCGTGGTGCGCCGGCCGCAGCGCGCTGGCCGTGGCGGCCATTTGAGGGCGAACCAACGGCAAAGGAAGACCTTTCTCTCTGTCTCTTTCTTACTGTCCACTCTGCCTGTCAAAAAAAAAAAAAAAAAAAAGATAAGTATACCAGCACCCGCAGTCGTAGTATAAACCTTGCACCAACATGTGCATACAGGCGACAAAAACCACGCACACATGAAAACCCCCTAACAGCACTGTGTGCAACATCCTAATAGAGGAAGCTGCCCACATGGTCACCCACAGTGACTGACGACACACTCTGCTGACGGAATTTTACACCACAATGAAAATGGTTGTGCCAGAGCAGCATGCACCAGCACGTATGTATGTGCCCAGGATGAGGAAAAGGGGGAGAGACGCCCCGTCCCACTGCACACACTTCACACTCTGTGTGCTCAAAGCTCTCACTTCACTCAGACTGATCTCTGGCAGCTTCCCTGGCTGTGGCAGTCTGTCTCCCCCCCACCCTTGTCCAGGACAATGCTGCAAGACCTTGGTGCATCTGCTGAAAAACTAGCTCAAGGGAGAAAACTGTTTCAGATTCCCTGCCAGCGTTGCTGTGCCCACTTTCTGCCTGAGTCCTGCACTCTTGGTTACAGCCTGGTTGTCTCTGCAGCGCTGCCCAGGTGAGTCTCAGGCACAGGAGACAGGTGCAAGGGAAAACACAGGCTCCCTGGTCTGTGTGCCTGGGCTTTCGTGCAGCCTCCACGTCACCCAAGCTCTGTGACTGGGCACTGGTCTGTGCGACTGAGTGCAGGAACAGCACTGGCCCCATGAGATTCTAAGGAGCGTGAATGCCAGTACCTGGGAAGGGCTTAAAGCATTGTCCAATGTACTTTTAAGGGCCCAGTAAGCATTAGGCTGCTACCTTTTTCATTAAAAAGGAGCAACACATCTAATTTTTATTGAGATCATTTTACTGGGAGGGCCTGACATAATTGCAAACATTTAGTAGGCATTTACAAAATGTTATCACCATTAAATATCAGATTCCCACAATCTCAAGGCAGACTATGGTATTCCCTAATTGTGGATGATCCCTAGCCTTTGGAACAGTGTGAACACAATGTCAGAAAAGAATCAACATTACTGAGAAACCATGACCTGTAGCACCAGCATCCCAAAGTCCCAGCTGCTCTGCTTCTGATCCAGCTCCCTGCTGATGCACCTGGGAGGGCAGTAGAGGATGGCCCAAGTCCTTGGGCCCCTGCACCCACCTGGGAGACTCAGGTGAGGCTCTTGGCTCCTGACCTCAGCCTGGCCCAGCCCTGGACATTGCAGCCATTGGGAGACCCTCTCCCTCTAACTCTTTCAAAATTAATGGAAGGAGGAAGGAGGGAGGCAGGGAGGAAGTAAAGGAGGAAGGAAGGAAGAAACCAACCAGAGGGAGGAAGGGGTGGGAGTGAGTGGGTATTATTCTTTCTTCTAGCTTTTCATTTTTAAAGCCCAGATCCTTGCTGTCTCAGTTCTGCGGCCTTGTCCCTAGCGTGCCTTGTGAGTGGTCACGGCAGGACTTCTGTGCACTGAGGCTCAAGCCGTCTAAAGGCCAGAAACCAGCCCTCTGTATCCAAGGGCTGGGTCCTGAAATTTCACTCCACCCTCTGCTGGCTGCAGGACATCCAGCAGGGCAGGTGAGCCCCACAAGCCTCAGTGTCCACATCTGTAGAATGGACAGAATGACAAAGGCAGCTTGCTCACTGGCTCTAGATGCATGGAGAGAAGGGACATACAACTCCTAACACACAATGTGCATCCAGGTAAAAAGTGCCTGGCATCCCTACGCCCAGCTGGCTAGTAACGCTGAAGAAACAAACTGCAAGGAAAAAAAAATAAAACCACAAACTCTGCAGGCTGATCTGGATTTCAGGAGCCTGTCCAGCTAAAATAAATATCACCAAACCAGTCAGCACACAGGGCTCAACAAGGAAAATCCTTTCCCAGCAGACTATAGTAACCAGAGCAGAGAAACAGCTCACGCCTTCCCACAGCGGGACACGTGAGAACAGCCGCCCATTGCTCGTGGAGCTAAACCCCTCCAGAGACATTCTCACCCAAGCACCAGCCTGTCTTCTGCATTGTGTTCTGCACATGGGGCCGTACCGTGCAGCCACCAGCTGTACAGATGCTCTTAGCTGCACCTGACGCAAAGCCCCAGGCACCTGGCTGGCTGCTGTCTTGGAAACCGCTCATGCACCAGCACAGGGTGGGTGTGGACATGGTATGTTTCCTTGAGCCAGAAAATGAAAAATAAAAATCATCTATTCCGAAGTTTCACCAAATATACGTTCTGACAAGGACCTGGAAGTGCAACAGAGACCACAGTGGACTCAACTCTCCCAGCAGCTTCAGGCCTGATCCATTTAATGCTGTCAACATCTGGCTTCCGCCCTGGAGACAGACGCCTGGTTACAACATAATTCCTCTGAACGACACGGAGTCAGTTTCTTGTCAAGGAAGACAATGGCTCTTCATGTACAGGGTTGATTTTATGGGGTTTTCTTTAATAGAAATCCAGTGGCACTCATCTTTTATTCCTGCCTTGTCTTAAAACTTTCCAAAACAGAATTCACCATTTGGGATCTGACCTCTGGCTCCCACTTGTGGCTCAGTACATCTCTGATCACAACTGTTACTGCTCATCCTCTTCCTAATCTATCCAAGCTACACTCGCTTCTTTGCTGTATCAGATACATTTTGCATTTCGACCTCAGGGCCTTTGCACTGGGGCCTGTCTCCCTAGCAACCAACGCTAACTGGATTAGTCAGCTCCAGTGTCATTCATTCGTTCAGCACAGATGGGAGGGAAGTATTACAGGCGCTTTGTCAATGGTCCCCTTCCAGCCCCTGCTCTTCTCCTGGAACGCTGCATCCAGCCAATGTCCTAAAAAACGAATCAGGAGACCTAATGCAATAGCACAGAGAGAGCTCAGCATTCGATCCCACTCCATGCAGTTCAAACCCAAATGGACTGGCCAGTCCAGTGCCAGTCCAGTGCCAGCAGCTCTCTGCCACCAATGACAGTCCTTTTTAAAACTCAGCCAAGAAGGTTAGCTCAAGGCAATTCAGTAAGATAAAAACTAGCCCGAGAAAGCAGGGAGGTTTTAATCCCACAGTAGTAACACTTGGTATTCACCTTGCTTCTCATGCTAAGGGGATTTCTGATGCGCCAAGTGTCTTGGACCTTCTACGATACATCTGGGGTTTTCTTCAAAAATGCTGCTGTTTGATCTCAAAACTTCCCTGGAGGTACAGGGACCAGCCCTATAGGGGCTGAAGCGGAAGCTCTGTGAGCTTAAGGGCTTCTCCAGGCCACACCGGGCTGTCAGTGGCATCACCTAGGGGAATGACTGGTCATGAAGACCAGAAATGGAAAATACTCACAGGGACACACCACTCAGGATGCATTCTACCTATGGGGACAAGACATTCAGCAGTGACCCAGGCCAACACTGTTCCAGAGACGTGAATTTAACCTCAAATCTGGGGGGCCGGTGTTGTGCCGGAGCAGGTGAAGCCTCTACCTGCAGTGCCGGCATCCCATATGGACACTGGTTTGAGTCCTGGCTGCTCCATATCAGATCCAGCTCCCTGCTAATGCACCTGGGAAAGCAGCAGAGGATGGCCCAAGTGTTTGTGCCCCGCTACCCATGTGGGTGACTTGGATAAAGTTTCTGGCTTTGGCTTGGCCCAGTCCTGGCCATCGCAGCCATCTGGGGAGTGATACAGCAGATGGAAGATTGATATCCCTCTCACGCGCGCTCTCTCTCACTCTTTCAAATAAATAAATGCATCTTTTTAAAAAATTCAGTCCCAGCTCTGCTACTGAGAGCTGCATGGACTGTAGTGTGTTACTCCCTGGTTCTCTGAGTTCAGCTCCCTCCTCTGTAGACAGAGCTAACTCCAGCAACTGTGCCAGGATGGTGGAGAGGAGCAAGTGCGATGCTGCACGAGGCGCCCTGAGGGACACCTGCTGTTTCTAACCCAGGCAGCCCGCTGGAGCTTGACACACACTGTCTCCTTTGATCTTCAAAATGGCCCACTGTTTGTCCCATTTCACAGGGCATAAAACAAACACTTGGATCTCCGCGTTCAGTTTCCATGGAAATCAGTTCTCTAGCCGCTACCCACACAGGGAAGTGAGATTCGGCAAGCAAGAGCCACGGTCTCTGAGACACTGAATTTTCACGGAAGAGAAATTCCACTGTGCAGAGAAGAGCTAAAAGCAAGCCCCAGGCTCCTCACGCCGCAGCAGTGGTAGAAAAGCAGAACCTGACAAGGCTGCGTCCCTGGGCCCCACCGTACGGAGGGAGAAGCCTCCTCTTTCGACTTGCAGATTTGGTCTCAGACTTGGCCAGTCTACCAGATGCCCAGACGCCTGGACGACGGGAACCACCAAGGAGGCAAAGACAGCTGTTAAGGGCAGAATTCTAAGACAGCCCCCAAGATTCTCCACACCCTGGAGTCCACAAGCCTGGCTGGGGAGGCAGTGAACAGGAAGGGCTCCTGCCTCCCACGACAGTGGCTGGCGGATGAAGACACTGTGCGGCCGACACTAGCCTAGGGAGCCTGACCTAACAGAGAGTGGTCTCGGGAGAGGAGGCCAGAGAGACACACACACACTTCAGCTGCCAGATGGGTCACGCCAGAGTAATCTGTGTCAGTCAGAGAGGGCCTCTCTGAGGTGGTGCCATTTATGTTCCAAGTGAGTTTATTTATTATTACTGCATTTTTATTTTTCACAAAAAGCACCACTTCCTACAATACATGTTCAATGCAGTTGATCCAGTCTGATGGCGGCTCAAAGGGATGAAATCTCCTTTTACCAAATCCTGGAAACCTCACTCTGGGGTGCAGGGGGCCGCTCAGGGCGCTCTGGCCTGCAGTGACCGTCATCCCCTCTGTACCCCTCACGGCGCACAGGAAGCTGGGAAAGGCGGCTAACAGCAGGCCCTGCGGGTGTGTGGGAAGCCGCTGAGTTTGGGAGCAAGGTGCCAGCTCGCACTCAAGCCGCTGCCAGCCGCCAGGGGAGCCTGGCTTCTAAGGGCCCAGGCTGCTTCTCCTGGTGAGCAAGGCAGAGGAAAACACCGCATGGGGGTGGGAGGGACAACCACAAAACCCTGCGCGGGGCTGGTGTGTGTACAAAGTAGGTGTTAATGAAATGCTCTGCTTTCTGGCTGTGGTCCTGGAGAGACTCAGACATCAGGTGAGAACGCAGAACAGGTTGTCAGCTGTGTTCAGGAAGGAGTCACCATGTGCAACGCTGTCCGTCCCCCAGGGAATCTGCTCACAGACCATCGAGCACAAAGGGGGTGCTGGGATGAGCAGTTGGCACAGCGGTTAAGGTGCTGCTCTGCTGGGGATGCCTGCATCCCACAGTGGGGCGCCTGGCTTGGGGTCCCAGCACCACTTCCAGCTCCCTGCAAATGCACACCCTGGGAGGCAGCAGGCGAGGGCTCAAGTACCTGGGTCCCTGTCACCCACTCAGACTGAATTCAAGGGCTCCTGGTTTTGACCTTGCCCAGCCCCAGTCATTTCCGGAATTTGGAGTGGGAACCAGCAGATGGGAGATCTCTCTCTGTCTCTCTCTTGCTCCATTTCACAAATAAAAAGAAAGAAAATAAAAATGTATACAAGAAAGGTCCATTCCTGTAATTTAAAAGTGAAATAGAGGGGTTAAATGATAATTCCAAGAGATGTTAAGCAACTTGATCAAGGGGACCCAGAAAGTCTCTGGATTATCCTTATCTCCACCCAAGTTCAAGAACAGTCCTTTTGTATATTGTGGTCCACGCCACCCATCCACCGGTCTAACTATATAGCTGTCTGTATAAAGTCCTAGGGTTGTCTTTTAAAGGGACAATACAGCTACTATGAACAAATAAACAAACTCTACACCATATTCACCACTGTGCAAAAGCATCACCAGGTTGCTTGTGTGTTTGTGTATTTGGACGGTTACACAGGGCTAACAGGGAAGACAGATGGTGTTGGAAGCAAACACTGAGAATTCCAGCTTGAGAGAAACACCAGATCCCACAACAACTTAAAAAAATCATCGAGTTTCTAGAGGAATCTCTATCTCCCCCAAAGTACGCATAACTCCCAGAATCAGTGTTTACTCTCTCCCAGCAGCACACCTGCTGATCCAAAACACAGCAGCCACGGGCTCTGGGCCTCCATGGTCAGTCTGAGACTAGTTGGGAAGTTTCATTTTCATATTTCTGTTTCATATTTCTCAAATCTAGGAGGCTTTTAGCTTCTAGTATTATTTTTAATGTGTTAGAATCAAACAGAATGGGAAGAACTCAACTTATAGCAGCTTTTAATTTTTAGATAGCCTGTTCTGAAATGATTCACTCATTATTCACGATTTCTAATTTAAAAAAAAAATGTATTTATTTGAAAAAGAGAGAGAGAAAGAAGTCTTCCATCTGCTGGTTCACTCCTGGAGTGGCTGAACCAGGGTGAAGCCAGGAGCTAAATCTTGGTCTCCTGTGCAGGTGCAGGGGCCCAACACTTCAGCCGGCCATCTTCCACTGCTTTTTCCAGGCCATTAGCAGGGAGCTGGTTCAGAAGTAGAACAGCCAGGACACAAACAGAAACCTATATGGGATGCTGGCATTGCAGGCGGCAGCTTCACCCACTATGCCACAATGTTGGCCTGCTCTAAATTCTTTATGTACCTTTCTCTGCAAAAAAAAAAAACAAAAAACAAAAAAAAAACAAAACAAACAAAAAAAAACACCCAGAGCCTCAAATGTCAGAACCTCCCTTGGGGTGCCCCCAGAATTCAATATGCTATTAAAGGTTACTTGCATAATCCTTCTGCCCTATTAGAATTCTGTTTTAATTTTTGCTAGAGATGTAGAAATAGGATAAATCAGCACAGATTAAGGGCCTGGATACACAGAGGTGGGTAGAGATTGGCTGATGACAGAAGTGTAGAGGTGGGAAAGGGAGGGGGGAGAAGAGAAGAGAGAGGCAGAGGAGCCGGAGTGAGGGGTGAGAAGGCAGGCAGCAAACAATGACACAGTGAATCTGACGGCTGGAACCAACCAGGTTTCCCAGAACCCCTGGTGATGCTGGCACCTGCCCCAATGAGCGGGAAGCTGAACTTCGGGGAGCATGCCCCAGCCAGGCTGAGCTCTGGCTGCACCTGCAAGACCAGCGGTCACGGGACCACTGAACAAGGAGAAGCCAACAAGACAGCAGACACCCAACAGGCTCAGCATAGCCAGAGGCCCACTGCCCTTGAATGGGGCCTTTTAAGAGGCCCATGGACCGGGTGGGAGGGCACCCCCGGATCTCCAGCCACACCACCGGAAGTGTCCACAGAGATGTTGGAACGTACAGCACTGCCAGAAGGTGCACAAGGGACTGAGACACTATCGACAAGTCTCTGTGTGCAGTAGAATCACCTCGCTTTGCAGGTTCTTAACAACTTTGCAGGAACAACTCTGAAAGAGCTACAGAAATAGCTCTTCCTCTGTGAGCCCCAGAGCAGTCAGCCTGTCTGTGGGGCGGGGTGGGGTGGGGTGGGGATTTTTTTTTCCTTCCAATGCCTTGGATGTTTTTTGCAGGAAGCAGTTACAGTTGAAGGCAAGCAACCAGCTACTTCCCCCTCCGGAAGGTGCGCCTCCCACACATCCGTATCCTCCTGTTTCCTGGTGTTGACTTGCTCTGATCCCTCCTTCCTTGCTCGCCAGGCTTTCAGGAGTCATTGGTATCTGAGGATCATGGTGCCAGGAAAAGGGAAATAAAACAACTGCATCCCCACCCCCAAAAAGGAGCTAAGATTTCAATAGCTCCTTACATGATCCAAAATACTAGCACTCTCATTTGATGGCTATTATCCAACAATCAAAAGATAACAAACGCAGTGGGGCCTACCTCACTGTTGGTGGAAATGCAGATTGGTACAGCCATTATGGAAAACAGTACGGAGATCTCAGAAATATGAAAACAGATCTACCATGTGACTCGGCCATCCCACTCCTGGGAATTTACCCAAAGGAAATACAATCAGCACGTGAAAGAGTTACCTGTATCCCCCATGACTATAGCAGCTCAATTCACAATAGCTAAGATACAGAATCAACCTAGATGCCCATCAACTGATGACTGGGTAAAAAAAAAAATGTGGCATATATATATACATGATGGAATACTACTCAGCCATAACAAAGAACGAAATCCTGACATTGACAACAAAAGGGCTGGAACTGGAGATCATTATGCATAGTGAAATATGCCAGGCCCAGAAAGACAAGCATCACATTCTTTCTCTCATTTGTGGAAGTGAAAACAGAGAGATGGTAGAAAAGATTGTGTGGGGGCCAGCACTATGGCATAGCAGGTAAAGCTGCCACCTGCAGTGCTGGCATTCCATACGGGCACCGGTTCAAGTCCCGCCTGCTCCACTTCTGATCCAGCTCTCTGCTATGACCTGGGAAAGCAGAAGATGGCCCAAATCCTTGGGCCCCTGCACCCACGTGGGAGGCCTGGAAGAAGCTCTTGGCTCCTGGCTTCAGATTGGCGCAGCTCTGGCCATTGCGGCCAGTTGGGGAGTGAACCAACAGATGAAGACCCCTCCCTCCCTCCCTCCCCCTCTCTCTCTGCCTCTCCTTCTCTCTATGTAACTCTGACTTTCAAATAAATAAATGAACCTTAAAAAAGAAGAAAAGATTGTGTGGATATTGTATCATTCAGTATATGGTTATAAATATTGCTTCAGTGAACCATACCATGTACAGGACAATAATATGGCCCCACCCCAAAATATCAGACACCATGAACTTGCCTGTCCATCGTGGATTATTGAAAGAACTTTACAGACAGTCTATCTAAGTACAGAGATTCCTCAACTTACAAAGAGGTTAGGTCCAGATAAGCTCATGCTAAGTCTGAAATCTCATTAAGCTCAGAATTCACTTGCTACACACAGCCTCTGACCATCCTACTAAGCTGTGAACATCTAGTTTTGCAACACAGCATGGTGCAGTGTCCCTTGTTACCCCCTGGTGGCCATGGGGCTGACCAGGAACCGTGCCCTGCATCAGCAGAGAGGATGGTACCCCCTGTTGCCAGTGGGGCCAGGTAAAAGTTCCCGATGTGAAGTGTGGCTTCCACTAATGGGCATCACTTTTGCAGCATCGGGAATTCAAAACATCCTAAGTTGCAGCACCACCAATCGGGGACTCTCTCTGATTGACACAACGTGCCATCGCTCAAATGTCTGCCCCTCTACATGGTGAGGTGTTAGGACAAGTGTATCCCAGCCAGCTCCAGGGGCCAGCCCCGTGTCCACCCCTTTTCCCAGATATTTGACATCGATACATGTTCTCTCTAAGCCTCAGTTTCTTCTCCTACAAAATGGAAACACACCCTCAGATATCTCTGTGACCAGACAGCAATCTGAGTCCACTCAGGTCCATGAATGAGCTTCTTGGATGCTCTTTTTATTTATTTGAGAGCAGAAAGACAGAAGCAGAGACAGAGAGTCAGTGAGTCATCTGGTCCACTCCCCAAATGCCTGCAATGGCTGGCACTGGGCTGAGCCAAAGCCAGGAGCCAGGAACACAATCTAAGATTTCCACATGGGTGGTAGAGACTCAATTATTTGGGCTCTGGTCAGCATCCACAGGAAGCTGGATCCAGGAGCTGGAATCCCAGATTGAACTCAGGTACTCTGGTGTGGGGCATGGGCACCTTAGCCACTAGGCCAGATACATGCCCTTTGGATGACCATGAAACCAGGTTTCCTGACTCCCAGCCCTGGGAAGCAGCAACCCACCTGTTGCCCCTGCCCCTTCTGACCACCGATTCTAACTGACTTCAAGAGGTTTGAGAGCAGACACCTGCTCTTCCTTCCACAGTCTGTTCTCGCTAGGAGCCAGAGAGTCTATTCAACCTGATTCAGCTTCTGTCACTCCTCCAAACCTTGCAGGCACTTCTCAGACCTGCAGGGTGAAGGTTCAGGCCCCAGGATGGCCCCCAAGGATACCCTCAGCCCCTCATGGCCTCTCATGTTACCACTGGCCCAGGGCTGGTTTCCTTGTAGTATCTAGAACTTTCCAAACCTGCTGCATCCCTCTGTACACAATGTTACTTTCCTCACTGCTCCCTCCTCCCTTCCTGGAGCTCTCAGCCCCAGCAGCACCCTGGGTAAGACCTGTGGCCACCCAATGTCAAATAGCACCTCTACTCCAGTACCAGTGCTTGCTCTAACATCCTGCTTAGCATTTGGCCCCATGGTCCCATTTCTTTCACTTATTTATGTATCTGTCACCACCCCATCCATGACCCTGAGACAGGTGCTCTGCAAGTGCCTGGGCTTTTGTCAGCTCCTATTGCCCTAGAATCTAGAACACACACCAGGGCCTTAGCCACAGCCTGCTGAATGAACGTCTGTTTCCTGCAAGAGGAAACAAACACCACGCGTAAGCAACAGTCAACTCCACCGGCTGAGGACACAGCTGGGGACAAGGGTGACTTCCCAGGAGAAACCTCTGCTTCCTTCTCATCTGGGTTCTGTGCATGCTGAGGTCAGATGAAGGAGGATACGGGGGGTCCAGACGGCCTCCCCCAAGGCAGGCAGGATGCCCCCAGTGGAGACGGGAATGGACACCAGCACAGACAACCTCCCAATGAGCAGGCAGTAACATATCTGGCTTCAGTGACCGGAAAGGGCTTCTGGAAGCCAGGGTGGGGACCTGGGTGGGGCTTGGGAGGGCGTGCAGGATGTCGGTAAACAGAGAAGTCTGGAAGGGCGCTCTGGCTCCGAGGCAGCAGGACGGCCGAGCAGCAGGGGTGTATCAACCTGCTCGAGCCATGGCAGCACCTACTGTGTGTCCTACCGTGCACCCAGAGTCCTGCCTGGAGTGTCACAGGCCTGGAGGCTGAGATAAGGAAGCAACAATGGAAAGACTGTGTTAAGGGCCCTGCGGGGTACGGAGCCCATCTCAAAGGGGTGCAGCAGCCAGGAGGACACCCAGGAGAGGTGTGGGGACGGAGGCTGTAATGCTGGCTGGACCGTGAGAACTGGTCTCTGGGAGAAGGGACCAGGGCAGCAGAGAGAGCTCAGAAAGAAACAGTGCCTTTCCTTCGGGCTTCCCCGTCCTGCAGATGTCCAGGCCAGGCTGAAGCTCACTGTCCTGCCAGCCCACGCTCATCCAGTGCAGCAGCCTCGTCAATCCTACCTGAGCTCTCATCTCAGGATCCACACGCACCCTACGTGGATGGTGAGGAGCTTGGTGGGCAAACTTCCAGGTGCACCACCTGACTCGTCCAAAGCCTAGCGATGTGTCCTGGGCAAGCGACCCCTCTAAGCCTCAGGCCCTGCACCTGCTACCAGAAGACATCAGTAACCAGTGGTTGGGAGTGCTACATGGGTCACTACAGAATACGTGCTGCATGAATATTAACGACCATTGCTACCCCTGGCACAATCCCTGCCACTTCTCATCTGGAACTCTGAGGAAACCTCCCAACTGCTAGCCAGCTTCTGCTTTTATCCAACTTCATCTCATTCTTCACAACCTTCTCTGCACACCAGACTAGGGGCTGAGCCATCCAGAGGACAGGAAGAGGAAGTCAATCCCTCTAGTGCTTCCTACTGCATTTGGGATAAGACCCAAGGCTCTGCACGGCCAGAAGGCTCTCTGATCTCACCCCACATCACCTCCTGCTCTGGCACCTGGCCCCACAGCCACAGCTCCACAATATGCTTCTCCAACTTTGGGACTTGCACAGGGACTGTTCTACCTGTGACGATAACAGACTCTTGTTAGAAAACCTGGCTGCACGACATGTCATTGCAAAGGCCCTTTCTGACTGTCCTGTCTGCAACCTGTGCCCAGCCCAGCACCGATAACTGCCCTCTATTTTCTTTCATACCTGTTAGGGCAGTGGCTCTCCTCCCTCCAGATTTGAAGGCAGAGCATTCTCCCAAGTGTCTGGGTGCTGAATTCTCAGCCCGGCTCTTAAAATGGCTCAATAAACATCTACTAAAGAAAAATGACTACATTTCCCGGTTACAGAGGTAGCACCAGGGGAGAGAGCCGAAGTCACACACGCTACTGCTTGGCTCTCTCAGATAAGTTGGCCCCTGATTCTATTTTATTTTCACTGTCCCAATTCTTCTCCAGAGTCAGCTATTACAGCCCACAAGGAAATCCCGTCTTCCATCTCTCTCACGCCTCCTGGAGAAAATTAAACTTCATTTGGAAGAGTTGTTGCTCAGTCACATTCGGCTTCAACCAACCAATCATTCCTTTGTTCATTCGGTCACCCCTTTGCAAAAGTAGTTTATCATCTGTATTATGTGCTGGCCACCGCTGGAACTAAAATAGACGTGGGCCAGCTCTCGGGATACTAAAAGTCTACTGGAAGAGCAAGCATGTGAACAAAGGTAACATGGAATGATACAGTAGCTAAGCAAAGAGCCGGTGCAGGAGGACCCAGCTTGGTTGTGGGGAAAGCTTGCTGAAAGCAATGCACTTACCCCAGACTTGGGTGGTGAGTGGGAGACGGCCAGGTGGAGGTGGCAGGTTCAGGGTGAGAGATAAACACATAAGTGCAATTCACCATTTCTCTCATTTCTGTATCCAGCATCCAGATGTGTGCCTCTCCTCTCGACCTGCCTCCTTTGTGACATGAAGGAAGAGATGAGACGCAGCTCAAATCCCATTCACCTCGAACATTTCCCACTCAGTCCTGACACAGAGCTGAGTTCGTGGTTCATGTGGCCAGGTCAGATTCACACCTAGCTCTGGCCTTCCATACACTTTGCCTTCCAAGTGCGGATCTTGTACAATAACCTGCCTGGAAGAGACAACTGATCAACTTTGAACAACTGACTCACAACAGGACAGCCACAGGTGACCTAAGCTAAGGGAACAAGTGCCTGTCTGTGGTTCACCTGCATGGGACAGGAGACAGCTCCCAGGCTCTGGGGACATCACCACAGGGGCCCCCACATTGACACTGGCTGTGGCTGCCAAGTTAACCCAGCTGGGTACCAGCAGGCAGATGTGCCTTCTGGGAGGGTCTTTTCTCCTGGTTACTCCCGTAAGGAAAACAGGTGCAGAGTCGGGAGGGGTGAGCTGGGTGCTGGGTGTGCAGCAGCAGAACAGCACGGCGTCTCCAGAGAGCAAGAGCTGCAGGCTTCACCCAGGGCCTGGACACGAGCACATCCACTCTGCCTTTTCCTTGCCTGCTTCTTACACGGTCCCACCTGCCCCTTGCTATGGCGTCTCATCCGTCTCTGCACAGGTTGCTTACAAAAGTCTTCCTGGGTTCCACGTGCTGTTTCAGAATTCCTTCCAACAGGTGGAGCACTGAGGAGTCTTCAGGGTGAGGAAACTCTTCTGTGTGAAACTATGGTGGCACACAGAGGACTCTGCCTGAACAGCAAAACCCACAGAACTCAGCATACAACATGAAGGGTGAATCACAATGCAATCCGTGAAGTGCCCTGAATAGCAATGCATCCATACTGGCTCATCAGTGGCAACCAATGTGCCACATTAATGCAAGACGATAACAGTAGTGGAAGCTGTGTGGAAGAGGGAGCTCTGGTATATGGGAGCTCTCTGTATAAGTGCCTGATTATTCTATCGCTGTAAAACTGACAAAATAAAGTGTATTAACTCCATCTTTCAATTTCTATCTTTATCTCTGTGGCTGTGCCTTTCAAATAGAGAAAACTAAAGAAACATTATCAACTTAGCAATAGCCGGGGGCAGGAATGCAAGGAAGCAAACCTTGCATTTAACATACACAGGTCATAGATTCTCAACTATAATGGCTTAAAGCTGAAAAAAAAGTTTATGCAATTAAAGAAACAGGGCAACAAAATTCAAAGTGGTAGGAAGATAATTTGATGAGATATTAATAAAATTAAATTTGTTTAAAGATAAATTTGGGGGATGGTTAAAGTACACAGCATGTCCTAAGACAGGAGTATAGTGAAACAGTAACTAGAGTGCAAGTTAGTATACCCACTGTTAGCAAAATGGTGCAGTCTTACCTATGGCATGATCTACACCCTGACACCACCCTAGGCTCTAGCTCTGCCGCCATTGCTGGAAGCCAGGTGGCCACATGGCCCAACCTCCGGTGTCAGCCCCACCCCCATCCTAATGGGATTCACTGCTCCTGCTTCCCTGCCCACCCCCCAGCAAAGTTTTAAAAGGACCTGTTCCTGAACAAGTGTCTCTCTCGCTCTCTCTTCCTCTCCGTCTCCTGACCTCTGTCTCTCTCATGTTCTCCTTCTCCTTCTTTTCCTTCTTCATCCCTTCCCTCCGGTCTGGTCTGTCGGGTTTCCCCCAATAAACTCCTTCCCTTACTCTGGTGTTTGGTGTGTTCTGTGGCCGCCTTACACCTACTCGTATCACAGTTACCAGTCTCCTCTTTGAACAGCCATAATCTACTTTTTCAGCCAAACTCCTGAATACAACCTGCTATTACTGCCCACTGATTTCACAGTGGATGCTAGCCCTTTATAGTTTTCCTTGTTATTTTTTTTAAATAGGTTTATTTATTTATTTGAGGAGTAGTGTTATACACAGGGAGAGGGGAAGAAAGAGAGAGGGAGGGGGAGAGGGAGGGAGGGCGAGGGGGGGGGGTCTTCCATCTGCTGGTTCACTCCCCAGATGACTGGAGATGAGCCAGAAGCCTCTTCTGGGTCTCCCATATGGGTGCAGGGGCCCGAGCCCTTGGGCCATCTTCCACTGCTTTTCCCAGGTCATAAGCAGAGAGCTGGATTGGAAAAGGAGCAGCCAGGACATGAACCGGCGCCCATACGGGATGCCAGTGCCACAGGTGAAAGCTTAGTCTAGTGTACCACAGCACTGGCGCTTCTGCTTGTTCCTCTTATGAGAGGAGCCCACCCCTGGGCTTCAAGGCTGGACACCTTCCTTTCCTACATAAGTCATCAAACAAGCTGACAATTTCACTGCAGCTGCTACAGGCAGGCAGGTATGGGCACAGCAAGAGCCCTGCTCCAGGCTTGGTGGGCTCAGCAGAGCTACGCCCCCAGATGGACCAAGGGCCTCCTTCCTTGGGGGCCTCTTAGTGGCCGTCAGTGTCCTTCCCTGAAAACCCAGGCTCTGGCACCTTGTGTAACAGCAAGGGAGAGAGGCTCGCAGAACAAACGACTGCCTTTGGTACCCACCCTGGAAAGTGAGGGCTTGGGAGCTGGACTCGGAACAGATCAATGTGTGTTGCCCTCTGTCTCCTCCTCTTCTCCTCCCTGGAACACGGCTCCAGGTCTGTTCCCACAGCCTCCTCCCACCACGTGAGGGGCGCATGCTTCTCTCTCCACCATCCCTCCTGGCCAGTGGTCCTCAGACTGCCACCGCCCTCCATGACCTGGTGAGCTTGTGGCGAAGACATCTTCCTGGCACCCCCCTCCGCAGTCTCATGCAGAAATCTGTGTCTCCCCCTGCTCCCCAGGTGATGTTCAAGCAGACCTTGGAGCCTCTCCCGAGGAACTCTGTGCAAAAGGAAGAGGGCCGACTGTCTGGGTTACAGTCCAGCATCCACCCAGGGAAGTGGAGGGAGCTTCCACTGGTAGATGCTGGCTGGGGTAAGCTTAAGATGCTGATGCTGATGCTGATGTGCTGGACGGGAAGCTTAAGAAATGCATGAATAAATAACTTCATAATAATGGACCCACTCACTCACTCCCCCACCCACCTACCCATCCAGTTAATTAACTCATTAAGCTGCGTACCAAAGACTTATCACAAGTATTATGCAGACTATAAATGCTGGGTAGCATCCTATTTTTTTTTTTCTTTAATCACTGCAGGCTAAATTCAGCAGCCTACTTCTCAAGCACACAACATAGAATACGTTTCTCAAAATTTTCCCTAGAAAACTTTGGCATAGCCCTCTTGGGAGATACTTCCAGGAATCCACAAGGTCTCATGCCTGTCTGCCAAAGGCTGCTGCAGCAAATTTCCATCTCCCACTTCTTCTGCTTAGGGTGTGCATTTCTGGCTGCCTTGGGCCCCTTCCTGGCCCTGCTCTTGTCTTGCAAGTAACTTCTCAGCTTCCAATGGAGTCAGCAGCTGGTCCTGGACCCTGTGCTGGGCCCAGGGCACATGGGGATGAGCTAAACATGCAACCTATGGTCGTATATGCTCTTATATATGGTGGTCCTAACATTGCCACCCCCACTGTGCATGCCAGGACGGTGCCTCCCCTGACAGCAGAGATCAGGGTTACCTTACCTGACCTGGCAGAAGGTACTGTGTGGACGTAACCAAGGTCCTGGACAGCCTTAAGTTAATCCAAAAAGGAAGTTATCATGGGCGGGCCTAGCCTAATCAGGTGAGCCCTTAAGAGCAGTCAGAGCCCAAGTGAGTGCGGCCCAGGCCAGATAATGGAGAAGGCTACATGGGAGCAAATGACCCCCTGGCACCCCAGAGCTGGGAACGAGCCCTGGCTGCCAGCCAGCAAGAGCACAGGACCTCCTTCATACAAGCGCCAGGAGCTGCAGTCTGCCAACAGCCAGGGAGCCTGGAAGAGGACCCTGAGGGCCCTCTGAGAAGCAGCCCTGCCTGAAACTGAAACTTGACTTCTAGGCTGGGAGACTGAGCAGAGAACACAGCTCCCTGGTGACAATGCTGGTGCTTCCAAGGCCATGGCAATCCCTAGCTCTCTCAAAGCTGAGCCTGGCCAGCCTGCAGCCCTGCCTCTGTGTCCACGCCTTCCACAGACATGCTCTGGGACCCTGTTTCATGTCTGACACTGCTCTCAACCCCAGGCACCCCAGGTGACCCAGATACCATCATGATGCTGTGACCTCAGCTCAAAATGCTGTTCCCCAACTTTGTGCAGCCTGCAGATGCACACACCACCTCATGCATCTGAAAACAAACGGCTCCGCCCTCAGCAGCCTCACAGCAAGCTAAGCACAGCTTCCTGCTTACCAGGGAGGTACCTGGGCCATGGGGCTGTGAGCTCCTTGGGGGCGGAGACCACGCCCCCACTCTACCTGCACAGCCCAATGCCCGACACATGGAAGAAGGGGCTCAGGTAGCACCAAGTTGAACAGTGAATGTCCAGTCCATCTCTGCATCTCCTTACCAACTGGCCCTGGGTTCTCCCACTGTACTGGTCAGTCCACACTGAGGTGGGAAGACACTGAGACGTGGATATTCAGGCCCCTAATAAGACCCGGGCTTTGACCTGGCCCAGCCCAGGCACTGTGGCCATTTGGGGAGTGAACCAGCAGGTGGATGATCTCTCTCTCTCTCTCTCTCTTTTTCTCTGTAAGTCTCCCTTTAAAATAATTTTTTTAAAAAAGAAAAAACTCACATAAACTTTGTTTTATGCCACCACTGATTTGGACAGGATAGACGGTAAGTCAAAAAAAATACAGAGAAAGTAAAACTAAAGATTTTGAAAAAGAAACAACTCCATTTACTAGGAAGGAGACAGTCCAGGAGTCTGGAACAAGATAATCTCCAAACTTCCTGCAAAATCATGACAAAGAGGGAAAACGTGCTCTTCAGCTGCTGCTGCCAGATGGAAGCACTGAAGCCCACCCCTCTGGGGAGAAAGCTGTCCTGGGAACCTGATTATGGGAGCCCACAGGTGAACTCCATGAGGAAGTGCACGTGTGAACAGAGTCGTCATCACAGCACCTGGTATACAGCAAGCACCCAGCAGCTGCCTGGCAGCACACAGGTCCTTAGAGAGCTGGGGCCAAGGAGGGAGAGAGGAGAAAGGGTTGAATAGCAGGTACTCTGCTATGGCATCAGTAGTGGCTGGGGCGCTCTTGCCCAGCAGGGGGCTACCGATAGAGCTATGTTGAACAGTATTTGTATTTTGTAAAAGCTCGAAGAGACGATTTTGAGTGTTTCCATCAAAAGGAGATGATAATGTTTGAGGAGATAGTTATGTGAACCCTGAATTGAATATTGCACAATACATACATGAATCACAACACCACATGGAATCATAAATACAATTTTTATGTACCAGTTGGAAATAAAAACTGAAAAAAGAAAAAGGCAAATTGAAGGGGATAAAACACGCTACCTTTATCTATAGCCTAGAGAAATTCAGAGCCATATTTTCCTAACAAGCATTTGGGATACTCTGAGGTCCCCGAAGGCCGAGCTCATGTCATTCCACAGAAAACACAGCAGAGATATTTGGGGAGCTAATTTACTGACAGTGTGACAGATGGTGAAATGGAACTCTTGTGCCTCTATTTCAGCCAAGCCCTCATGCAACAGCTGCCTCCCACCCCCACAACTCAAAGGCAGGCACATGCCTCTGACCTCACGGTACATGCCAGGCACCTGGGCATCTGGCGCCAGCCGCTCCCGGGTCATTAGATCAGGGGTGGGTGCAGGCTGCCCCACTGCTATAAAGCTGCAGGTGGGGCTGACGCTGTCTGTGCAGGTGCAGCCACTTCTAGGAGCAGGCGCTGGGACAACTGGGCAGCTTGCACAAAGGCTGCTGGGAGCCAGGTGGGAGACCCCAGCCCACCGTCTAGTATCAGTGTGTTTAGGATTTCATCCGAGCAGGTGAAAATGAGAGCGAGTACTCTTTTCAGAGAAATCCCCCGGCATCTTGTGAATGTAAAGTCCTCTGGGGGACACATCAGACCTAGCGATAAGACCTGTCAGACACCACCTGGAGAGAGGATGCTGTCCCCGGACCTCAGGGACACTGGATGGGAAGTGGCCCAGAGAGAGGGCTGGCTGAGTCTGCACATTAAGCATGGAGCTCCTGCAGAGCCCCGGGCTCCTGTATCGTTGGGTGGTGCAGCAGCTTGGATTCCCAGGTGAAGCGAGTGGAGGGAGGAATGGCACTAGCCAGGCCGATGGGGCTTCTGCCTACATGGCTACTCCCCTGCCTCAGGGATACGCGAGAGACCTGTCAGTCACCGTCCAGCAGCACACTGGGGCCATGTGCAGCAGCTTAGGGACAGACCTCAGCTGCAAGGGACCCGCTGTGGTTTCTGTCCGACCGAGAAGAACTCAGTAAGAAAGCGATGCTGGCCTGACCTCCGCGCAGCCCATGGGGTGTGGCTGCTGTCCTCCCTCACAGCTCACAGGGAAGGCAACACGCACCAGGCGCTTCGGCAGTAGCTGGTGCACCAGTCAGTGAAGAAGGGGGTGAATGAACGAATGTGCAGACTTATCTGTCAGTCTCCAAATTCCCTTTCTGGAACCCATTCTGTGCAATGCAGCTGGAGTCTTCCTGCCCAGGCAAGTGATACCAAGTTCCCCGTCTACCTAACACCTTCCGGGGAGCAGGAGTGTGTGCAAAACCATCAAGGTGTCCCAGGCTCCACAGCCCAGCTCCCGCCTGTATGTACCTCAGTCATTCATCTGTGTTTCTTAAAATCTTCCTTCCTCTGGGTTACTCCAGGTCACCCTCCAAACTTCACTTGCATTACTGCCTCGTCCAGGAAGCCTTCCCTGACTGTCCCAGGCTACATGAAGTAGCTGTGCATTCATTCAGCACAAAAGGGCTGAACATACACTCTACGTCAGAAAGCCCTCCTTTAAGTCCCCCATATCTCCATGTAGCCCTGTTCTCCCACACCCAGCACAGCCCCTGCAACACAGCAAGCATGGAAGGAAGGATCGTGGAATGCAGAGAAAAATCAGAGAGTGGTGTGCCCCAAGGGTTAAAAAAATAAAACTTTGTCAGACGTTGCCAAGGACACAGCGGGTGGAAAATACCCCCTTCCTTCCTGGGCAGAGCAAAGCGTTCGCCCCATATGGCGCCACAGCAGATGCAGCGCATCCATTTTCAGACGTGGAGGTTCCTGCCCATCTTCTCCAAGGAGCAGGGCTTCCTCCGCGAGGCTGTGAGTCAGGCCGTCTGCAGCGGCACGTGACTGGGGAATCCCATCTGCTCGCGCCCAGCACGCACGCCCACCCTTGACAAATGAATTCATCGGCAGCGCTTGCCAGGAGCTGCTTGGAGAAGGGGGGGGGGGGAGCACAGGAGGCTGGCAGGGGCATGAATTATTCATGCTGGGGATGGGATGCAGCCCGCAGAAGCCCCCATCCCACTCCACCCCCAGCCTCAGGGTGCAGCTCCCATCACACAGAGTAAGAATTGGTAATAACAAGAGCGGGTGCTGCAGAGTGGGTGCCCTGTTAGGAGCCCAACCTGCACTGTGTTATTGCATTTCCTTTTCAGCACAGCCCCTCTGGATGGCAGGGCTCATCCTCGCTGTGCATGCGCAGAGAAGGGGGTAGCCCCGCAGAAGGGGAAAGCCGCCAGCTCCAGCTCCCGCACCTGGAGAGCACCGGGAGCGGGGGAGGGGAAGCCCAGGAAAGCCCAGCCTGGGATCCCCCTCCGGCAGAGCTGAGAATGTCTGGCCTCCTCCCATCGCCGTCACCGCACTGCAGCTAACACGCACAGCAGCAGGCGGATCCCGAAGACTGGGAGCCCTCGCCCACCCCGGCCGTGGCCATGGCGAATGCAGCTGCTACTTCCAGCAGCTTCTCTCCCAGAGCAGCCCTGTCGCATTGGATACGGCTGAATCGATGATTCCGCAGCGCCTGCTGCTAAGGCACCAAGAGTCGCAGGCAGCCAGGGTTGAAGCTGGAGGAGGAGGGGACTCGGTGGGCGCTCACCCCTTGACACAGTTGTCTACCCCAGGGTCTGATCACAGGAGAGGCACTGCTGACGGTCCTTTTTCAGAGTGGACTAGGAACACAGCTGGGCATGGTGGGAAAGAGCCTGAGGAGGGAGTAGAGACCTTGCTTGTTAACAATTCAGGTCCTTTCTCCCGTCAGAAAATCCCTTTGGGATTACACACTTTGGCAAGGCAGAAACATGCAAATGAAGAACTGGAGGAGTGCCCAGCAAGAAGGGGCAGAGGCGGGGATGTGCAGTGGACACCTTAGGGCTCCAAGCCCCAAAGCCCCACCCCAGAGAAGCAGCAGTCAGCTGTCAGGACAACAGGAGGCAGAGTCACCCTGTCACCCTGAGGTTTTCCCGCTAGACTGCGCTAGCTCTCTCATCACAACAAAGGAAATTAAAGGCAGCAGGCTGGAGCCACTACAGAAATATACAAGGGGGAGGGGGCCTGGGCCAGCCTCAGCCTCCCCAGAGCCACAGGGTCCCCCACACCCCGTCCCCCCCTCGTTGGTCCTTCACTGAGCTTCCTCCCGGCTCTGCTGCCGTGTCTGATAGCTTTGCCAAACTGAGGGCAGTGGGGGTGAGGATTCAGCAGCCCCAGCCCAGCCTGGCCCAGTGCAGTGGCACCAGCAGAGCCTCCACCCTGTGGTTCCTGCTGTGAGCTTCCCTCTGCCAGGGCACTGAGAATGCTGGTCCCTGGAGCATGGAGGTGTAGGCGCCGCCGTCCTGCAGGGGTGGTCTGAACAAACAGCCCTGACCCCCAGTCTCATCTCCCCAAGCAGTGACAGCACACGGGGACCCTGGTTGCCTTGCAGGCTAGGATGGGATTCTTTTTTTGTATTTCTTCCTCTACTCTGACCCTGAGCTTCTTAGAGAGCAGGAGCTGGCCAGCCCCTCCAGGCTGTGGCACTGTCCATGGTCTGGACAACTCTGTCAGCCAACATAAGGGACAAACTGCCATAATCACGCTTTCCCAAAGGAGGCAAACAGTGGAACCTGGGGAGCAGAAATAGCTTAGCTCTTGTGACACACGGTCTACCCGTGGTATGAAAATTTCATGGGAGGAAGAAACGGTCTGGAAAGGTTAGTTAGGGCAGTGACCCTGAACAAAGCATTGAGGAACACTGGTCTGTGCTGCGTGTACACATGGCCCAGCCCAGCCATGGCCTCGTTTCTCAGAAAAGGAGCCAGCAGGTCAGGCAGGACCCATGACTCACACAGAGTGCAGCCGTGGAACGGATGTAGGGCCCTGGCTCTGCGATACTGGTGCTACCTCCAGAGGCCTCCATCGGCAGCAGCGAGATGTTTGTCTTAAGGCACCCAAGTGTGTCGTTGGTTTTTTAGATCAAGCTTTCTAAGCAAGAAGGGATTTTCCTTTTTTGAAAAAGGAATTCAGATCTCTAAATAGTCCTTGCTAAGATGGCATTTCTCTAGATATTTTACCTTCTCTTTAAAATTCCAAACTACACGCACTGTTCAGAATTCAATGTATTCTTGGAATTCCAAAGTTGCCAGTGCTTAATAAATGGCTCAGTAATTCACCAAAAGGATGCATATGTTAGTGGCTACCAGGGCATGGGGCACTGAGGCTACAGAGAGACATACACCACAGCCCCTGCCCTGGGACTCACAGCCTGGGGGTGGGCAATGCCCAGGGAGGGGCAGCTCTGAGGCTGGCAGACTCAGAGAGCTACGGGGTCAGCGGAGGAGGCTGGGCATGGCAAGAGGCATGGCACAGGAGGCCGCCCCCTTGTGGAACCTTAAAGGCAGGATGGGAGCTCCCTGCTGGGCGAGACCTGTGCGGGGTGGGGGTGGGGGGCTGGAGGGTAGAGATGCTCACAGTTCTCCAGCGAGAGAACACCACCACCTCTGCCGTGACTGGCTCTTCCCTCTGCCCAGAGAAACGGGGGAGCACGGACCCCAGCCCTGTCTGACCAGCTGTAGGAATCTGGATGCTACAGAGTAACGGGGACCATTCACAAAGATGGGGCAGGGTTTAGGGAAATCAACAAGCAAAGGCCAAGTGTGATGGGATTGGCAACAGCAAAGGGCAGCTGCCACCTCCAGGCCTCAGGGGCCAGGGTACGGAGCAGCTACTGGCAGCCAGGAAGGCTCCCCCAGAACAGGAGCTGAGGCCACGGCAGCCCAGCCTCCTCCCAGCTCCCACTCACCAACCCACCCGTCTTCTGCTGCGCTTCCCATATCTGCACCCAGTCAGAAGCCAGAGGGGGAAGGAACGAGCACCGGCAACAGAATTCACAGCTCCTGTGAGTTTCCTGTGAGTGCAGAGCAGGTGGAAAATGGATTTGGAGAGGCAAAAAGGAAACAGCCCAGCACACGGATAGGCATGGGAGACAGCAACTTTTTCATAACCTCGTCTGCCTGCGATCCCAGCGTGCAAACCAACTCACATTCCACGTGGCCGGGGAGGGGATCTGATCCCTTGCCAGGAAGACAGGCATGGGACTCACCTAGCAAGGAAGACGTGACTGTGAACAGAACACACTTGTCACCTCCATGGAGTCCAGGCAATACAGGCACTCCCACAAGGCAGGCCATGCCAGGTCACACAAGCCAACACTAGGCCACCCTGACACTCCATCCTGGAAGCTCCACGGGGACAGCCATTCTCTTTCTGTTCCCAAGAGCCAGTCCAAGGGGAAGCAGAGTAAGGAGCTGGCGTTGAGGACCCCACCCCCAAGGCCTGTGGCCTACACTGGCTCCCAGTGGAGGGGGCTGTTTCTCTGCCCTTCCTCATCTCCCAGGGGCTTGCTGCAGCCAGCAGGGGTCTGAGATACGACACTGATGGCTGAGTAAGAACAGGATTACACACACATGGAGTGACCCACTGGAGAGAGATGAGAGAGGAGGAGACAATTACTTTGAGCTCAAGGCCTGATAAATCTGAGCTCTGTGCATGGGTTTCTGATGAGGACTGGCATTAGCTGGCAGCCAGGAGACAGGCATCCCTGGGAAACATCTCTGGCTTCTCTGAAGGTTCAATGAGACGCTCCCAGGAGGCAGGCGCCAGTGCAGCACAGAAAGCAGGCAATGGAACCGGGAGCTGCAGGTCCCCATGTTTCTTCTCCACTCGTGGTTTCAGCCTCCTCGGTGACTGAATTCCACGCCTAAGGGAAGTGGGCACAGAGAAAGGCGCCATCGGTGCAGGGACTCCAATCCCAAAGTAAGCTGTGTGGAGCATAAGGCAACTGGCTCCCTTAGCCTCGCTTTTCCCATCTGTACTGGGGCGCGTGAAAAAGTGTATGGTAAAATAGAACCGAAAGTTTGGTGCAAACTTTTCTTTGAAATCCATGCAAGGCTTTTCCATAGCACACGCTTTCCAGAAACTTTTTGGAGAACCCTCATAGAACAGGCGTGGCTGAATCGCCATAGAGGCGCCTTGGTGAGGGCTTAGGCACATGAAGATGCCCGTGGCAGGGCACAAAATAGGACTCAGCCTCACCGGGAAGCACTGCTCACAAAGGTCTGTATGATGCTTCTCAGACCAGACGCTCTGGGGGCCAGGGCCGGCGGCACTCCTGAGAGGAGGCGGGACTTCCTTCCCACCAGGCTTCCCGCTGTTCTGCACGGCTCTCGCACCTGCAGCCGAAGCGTGGCACCCTGCCTCTTCTGCCCTCCGTTTCAGCTATAAGAACCTTGGTCATTAGTACCATGTTTGTCTGGATTTTTGAATTCATAGCTCCCAGTCACAGCTGAGCCACCTGTCAAATGTACTGAGTAATATATATTTTTTAATCTGAATATTGCTTTTAAGACCATCCTTTTACTCTGTTATTAGAGTGGTTTCACAGAAACCCAAAGCCACCTGGGAAGTCCTTGGAGTCCTGATTTCGTGGGCTAGACACAGCCCTTAGCAACTCCAAATTACATGCCAGGAAAACACACCCACAACCACACCAACCTCCACCATGAAACTGCCGGCTCCTCAGAGAGTGCCCCCTTGGGAAGAAAGACAAGACATGTTGCCAAGGGGCCAAGATGTGCTGGGGACTATGCCAGACATGGCCCAGCCTTGTGGCTAATCCTCAAGTCTATGATGGTCAATATCTTTAGCCCATTTCAGAGATGGGAAAAGCAGGGCTCAAAAATCTCTAAGTGGCTTGCCCAGGCAACACCGGAACACAGCATAGCAACAGCAGCTGATGAGGCCAGGACATGCGCCTAACTGTCATCCAAACATATCATTCTCTCTTAAAAAGGAGAACACACAGAGCCGCCATATTGGAACACGCCCATGTGGAGACCATGACAACAGCATCGTACAGATGGACGGCTTACACACATTTCACACAGCCCTGAAGGCAAGAAAAGGTACCAGCATGGATGGGCTCCAGTGAGAGCCCCCTCTGGCTGCACCTCCCAAAGGCCCCATCCCCCAAGACCATCACCCTGGGGGCGGGGGTGGAATTTCAACAGGTGCATTGCAGGGGGCGATGATGGGGAGGACACAGGCACTCAGCTCCTCACAGGCATGCACCCACGGAGATGAGTATCTGTGTATGCCTCAGACAACAGCAGTTGCTGCAGTCTCCCGGGCATGGATGATGGGGATCCACCAGCCTCCTGGGCTGTCACAGCCAGCAGAGCCACAGACGGGCATGTGCCACTGGCTGCTTGCCCTGGGGCTGGCAGTCAGGAGGACAAGGACCAGATGTGTCCTCAGCTGTGTTCTTCAATCAGGTGAAGACAGACCTGAACAGGATCCCAGGTGTTGCACCAGGGAGGTCAGAACCGACTCCGGGCCAAGGCTGGGACCTTCTCCCTGCCTCCACACCTCCATGACTGATGGCTGTGCCAGCCCAACCTCACCATTCTCCAGCTCCACGTTTCTGCGCTCCGGTATGTTCTGCACTGCCTGAGTCCATGAGGACAGCGCCTCTTCTCCAGTGGAAGCTCCCAAAGCCTGGACGCATGGCACAGCTGGCCCCTGACATTCTCCATGACAACGGCAGGATTTACAGAGGGAAATCGGGGGGTCTGGTGCATAAGAGCTGCTTAAAAGATACCACTGGGCTGGAAATGGAATACATTTACACTTTAATCCAAGAGATAAATATCATGTTTGAAAGGTAAACTGGACAGTGAGGCAGGTGTATACCCTGGGAGTCTGAGCAAGGAGACGGGCTATGGGGTCAATGTGTGTGTGTGTTGACAAGCCCTCTGCTGTGTTTTCTAAGTTCTCTCATGAGATGTGTGTGTCTGGATATGCTATATCGTCTGTGCATAGCTATCTGCAGATATGAATAATAATATATTTTGAGGTGTTTGATGACCAAATAGATTCCTGCACGTGACCGGCATGCAGGAGCTCCCTGTAAAATGGTAGCTTCCCCTGGCCCGAGGAAAGCTCTAAGAAAATGAAATTTGACAATTCAGTCACAAATCGTTTGATAAGAAGTCTCAAGAAGCCAGGGCCGGGAAATGGGAAATGCGCTTCCACAATCACAAACGACCAAAGGGCAGGTGCAAAACAGGATGGAGACATGATTGATGGTCCAAAGCGTTTCAGATCTACAGGGGGCCCCAGGGAAACGCCAGCCCAGAGGAGCGGGGGGTGGGGGGCACAGCAGGGGCAGGGCAGGGGAGCTCAGTGGGGGTGGGGATGGGGCAAGTCAGGGTAGGCTGCAGTGCAAAAAAGGGAGAATGGATCTTCTCCCGCCGGTGGACTGTTTTCCAAGCTGGAAAGTGAGGAGCAAACCCCCCGTCAAACTGGGACATGGGAAAGACAGCGGCTGTCACGGGACCCTCCACCAACGATGACTGCAGAACCACAAGGGAAGCTTGTTTTGTGAAACAGGAAATGCGGGAGACACTCATATCCCAAAGATGAGCCAAGGTGGGCCCCAGTTCCCAAAGGGAACCAGGGTAGGCTCTTGTTCAAGCCATCCTAACCGGTTTCTGTGTCCACTCGTGTCTTCTCCCCCTGCGCAGGAGGGCGTTCAGGCCCAGAGCTCCGGGGTGGCCTCGGCAGCAGCAGGAGGACAGTGAGGCCGTACCGTCCACTCTGAGCAGCAGCCCTTCCTGTGCAGCTCCGTGCTCAGAGCCTCCACGAGCCCACACAGACAGATAAACAGGACCATCAACCCCCACCACATCCGGAGCACAGCCTTGGGGTTCACGTCCAAATCGAGCCCCTTCCACGGCCACTGTTCTCGGAGATCGGCACCACCACAAAACCCAGATGTTCCATTCAGAGACCCAACAGGCAGCCCCAGCCCCGTCCTCTCTTTCACCTTCACATCGACTTCCAGAATAAATCCAGAAAAGTTCTGACTTCCCTTCTCCTCTACTCCTAGCACTCAAGTCCATCACCTTGGGCCTGTATCACTCCAGTGACCTCTTACTGGTCCCCCCCAACAGCTCTGTTCTCAACACAGCAGCCAGAGGGGTCCCCCGAAAAGCACCCTGAGATACGGCCATAAGCAGTTACTGAGCAGGTGCAAGGTCTTTATCTGAGCACGGGGTGGTCGACAGCTCTACTCACAAGATGACAGTGAAGGCAGATGAGCAAATCCCCAGAAAGGAAGCCACACTCACCTCCATTCTGCCTCTGATTGAACTGGGCTTCAAAGACCTTAGTAGCTTAGCCAAGCTCACACTGCTCCATGTGGCAGAGCCCATGTCCCTGACCTCGGAGCCACACCCACCTGTCCAGGTCCCAGGTAGAGCCCATCCAGCCAGCATCACCCTGAGCAGACAGGCAGCCCTGAGGGAGGTTCTGGGGCACTGAACAAAGCACAGTATCTTTCAGCTCAGTTAACTAGAACCACATTCTGAGCACGACCAAAACTAGGTCAAAAGAATTATTTCTGGGATAAAAAAAAAAAAAAAAAACCTGCATGACTCTCCTAAATGTGTCTCCCGTCATTTGTAGCAGATGATCTCACATGAAGGGCTTGTTATTATTCGTTTCTTCCCCACCATGTCAAATCGATGTTCCCGACTGGAATGAACTGGTTCCGACTGGCATGCCACACATCCCCTTGTAAGCTGCCATCCTCTGGCGCCGTGAAGGGAGAATGAGACAGAATTAGCTGCTGACTCCAACAGGTGCAGACACCCAGTCCTGCTGCATATTCAACAAAGCAGATGTGACACCTGTCCCCAGCCCGTCCTCCTCTACTGCCCCATGGCCCTCCAGCCCCTGACCCCATCCCAGTGTTGTAAGGACTTGCAAATTCTGATCTCTACAGCTCCAAGGAGTCTAACCTCTGTCTCAGGTCATCTTGCACTCCTGTTTCAGAGTCTCCCTGCCTCAACCACCTCCTCTTGTTAGAGAAGAGGGCACTGAAGCCCAGACAACAAAACAGACCACCCCAGTCCCAAAGCCCCTTAATGGCCTACCCAGGCACCAGCCCAGGGCTGCCGGCACCGGGGCTGCCCATCTGCCTGCCCCAACAGCAGAGGGGGATCTTGGGACACCACGGATGCTCTGGCTGCAGAGGGTCCCCAACAAAATCACCATACACTTGGTGGCTTAAACACCAGAAGTGCACTCTGTTACAGTTCTGGAGGCCAGAAGGCTGGAACCAAGGTATAGGCAGGCAGCATTGCCTTGAAGGCTTGAGTGGAGAATCCTCTCTCACTGCTGGTGACTTCCAGGGCTCCTCAGCTATGGCTGTACCCCTACCACCATCACCTCTGCCTTCACCTGTCCCCCTCCTCTCCCATCCCCTCCCCTTCCCTTCTCTCCATCTGTCTCTCCAAGGACAAGGGTGCTGCCATTGGATTTAGAACCCACCCCAGTAAATCCAGGATGAGCTCATCTCATGATCGTGAACTTAGCTATATCTGAAAAGGTCCTTTCCCAAGTAGGCTCACATTCACAGGTTCCAGAGGTTAGGACAAGGTTAGGGCAAGAGGTGGGGACATCAGTCAACCCATGATAATGAGTTTCTACTCAGGGATTCCAGGTGCCTTTGGAAATCGTAGACTTGTAGACACTGCTGTGGGTAAAGACCCTCGGGTCCAAGCTACATCTGCATATACGGAGCTCCTGGACCTGCAGCAGGGACCTGCCCACCACTGGGTATCAACACCCACAGTCAATGTGATACATATAATCCCCGCCCCAGGAGATCGGCTGGAGTAGGCCATTTGGCATTGCAGTTAAGATGCCATTTGGGACATCCGAATCCCATATCACAATGTCTGGGTCCAAGTCCTGGCTCTGCTTCCTGTTCCAGTTTCCGGCTAATGTGCATCCGGCAGGCAGCAGGTGACAGCTCAAGGAGTCAGGGCTCTACCACACACATGGAAGCCCCAGATGGAGTTCCTGGCTCCTGCCTTTGGCCTGAACCAGCCTGAGCTGGTCGTGGGCATCTGGGGAGTGAACCACCAGATGGGAGATCTCTATCTCTCTGTGTCTCTCTCTTCATATCTCTCCCTTTCAAATATATTAAAAAAAAAAAAAAAGATCAGACACTGCTTATAGAAGGTACTCTGCAAATCAGGCACTGCGCTAAATGGTTCTACACACAGCCTTCCATCCTTACAACCATGCTGCAAGGATGCATCAATTACTAGCTGAGCCTCAGTCTCCCCATCTCAACAATGGGGACTACTATCAGCCTTGGAGAAGCCTTTATCAAGACAGAGGAGAAAATGCATGGGAAATGCCTAGGCAGAGCGACACCTCAGACAACACCGTCTTCAACACAGACTTGTACCATCATCCTCATTACTCCTCTCTTCATGCGATGTCAACAGTTTAAAATAAAGGCTGTATCTTCTTTTATAACATCTGTGACCCCCCCAAAACTCCACAGGGTATAAACAGTAGTTATACACTTGGAATATTATGTAAAACGCACGCAGGAAGTTTACTGCCTAAAGGAGTCCCAGGGCATGGCTTCTGTAAGGCGGGAGACCTTGCAGGATGAATATTAACCAGGGAAGGTATCTGCTTGCTCATTTGCATTCGTGGTCACATTCTAATTATTTAACTGGGGCACAACTCCTGCCAGCTCAATGAAGCTGTGTTTTCCAGCCTCGTGGTATCCACTCCCATTGACTGGTTGCCTCATTCTCTGATGGTTAGACAATGCCTGAATTCATTTAAAATGTTTTGGTTCCCCCAACCACCACAATGCAACAACACAAAGAGAAATTGAAAAGGAAATGAATTCTATCACAAACAATGCCCAGGTGCAATGAAGCAGAAACACACACACAGCTCAGAGAATGACTGCCAAGGCCAAGAAAACAGGAAGAACCACTGACTCAACATTGGATTTGCCACCAAACTTTTGGCAGGACCCATGTCGTGGGATGGGAAGGGGTACACACGTGGGAGTCTTGTGGCCCTGGGGTCAAAGTTCATCCCTGCCTGTCCCAGGGGTGGAGTGAGGTCTAGCACTGAAGCTCACAATGATGCACCTGTCTCAACACATGGTGAAACTAGGCGGCCCTTGAGAAGCCTAACCACAAGTCTCGTCCCTATCCGGCCCCATGAATAGGGTCCCTTAGACACAGGACCCTACTTGCCATAGGGACCAGCCCCAGTTCCTGCTTATCCCACAGAGCAGGTTTCTGGTCCCTGTCAGCCCACTGTTGCTAATGCAAATCAATCACCTCCCTGCAGAGGAACCAGAGAGCACCCCGCCCTCCTGCTGCTACGAAGACTAGCCCCCACAGGACCTGGCCCTTCACCCTGACCTGCGTGCAGTCCTCTTGCAGACCTGCATGACATGGGGCATCCTCCTCCCCCCCACCCTGGCCTGTGGCTGCCTGTGAATAACAAAGTGCTGTGGACAGCAGCATCCAGCCATTCCTGCACCCCATATCCCTAGGTTGGGAGTCCCACCAGCTGTGTGGACTTGGCCAAAGCAATGGCTGGATCACCTCCCAAGGGATCATGAGTAAAACCATCCAGAGTGGACTATACACTGCCCCCACTCCCTTGCTTCATGCATAAGCAACGCTGGTTGCTTCTGGTAGAAGCTTCATGCAGAAGTGATCCCTTCCTCCAGAGGAAGAGACTAGACTGCTGCTTCCTCTAACGTTACAGGTGTCATTATGAACCAGTGGACAGGGGTACAGGCTAAACAGTAAGCTCTCTACACAGACAGTGCTGTGCAGTGCAGAGAAGAAAGAAGATTCACCCCACAGGGCTGGTATTTCCCCTGGGCTCTGCAGCAGCAGGTCACGATTGATTAGTAATGCCTATGGTTGATTAGTGATGTCTGCCACGGGCAGGGCAGTGAGTCGGGCAGCAGGCTGATGGTCCATTGTTTCCCCCTCTCAACAGCAGGCAGGGCACCTCAGCCTCATACGCAGAGCCCTAGCATTCCAGTCAGTCACCTCCGAGGGGTCTGGGTCTCTGTGAATGAAGCTGAACACCATCCCCGAGACCCCACCCTCCTCTTTCTTGCCCCATTTCTTTAGCCTAATTAATCACATCGTGGAGAGGGGCCAGGAGAAGCCCCTGGAGATGAAGGAAGGAAACCACCCTGACCACCCTATGGGTCAACTTTATTTTTTGCCTGATTAACCCTTAAAAATCCCTCCAGTTCAGACTGCCAAGGAAGCCACAGAGGCAAGGACTTGGTGCACACAGTATTCAGCTCTCTGCAGTGGCAATCTGACAAACACAAACAGCAGTGTCCCCCTGCCAGGCTTGGCATCTGAGCCCAAAGACAAAGACACCAGGGCCCATGCTGCGGCTCCCTGTGCACCTGCTCCCCAGCACCAGGGGAGGGGAGCTCCCCAGCCCCATCACAGGCAGGGGGAAGACAGGAGCAAATTCACACACACAACCCCAGCCACTGAGACAGCTGCTGAGCACTGGGGAAAACATGACCCACGCTGCTCTCTCTTCACCCAGGGGGCCGAGATCTTTTCCCAATAAAATGGCCTTTAATCACATTAAAAATGTAGTTGAAAACCCCCATGGGCCAATTATAGGCAATGCTTCCTAACCACGATCTATGCGGCAATCTTGCCGAATTCTTCCCACGCCCCCGCCCGCAGATGCTCCCTGAGCTGCTGTTGCCACTGCGTCTATCTCTGCCTCTGGTCCGGAGCATGCGTCCCCATTTCTGCCTCTGCACCCTCTACAGCTCCATCTCTCTCAGCTCTACCTATTGATCTCCACATCTCTCCTTTTCAGAATGATAGGCAAAGAGATAGCTGGATAGATATATAGATACACAGACGGATGAGAGACAGTGGGGGTGGGGCGTGGGGGCTTCCATCTACTGGTTCGCTCCCAAAATGCCATGACAGGTTGGGTGGGGCTGGGCCAAAGCTGAGAACCAGTTACTCACTCCAGGTCTCCCACTTGGATGGCAGGGACCCGATTACTTGAGCCATCACTGCTGCCTCCCTGGGTCTGCATTAGCAGGAAGCTGGAGTCAGGTATTAAACCCAGACATTCCCATCTGGGACTAGGAACTCCCAATCTATATATTAACTGCCAGGCCAAATGCCAGCCCCCTTCGCATCTGTGTTCTTTCAAGGCCAAACTGTCTATCATACCTATCATATCTATGTATCTACCATCTACCCATCTACCATCTATCTTATCTATCATCTATGTCTACCTTACCTACCTGTCTGCCTCTAAGAGTGTTTCTGCCAGTAAGGCTGTCTTTCTACTCTTTCTGCCTTCAGGAAGTCCCCTCCCACATGGAATGACTGCCATGCATAGTCAAAAATTCCTTGGAAACACATCCTCTAACCTACATTTGCATAAGTTGACTTATTTACAAAATATTATTACAATCATTAACAAAAACAGCTTAAAATACCAATCACAGCCCCCGGTTCCTGGAAACCAGCACTCAGAAATTAGCACCCTTTCCCTGCCCTCAACCCAATGCAAGGGGAAATCTCACACACACACACACACACACACACACACACACACAGCTTTCTATGGTTCACTAAAAATGATTGACCCTTAAACTGCTAGCAAGTTTATAATTTCTTTTATTACACCTAAAAATACACTCAGCTTAAATCATATATGTAAACTGATACTTTATAAAAAATTTGGCAACTGTCTCACTGGAAGCATACTTAAATTCATCTGAGGACATCTTCCCCATCGGCACAGAACTATATTCATACAATTAAATGAGCATATATTAAGCCCCCATCGTTTTCTGGGGACTGACATAGAGACCTTCCCTCCCCTGACAGAGGAAACAGACACCCACACAAAACTCTCTGTGGCAGGGGCAATCACTGAGCAGACCCATACCATGAGCGGTCAGCTTATCTCCTGATCTAGACACCTGCATTGGATTAGTGCACATATTCTTTAAAAATGTGAAGCCCCTCCCCAGGCTACATCTCTTTTGGTTCTTACAAGCACAGTGCCAGGCACACTTCAGGAACCAGAGGCAGGCTTGTCAACCATCGGTGAAGGAGCGTGTGCTGCCAGCACCCCTGGGGTGCATGCATGCACTTGCCTCTTACCTCTGCAACCTCAGCACCTGGCCCACAGCTGGCGCCTAGCAGACGTCCCATAGGTGTGTACCAAGTAAAAGCCTGAGTGAGGCAGGAAGTGGACGCATCTGTATCCTTGATAGGTGCTGAAACAAACACTGAACAAAATCCCATGGCCACGGTCCCCCTGCTAATTAGGAGACTCATTGAAACCAGAATAATCATTCACTATGAGACTCCTCAATGTATGTGCTACTAACACTGGGTTTCTTTGTTATCCTGGGGGACAAACATTTCTAGGTCCAATTGCAAAGGTCTGTCTTGCTACCAAGACATGAAACAGAAGCAGAAGGAATGCTACAAATCAGAGTTTTCTAATCACTCTCCCCAAAGAGTCCTCATCTGCTCCAGCCTTAGAATATTCCCAGGATCAAGTGCTCCAAAGGATTCATTCAACAGGCAGCTACTCGGGCTCAAACATTCACCACCTGCCATGCCTGTGACACTGGGCATTGAGTTAGGGACTTCTCTGAGCTGTTAATTCAACCAGAGACTGGCTCAACCAGAGAGGACTCTTTGCTTCTTCACTTTAAAGCTTTATTTGTTTGTCTATTTGAAAGGCCAGGTGACAGAGAGGAATGGAGGGAGCAGTGGACAGAGAGAGAGAAATCTTCCATCCATTGGTTCACTCTCCAAATGGCTGGAACAGCCAGGGCTGGGCCAGGCAGAAGCCAGGAGCCAAGAACTTCACCTGCGTCTCCCATGTCAGTGGTAGGGGCCCAAGCACTTGGGCCATCAGCCACTGCTTTCCCAGGCATGGTAGCAGGGGGCTGAATCTGAAGTACAGCAACCCAGACACAAACCAGTTCTCCAGTATGGGATACCAGCGTCACAAGTGCCAGCTTAACTCACTGCACCCCAACACCGGCCCCTCCTTGTTTCTTTCATGAGCTGTCTTCCTAGAAACTTCTTCAGAGAAATTCTGTTCCACCTGTGCTTTGCTCAGATTTCTGCATAGGGTCCGGTGCTGTGGCGTAGTGGGTTAAGCCTCTGCCTGCAGTGCCGGCATCCCATATGGGCATCAGTTTGTGTTGTTCTACTTCTAATCCAGCTCTCTGCTATGGCCTGGGGAAGCAGTAGAAGATGGCCCAAGTCCTTGGGCCCCTGCACCCACATGGGAGACCTGGAAGAAGCTCCTGGCTCCTTGCTTCAGATTGGTGCAGCTCCAGCCATTGCGGCCAACTGGGGAGTGAACCAGTGGATGGAAGACCTCTCTCTGTCTCTCTCTCTCTCTCTCTCTCTCTCTCTGACTCTCCTTCTTTCTCTGTGTAACTCTTTCAAATAAATAAATCTTTAAAAAAAATTTCTGTCTAGATCTTCCTTTGAAAGCATTGCTTGAAATTAATTTAGCTGAACCAAAGTTTTCTCACCTAACTACATATTAGATCACCCAAAAAAGATAAGAGAGAAATCCTCATCTTGGCCCCTATCCCGAAACAAGTGAAATCAGAACCTCCACAAGAGAGAAGGGACTCAGAAACAGCATCAATAATTTCAAGGATGCCCAATTATCCTGAAGAATGGAGCTCATAAGGGGCCACTGCAGCCAGTGTCCCTGCAGTGTCCTCTCATCAATATGACATGGAACCATCACCGAATCAGGACTCCAAGGTCCCAGTGCCAGCTTTGAGTGTTCCCGTAAGCTGCCATAGGACTTCTGGAAAGTCACCTCCCTTCTCCGGGCTTGGTCCTCTCCTGTGGAAACAGAAGATCCACTGGGGCCTTCCCAGCTCCTCTCAGGGCTCAAGATGGTGCCTGTTCAACAAGGCACAGGACCCGGCCCCTTGTGCTCACAGAACAGCTGGAGCCTGGCTGGATGGAGAGAAGACCCCATGTAAACCTGTGTGGAGACTGAACTGTGTGTTCTGGCCCATACTGGCTAGCCACCCAGCCCCAGAATGGAAGCACGCATCCATCGCTGCCCCACTGCAAACATCTGCATCCTTCCTGCTGGAGCCAAGAGGCAGGCCATGTACTGCCCACCCTGTGCAGATCCAAGAGAGGAGGACATGTGAGGCTGGCCCTGCGCTCTCAGCCAGGCACAGGCTGAGCCCTCTCCACCTACAGTTTTAACCAGAATCAGGGGCTGCATTCACGGCGCACTTCTTTCTCTCTCACTATCTGTGCCGCCCTGGGCAATGACTTCACATCTCTAAGCATCAGTACCGCCCTCTGGAAAGTGATTTTAAACACAGCGACCTCATGGAGTTGCTGGGAGGAACCACTGAGAACCCTGGGTACGTCACGCTGACTTCACTTAACTAAACCCAATACATGTCCAGTGGGTCCTTGCACATTCCCCCCGACCTGTAACAGAATGCAGAGTCCCAAGGGCACACACCATGCTTATCATTTCATCTGCAATGCCTGTGAGGAGACAGGGCATGCAGCAGGCCTCAGCGCGGTTTGCATTAATCAGGGTCAGGATCAGGGTGAGAATCCATGGCAACTCAGCCTTCAATGGTGGAGACGTGACCAGCTAAGACATCCAGGGCCTAAGGCAGAAAATGAATATGGCAAAAACCCGAGACATAACAAAACTGCAATCTGTCAAAATACTGGACATGTTGTTTTCAAGTCCAGAGTTTAAAATCAATCAAGAGTCTATATTTAAATGCATGAAAGCTGAACACCCAGACTGTGCTGAGCAGAATGCACAATTCGCTATCCTCTAAGGTCATTTCAATAATGTCTTCTGCAGCCACCTAACCTGCTCTTTCCTGCTCCTCCACTCTAAACCCAACACTCTAGGCACAGTGATCCTTGTAATGCAAATCACCTGACTTCCCTGCCTAAACTTTCTATTCTGCTGTTGCAACTTACAACCACACCAGCATCTAAGGCCCGCCTACCTCTCCCATCTCCCATATCCCCCAATCTGCACTCCAGACACAGTGCCCTTAACCACACCGAATCCCAATTACTTATGTAAAGGCCTGTCTTTCCCGCTGGACCAAAAGTTCCATGAGGGCAAGAACTAGTAGGTCTTGTTTGTATGTCCAGGGACTGTCATGGCACCAGGCACAGGGAGAGTTCAGGGAGTTTCTGTTGCTAAGAATACATTGGAAAGAGAATATACACACTGACATAGCAACCACACACCTCAAATTCTGGGTTAGACAAAATCCCAAGTCTTTTAGCAAAGATGAGGAGTCCCCACAAAGAGTCTCATGGGTATTGGCCTTTTCAATGCCCAAAGTAACGGGGGATCAGTGAGTGCCGAGTTCTCCATATGTTATGTGAGGGTCATCAGTGAGATCATTTGCGCCTACTAGTTCCAAATCAAGGAAAAGCTAATGGACCAATGGCCATCCTGTTTATGGAAAAGAGCCCCCTACTGTATGACGTGTGAGTCTTCTCTGACTCAGCAGAGGACGGAGCACAGCCAGATGCTTCTCTGTTTCCTTAGTCTGTTTCCTTTTCAAGCCAGCCAGTGGGTGTTGGTCTCTGATCACAGACAAACGCTGGGGAGAAACCACCATTGACACACGTGGGAGGGCTGGCCACTGCGTCTGTGGACGTTAAGATAACCTGGTGGGCCTCCCTGGGACTGCTTTATCTTCCTTGGCTCACACTCTACAAATAAACCAATGCTCCCATGGGATTTTAAAGTTGCTAATTGGCAGTCAATCATCATTTCGTCACTCTTATCCTGCTGTTTTTCTCCCTAGATTTTTTCCCTGTTGACCACCTGCCGCCTCCAGCTACAATGTCCATTCTACAACCAGAGGTTATTTTCTCTCTCTGTTTTGTGGACATGTTCCAGGCCCCTGCTGGCACACACTAATGTTGGATAGCTATTTGCTGAACGAATACACCAGATCACACAACCACCACAGTCTTCTCAGGCAATATTTTTATCCCCATTACACCAAGAGAAAAATGGAGGCTTGGGGAAATTGTTTTTTGAGATCATGCCTCCAACTCAGATATGGCTTTACTCAAAGCCAACTCAACGTGAATGTAGGTGTGGGTGTCTGGTGTAAGTTAGGACATCCCTTGTGATGCCCACACTCTACATCAGAGTGCTGTGGTTCAGTCCCAGCTCCACTCCCAATCCCAGCTTCCTGCTAATATGCATCCTGGGAAGCAGCAGGCGAGAGCTAGAGTGGTTTGGTCCTCGCCGCCCACATAGGAGACCCAGACTGAGCTCCTGGCTTCAGCCTGGCCCAGCCACAGCTGTTGCAGGCATTTCAGGAGCAAACCAGCAAATCAAACATTCTCTCTCCCTCCCTCCTTTCCTACTCCCTCTCAAATAAATCGATAAAAATATAAAAATTACGTGACTGCAGGAGGCTTCCAGGAGCCATATCACAAAAGATCAATGGACTGAGAGAATGCCAGCAGGACATGGACAAGGGGAAACCATGCTTGGTCAGGACCAATGTTCTCAGCTATTTACAGAAAGTGCTGGAAGGAATAGAGGAAAAATGGATCCCTGGTCCAAGAAAATAAGGAAAGACTCCAGAGAGGAGATACCATAGGGGCCAGCTGGCCCTAAGGGGGTGGCCGCAGTCAGCATTATGTGGAACCAACACAAATATCTAGAAGATTTCCTGAGGTTGAACATTTTGAGCCCTACAATTCAGTTCCCTGGATTTATGGCCTACCATGGAAGGGATCCATTTATCCCATACACATTTCCTGAGCACCCCGCAGATTCCAGGGGTACTGCCCCAGTGTTCAGTGTACGTAGCTGCACCAGCAGGGGGCGAGGTGAGAGGGTGTGAGCCGCTCAAGGTCACTGCTCCAGGGCTTGCACTAGTTACCTGGCTGGTTTTCCTTGATTTAGTTCAGCATTTCTTTCATTTGTAGCTGTATTCTTGTTTTTAGCAAATAATAGATGCTCAAATAGTTCATGTAATAGTGAATAAGAAAATGAGTATGTGAACAGGTGGGGAAGCTCAGAGCCACCTGTCGGCTGACTGGCAGTGTGGTTCCTAGCAGAGAGATTCAGGAACCACCTAGCAAGGATGCCAGCCTGAGTCTGTGTGACCTTGACCTTCAGTACACCTGGTACTCACAGCAGCCCTGGGGGATGCCTTTATCTCTGCTTTATGGGTACAACAGCTGAGAGTAACTGGCCCCAAACCAAACTAGACTTGAATACAGAATCAGTAGTGAACAGAAGCAGAGAATTATTTATTCAAGCGCCTCCATGGGGGAAGGCCTCCTGCCCTGATTCACCCGTGAGTCTTGTTCTCATCACTTGGTCAAGTCCTCATCACCCCCACCAGCTGTTACACCCTGCCCCAATTCTTTTCCACTTGTTAATTATTTTTATGTCAGCTTCCAATGATTTTCTTTTCACATTTGTTCATCATTCCTGTCTCCTGATATTTCTTTTTTTTTTTAACTGAATCCCTTCCTTTTCAAGTTCCGTTCTAGTTGCCCTTGGAGTTATTTTTATTTTTGATATATTAAATTTTTGTATGGTATCATGTCAATTTCACTTGTGTTTACCAGCGCACAGCCCAGGAAAATGCATAAACCCATTACACAGATGGTGGACATACGGAGGCGTGAGGCTAGCTTCCCTGAGTGACCCCCACAGCGTCTAAGGCCAGTAATGTCCTGCCCCAGGTGGACGTGCCCGCCCCAGGGACCGCCTGTCACAATATAAAACCAGACAGACACTAAGGTCATTTTCTTAGGAGAAACATATGGGGAAAACGTGTGTGTTCAGGCCTGAGAGGCAAAATCCCGGCCTCTGTCCTAACCCCTCACTCGGCCAACGCAGGAGGCTCCTTCTTGCGCGAGTCTGCTTTCCACATGTCAGTTACGCAGGATCAACTGCTGTATAAAAGTCACGTGTGTCTTTGCTCATGAGAGAATACAGTCACCTGTTATAGTATGCGGCTAGGACTGTTCTATTCCATTACTACTTACTGTTCTTAACATGTGTCTAGTTTATAAATTGAACTTTATTGTGGACATGGACATATAGGAAACAACATAGCATATGCAAGATTCACAACTACTGGCATCTTCAGGTGTCCACTGGGGGACTGGAACGCATCCCCCAAGAAGAAAGGGGGACCAGCGCACACTGCAGTCTCGTGGCCCCCGCTGTCTGGACCCTCGGAGCTGTTGGGCTGCTTCAGGGGCAGGATGCCTCAGTCCCACCCTGGCGATTTTCCACTTTCCTCTGGGGGTCAAAGCTGCTGCAGGCCTTCCTAGAAGCCAAGCAGAGGCTGGGAACTTGCTCCTTCTATTCCAGATCCAGGAGGCAGAGCAAACCTCTTTTTAAAGTAAATGACCCAGGGGACCGTCAGCATCCCGTACGGCCATCCGTTCCAGTCCCTGCTGCTCCACTTCCGACCCAGGCCTCACCCCCCCCCCCATCCCCACCACCAGCTCTAGGCAACTAATGCACCTGGAAAAGCAGCAGAAGATGGCCCAAGTGCCTGGATCCCTGCACCCATATAGAGGACCCAGATGAAGCCCCTGGTTCCTGGCTTTAGACTGGCCCAGCCCAGCCATTGCTGCCATTTGGGGAGTGAACCAGCAGATGGAAGACCTCTCTCTCCCCTTCTCCCTCTCTGTAACTTTGACTTTCAAATAAATAAAATAAATGTTTACAATAAATAAAATAAATGACCCCATCTCAAGTGCTATGCTCCAGGACAGAAAATGGACTAAAATGGTGGCAAAGGAGAATGAAAGTTGCAGGTAAAAATAAAGACTCTCGAGGCTGGCACTGTGGCTCAGTGGGTTAACAACCTAGCCTGAAGCGCTGGCATCCCATATGGGCACCGGTTCGAGTCCCGGCTACTCCACTTATGTACAGCCTGGGAAAGCAGCGAAAGATGACCCAAGTCCTTGGGCCCCTGCACCCACATAAGAGACCCAGAAGAAGTTCCTGGCTCCTGGCTCCTGGCTCCAGATTGGCACAGCTCCATCCGTTGCAGCCATCGGGGGAGTGAACCAGCAGATGGAAGACCTCTCTCTCTCTGCCTCTCCTCTCCCTGTGTAACTCTGACTTTAAAATAAATAAATAAATCTTTAAAAAAAAAAAAAAGAAAAGAAAACACTCCTGAATGACCCACGGGGGCCCTGCGCACCCCCAAGGGTCCTTTCAAGTGGAAGGGGGTGCAGAAGGGGTGGTGGGAGTCGAGAAAGTGCTGAGGCTGCCACGCCACTGGCATCAAGGCTGGCAAGAGAGGTCTTGAGCCAAGCAATGTAGGTGGCCCCCCAGGAGCTGGACGGAGCCACAGGACAGATTCTCCCCCAGGAGAGACACTGCCCTGCCTCGGCCTTGCAAGACCTGTGCAGGATGCTCTTCCCTTAACTGTGAGGGAACAAGCTTGCATTGCTTCAAGCCACTCAGTCTGCAGCGGCTCTCTCCCTACCGCCTTAAAAGAGAGCTAGAGACAGACAGTGTCTGAAGCAGGCAGGATGCCCCCACCATCGCACTCCCGCACACGCTGCACAGACCCTTCTCCCGCTCGCTTTTCCCGCATCATCTCTCCTATCCCACACTGGCCCAGCAAGTGCAGCTCTGAGAGATGGCCCTTGAGTGTCCCTGCCCTCCCAGCACCGCCACCCACAGCCTTGCTGCATGGAGGAACGCACCCATCAACAGCCAACACATGGATGCCTCTCTCACCACCCCACCAGGACGTGCGATTCTCCACCGGCATTCCTGGGAAATGAAGAGGCTCTGCGGATAGGCAGGCTCAGAGAAGGTATGTGGCCTTTTCCTCCACGTGGGCAGGCAGCCAGGTGTGAGGCGGAAATGCCTCAGCCTTGGCCTCCCTCCATCTGCACGGGAACCCACCTCCGCCACTTGCCCACATCTGGGGGAAGCTGACCCCAGGCTTCTGCACCTCCCTGAGCTAAGGCCGGCGGCTTGCTACACACCACCCCCCAGCTGCTCATGCACCGTCAGCCTCCACACAGGCACTGGGGAGGTCTGAGGAACCAAGGGGAGCCCCAGAGGGCAAGTACCTTGTCCTAAGTCAGAAGTATGGCATACCCTGGCCAAGATGGGGAACAAAGGTGCTGCTACAGCCCCCTTTCCCACCCCAACACCTATAGACCTGAGAAGGAAACCCGACTTATTTCAGTTCCAATGTGTGTGACACCCACTGTGGGCTTCCTCTGGGGAGCTGATCATGGCAGCCACTTTACACTTATTCCTGCGATTCCTTGAACATATCTGTCTTCCCACTGACTCCTTGGAGCACTGGGCTTTGGTTCACTGCTGGTGTTGCGGGCGCTGACACTCACCTGGCCCACAGCAGGGGCTCTCTCTGCAAGCAGGCTTCAGTGGTCAGTGGTCAGTGGTTAAACAGATCATGCTTATCTGCTGATGCCAAACTTCCCAAACGCTGGCTTCCCCCAAGACAGGCCAGGTTTCCTCCCTGCCCGCCCCCCTTCAGCGGGTGGGCAGCCTCTGGCCTGGGGGCACAGCTGTGCTCCTGACACTATGACGTCATCAAAGCCATCGCTCTCCCAATTACCCAGGGCAGCAAGCCCACTCCTACTGCGTTCTAAGCATGCTACTCTTTTAGACATCAGTTTCTTGCTTATTTTATTCATAACCAGGCAACCTGAAGCTTTAGCAGGATATGTTTTTCTCTTTCCTCCAAATTTAGAGAAAAAAAAAATTGAGATATTTTTAACTGAGAACACCCAGCCCCTTCCCCCAACTGGAATCTGTGCTCATTCTCATATTCTCATTCTCTCTCTCTATCTCAACCCCCTGCAGCTGGGCCATAAATCCCCATCCCAGGCTGAGGATCTGCTGCAGAGGAGTGACAAATGTCCTATTTATCCCCAATTCCAAGGAAATTAGAATTACAAATTGGAGCCATCACTAGACCCTCTTGGGCAAAACCTTTGGAAAGAAAGGTGGGGAGGGGGCAGCTGGGAACACCAACACCGGCATTTGACTGGCTTGTTTCATTGTCAGGTTCACTTTGAGAGAAATCCGCCCCCTCATTGGGAATCACGCCCTCCCCTCCCCAGCACGGCCAATTAGAGCCAGAACTCTGGGGAATTCACACAGCTTTGCTCAGCGCTCAAGGCATCGCAGAACCAGGTAAGCAACAGCTTCCAGTGAAAGCACAGAGGATTGCTTCTTTAATTGGGTAGATTCTAGGGCTAAAAATAATTTAATTGAAGAACAGCATTAATGAGAATCAGAGGGATTTGAGAAGGGGCCAGGTCAGAGATGTCCACAAGTCAGAGATGAGTGGGAACCCCGTTCTTGAAGGTTGTGCTGACCAACAGCTTGGCCACAAGCCTGCCCCAGCCCCAGGCACGGGCACACACTTCTACTGGATCAGCTTTGAAAACCATCACCTCATCTCCCAAATCACAGAGAAGCCCTGAGGACGGTGGGTTTTGCTGCTTTCCGTCTTGGTTTTTGGAGACACAAGGAAGGCAGACAGAGCGGATCATGGGGGGTTGGGTTTCAGGAAGTCCTGGGGCTCAGTTCCCTTTCCCATCACCACTGTGACCCTGGTGCAGACACCAGCTCTTGCATGCTTTTATCCACCTGTCTGTCAGCTGGACTACTCTCGGCTACGTGGCAGACCCTGTTCTCGGTGTTTAATGAATACCAAGGCATCGACGCCTCCCTCCAGGCCCTTGAGACAAACATGGTCTTGTGTCCCCTTTTCTCCAAGTCAAAAACCAGAGAGGCACAGGCAGGCTTAGAAACTTGCCCGCATATGTATGTCAAAAATCCAGGATTCGAACCCAGGGCAGTCTGGCTGCTGAGCCCACATCTGGCAGTGCCATGGAGCTGATGTGATCACTCAGCTCATCTCTGCTTCTCAGCATCACCAGTGACAGCTGAGAGGATGTGGGCGAGGTATCACGTGGTTTAGCCCAAGCACCCTGCAGCCCCTCCTTCCCGGGCACCACCAGTGGTCCCCACACCAAGTTCTGTTTGTGCACTTTGGGCAAGTCACACTGGGAATTCCACCCAGGATCCTGCACCTGCTGGGCAGCCTCTGTACATGGAAAATTGCAAACATTTGTATTATTCCAAATAGTTACGCACAAATTCATGACAAAAAGTCAGAACCTGCATAGGACAGGGGCAGGGACTCCGCAGCCCAGCAGCCTGGATGTACCCTCTGGCAAGGCTGTGTGCCGTGTCCTTAACTGCAACAATACAGAAATAAAATCAGGAAGCCTGCTTTCCAGAGGTGCACTGGTTGAGCATGTCCAAATAAACAAGGCTCATCGGAATGCTACAGAGAACGCAGCGTTGGGTACCCGTGAGGTGTGACTGCTGCACGGTTACCACTGATGACAAGGTGTGGCTGCTCTGCCGGCCCCTCTGCTGGAGGCAGCTTTCACAGGGTGTGGGATTTGGTGGCACCCAACCACCAAATCAGACGTGGGGCCAGGGACACATCCCTCAGTGTCTGTGGACCTGACTCCTGTTCTGTGACGGAAAATGAAAACAAGGACATTGCCCACCCATCTCACCATCCAAACGCAGTCAATGGATGCATTTTGGAAGGAAACTGGTTGTTCAGAAGCCGTAGGGGCGCTGGACTTTAATCACAGAGGCCACAAGCTTCAGCATCTTTACAGGAAACGTACTCTGCACCCCAGCCATGTCATCTTCCAGTTATCACAGTTCTGTGCCCATTTCACAGATGGAAAATCAAGGCTCAGAAAGGCAAAAGGACCCACTGGTGGCATGGACAGCGGTGCTTCATCATGGCTTTGCACTGTCACATCCCTGCTACTGCAGTTTCACAGGGAAGCCAAGAAGTGGCCTTTCAGAGAGGAAGACACAGGCTCAAGCCATTCGCAGAGTCATGGGGCAGGGGAGGCCTGGGAGAGGCAGGGCCACTCCCCAGACACCGTGGCACCTCTTGCTCTGCTCACCACTGCCCGGCACAGGGCAGCACTGGCTGGGCCCACCTGTCCCCTGCATGTGAGTGAGCCCTCTGTGGGCAGAGACACACACCCAGCCCCTGCACACAACCAAGTGAATGATACGGCTCAACCAGGACACAAAGGAAGGTTGGGATAAGAACGAGAAAACGGCTCCAATAGTTAGCAAGGCTAGAAGACACCTCCCCAGGGCACAAGTCAAACTCACATTTCTGGGGGTGAACGCTTCACGCGGCAGCTAAGGTGTCCCTTGGAACACCTGCATCCCGTGGAAACGAGTGCCTGGCTGAGTCCCTGCCACTGGCTTCTGGCCCAGCCTCCTGTTCATCTGCACCCTGGGAAGCAGCAGGGGATGGCTCGAGTGCTGGGGTCCCTGTCGCCCACAAAGGAGTCCTGGATGGGGTTCCAGGTTCCTGGCCTTGACCTCGTCCAGCTCTGGCTATTGCAGGCATTTGGGGAGTAAACCAATGGTCAGAAATCTCTCTCCATCTCTCTTTCCCTCTCAGCCTCAATCTCTCAATCTCTCTCTCTCCCTCCTCTCTAACAAAATCAAAGAAAAATATTTTGTTCATTTTTCCTTTGTCTGCCCTCCCAATATTATTATTGTGATTAACCAAATGAATAATAAATAACAAAATCAGTATTACTATCATCATCAATTAAGCTGTTACTGTGTAGCAGGTAGTTCCAATTACAGAATCGGATTCAAACTTCACAACCACCGCATCTTACAGAAAAGGAAACTGGCAGTCATGCAAGGTCTGACAAGTCTGCAAGGTCAGTTAGGGAAAGCCTGATTTAATCCCAAGTCTGCTGCTGGGGCCAGAATCCAGCTGTCTGTCTATATTCCCTAACTGCCTTAAAGCAATGATGATTTTCCAGGCAAGACGTCTGTCCTGCATGGCCCTGTGCCCCAGGCCACTTGCACAAGCCCAGGCACAAAGCAGTGTGCTCCACAGTCATGCACAGGGTGGAACTACACTGAATCACCCGTGTGTGATCAGCAGCTAGGTCTTCAGGGAACATGGGCCTGGAAGGGACGCAGCAGGACCCAGTTTCCCTCCAACCTCAGCTCCTGTCCAGACCTCACTTCACTGCGGCCAGCAGGGTTAGCGCCCAATTAGTAACTCATTTGGGAAGTCCTGTGCGAAACAGCTTGGCAAACTGCATCACGCCACACCTTAGCTTCTCCTACCGTTCCCCTACGTGGAAGTGGACAGAAGAGTGCAGGGGCTGGGAAGACACAGCTCTAGAGTCCCGGGCTCGGCTCCTGTTGTCAAAACCCTTTGCTCTTGGGGCTCAGGATCTTAACCCTCAAAGCCAGTGGGAGAAGCAGGCCCATGGGCTGTGTTTAAGGCCATCTGGTCTGGTCCTGCCAGGGCAACTACAGGCGGGACTCAGAATTCAGCGCATCTACAGCAGGCTGATGTGTAAGTTGCAAATTTTGCACGGCCCCTGGACAGTGCTTTACATACCCAAATGGTCCCTTGGCAGAAAAAAAAAAGTTCCCTACCCTGCAGCTGTCAGGGTGGGTAGACTGTGAAGGCCCCTTCCAGGTCCAAGATCCTCCAGCTCCAGGACAGGCAAGACCAGCACGGTGGCTGTGCGGCTCGGCAGGAACTCCCAGGCAACCTGCAATTGCTGACACCTCCCCAGCTCACTGAGAACTCGGGGTAATTTCCAGAGGATTTACTGCGACTCTGAAAGTTCCTCGGTGAGGGACGTGATGTATATCGCAGGCCGGCGGCACAGGGGGAGCGGTTCCCTGTCTCCAAGCCCATAAACTATCCCCGGAGTCAGGAGGACAAAACGCCCAACAGCTCGCGCCACACAGGCTGCCTCCCCGACAAAACCCAGGATTTACGGAGCGCTGTGCAACACGTGCAGGAGGAGATGATGTCAAAGCCACGGCAAGTGAGTGGCACGTGAGCACGCGTGTGCATGCATGGCCGCAGGATCCAGAATGGAGAAGTCAAAGGCCGGTGCTGTGGCACAGCAGGTTAAGCCTCCACCTGCTGCACCGGCATCCCATATGGGGCACCAGTTCGAGTCCCAGCTGTTCTACTTCCAGTCAAGTTCCCTGCTAATGCACCCAGGAAAGAGATGGAAGATGGCTGAAGTGCTTGGGCCCCTGCACCCATGTGAGAGACTTAGAAGAAGGTCCTGGCTCCTGGCTTCAGCCTGGCCCAGCCCCGGCTGTTGTGACCTTTTGGGGAATCATTTGGGGAAAGAACCAGCATATGAAAGATCTCTCTCTCTCTTTCTACCTCTTTCTCTCTCTCTCTCTCTCTCTGCATTTCAAATAGACAAATCTTAAAAAAAAAAAAAAAGTCAGAGAGGAATGACCATTCATCTCACAATCAGTGTACCTTATATTCAATTCCACTCAGAAAACTTTTCTAGCACCTTTTTGGGTATCAGGCACCTGCTGATGGATGGTAAATGTGAATAAGTCCAACAGGGACCTGGCCCTGGCATGCGTATGTGGCTCCCACCCTCTCCTGTGAGGCCTGAGTTCCTGATGCCCACATGGCCCACATGGCCCATCCCCAACCTAAGTCACAGGTGTTTCAGAGGCATCAACAGATAATGTGAGCCAGACAGACCATGACCACTTAGGGTTGACAGGGCTACAGGTGACTCCAGCACAGAGCAGCCTGGGTGGGCAAGGCCATCACAGAAGCCCTGGGAAACATTTCCGGGAGAGGGGATGCACACTTCGCTGTGAGAAAGAAGGTGGAGGAAGGGCCACACAGTGGACGGTGGGAGGAAGGGAGAGAGAAAGGAGAGAGAGGGGCCAGCACTGTGGCATAGTAGGCTAAGCCTCTGCCTGCAGCACCGGCATCCCATGTGGGCACCAGTTCTAGTCCCAGATGCTCCACTTCCAATCCAGCTCTCTGCTGTGACCTGGGAAAGCAGTGGAAGATGGCCCAAGTCCTTGGGCCCCTGCACCCGCATGGGAGACCCAGAAGAAGCACCTGGCTCCTGGCTTCAGATTGGCGTAGCTCTGGCCACTGTGGCTAGTTGGGGAGTGAACCAGCAGATGGAAGACTTTCTCTGTCTCTCCCTCTCTCTGCCTGTAATTCTACCTCTTAAATAAATACAATCTTTAAAAAAATGAGAGAGAGAAAGTGAATAAATGGAGATTAAAGAAACAGTAGAGCAGTGGGTGAGGTGGGTTATGGGAGAGAGGCATCAAAGAGAACACAAACCACAGACAGAACAGGAAATCAATAAAAAAGCCCAAAGATGGTTCACCACGAGCCAGCGGCACCAGTGCGTGATTTAGAGACACAGCCAGAACCACCAGGGCTGCCCAGAGTGGAGAGAAAGGCGAGGCTGTGCCGAAGGCGCTGGGGATGGGCGAGGACCAGGCAGGGCCCTGGCCTTTCACGTTAACCCGTCCATGCAGACGGGAGCCTGAGTCACGCACGCACTCCTCAGGTCCCAGAAGAACCAAAAAACCCGCCAAGCAGGAGAGGGGACGTGAACACTGTGCCGGCACAGCCCCCAGCCATCCGTCAATGCTGGCTGGCACTCCTCACCCCGGGCACTCCGCAGGGCCATCACAGCCTCTTGTACTGCCCTTCTCCCTGCAGTGGGAGGCCTGAGAGGGTTAACACAGTGAAGCCCCCTCACCCCCACCAAGAGCAAGCTGAAACGCAAATGCTCAGTAAACCTGGATTTCAGTGGCCAGAGGATGAGCTGCTGGGCCCTCTGCCCCGTGTTCTGCAGAAACCGCCAGGCTCTCTGAGGACCCTCGCCCCCCAGGACACAGGGAAGAAAGGGGATGAGCAGTGAGTGCCAGATCCAGCTCAGACAATGAGTCCCTAAGGAGAGAACTGGAAATCCAGGTTCAGTCCCTGTCCATGCAGAGACAGAGAAGGCTCAGAGACTACAGGTGCCCAGAGTTCAGGCCATGCAGGAAGCCTGCAGAGGAAAATGGAGATGGCGACCCACGGCTGGGCAGCCCTGCAGTCCACGTTGCTCCTGGCCCCCAGGAGTCTGTGAGCCAGCGAGTCCCCGGGCTGATCCCCAGCTGCCTGGGCTGGGCTCCATCACCAGGCTCTGTGTGTGTCACTGGCATTCAGAAGCCAACAGCACGTAGGTCTCCCCAGACAGCTGAGCCATGATGTGGAGGCAGAAAGATGCTGAACCAGGAGGAGGAAGGCCATGCACTGTGCATCCAGTGCTATTGTATGGCCAAGAAGAGATCCAGTGGAACAGTCTGGTCACGGCTAGCAAACTACCTGTGCCGTTTGGATTTCAGAGTCTAAGAGTATCTCCCGAACTTCCAAGTATGCTGGCAAGAGCTGGTGGACACCAATTTTTAATCCATTTGCAAATGTTTTTGCATGGCTCTTCCCCCCACCCTGCCCCCAATCCTACTTCTTGCTGAATCACCTCTATCCTTCGGTTAGGCATTTATCATGAGCAGGAAGGGAGTCATCTTGAACACAAATGTCAGCCCTGGCCCCAAGGACCACTGACGGCAGCAGGGAGTGGGAGGAGAGGAAGGGCCAGCGAGGGCTGAGAGTGGAGGTGCTGCCATCATGCAGCGGGAAGAGCACAGGCTCCAGGGCTGGCTATGCTGCCTGTGCGATCCTGAGCAGAACACCGGATTCCCTGAATCCCCAACGATGCTAAAGTTCAGTTCAGCAGAATGTGGACAGAGGTTCGTTGGATGAGAGTATCCAGTACACTTCCTAGCATAGGCAGGAGCTCAACAAATGGTCCAGGGCCACCATCTAGGACACCAGCATCCCACATGGGGGCCAGTTTGAGTCCCGGCTGTTCCACTTCTGATCCAGCTCCCTGCTAATGCTCCTGGGAAAGCAGCAGAGGATGGCCCAAGTCTTTGGGCTCCTACACCCAGGTGGAAGACCAGGATGAAACTCCTGGCTCCTGGCTTCAGCCTAGCCCAGCCCTGGCCATTGTGGCCACTTAGGGAGTGACTCTGAAGATGGAAGAGATCTCTGCCTCCCCCCGCCCCCATGACTCTGCCTTTCAAATAAAAAAATCGTTTTATAAAAAAAAATGAAAAGATAAATGGCCCATTCTTACTGTCAGCCGCCACCTTAGAAAATATTCCATGATGACCACAAGAATTCTGATGGTCCCATTCCTTCTCCAGCCTGTGGCAAAGCCCCCTTACAAAACACAAATCTGGCCATACCACCCTCTACTGCGAAGCCCACTGGCCTTCAGATCAGAGCAAGACGTCCACTAGAGTCCACGAGGCCACTTCCGAGGCCTCAACCAGCCTCCCCAGAGCCTGCCCCACAGCCTCCAGCAGGACAAGCCCTCGCTGCCTCTCAGTCTCATCTTCACGTTCAGGCCTGCCAAGCAGCCACATCCTCGCTCTCGTGCCCTTCCCCACTTCTGCAGACCCCCAACTCCTAGTAGCAAAGCTGCAAGAAGAGCCACACTTCACACCGTCACCCCACACTGCCTACATCTGTCATCTCCTGCCGGCTCTGACCAGCCCAACACCGGGGAGGCAGGCCGACTGGCAGATTCCAAATGACATGCTTAAGAGGCGGGGATAAAGTCACCACGGAACAGCTGATGGGGAAGATGGGGGTTCTACATGGGAGCCAAATGACCAATGGTCAACGCCAGGTCCCATGGACCAGCCAGGATAGGGCAGGGACCACTGACGGCCACAGCCAGAAGAGACCTTCAGTGCTTTACAAATTGGGAAAATAAGGCAAGACAGGTCCACGTCATGCTCAAGTTCACACCCTGGACCATTACCAAGCGTGCAGACTCCTCCCGCGCGATCTTCTGTTCTGACAGCCCCCCACCCCCAGGAGAATGCCTGCAGGATTCAACCCCTTTCCCACTCCGCAGCAGCAGCCACAGGCTGCAAAAGAAAAGATGCAAACCATGGCTCCTGAACATGACATCGCTCCGAGGGGCTGACGCCACGCTGCCCCTCACGGGCAAAACCCGCACGACCCAGGCACAGACGGGGGCAACCGTTTGAATTGAAGATGACTACAGGGCTCCGGGGAGCGTCCTCCTTTTCATCAGAGGGTGTCAGCATGCCAGCTTTCCCTCCCTTCCTCCTCTCTCTGCCCCTCCACCAGTGATGGGAACAAGGGAAGAGGGAGGAGGAAAGATGGGAAGCAGAGCTGGGGAGCCGCCATACAGGGAGGCAGGAAGGCCTGACCCAGGAACTGTGTTGTGGGTGGTACCCCTCTGTAGACCCCTCCTCACCCCCCACTCAGGTCCCCCACAGCCCCAGGCAAACTTTGCCCTGCCCCTCCTGTGTGCATGAGGCCGGGGTCATATCACACGCCATTTCTGTGCTGGCCAACCCCCCCCCCCCCCGCCCGGGCTGGCATCCTGCGGCAGGAAGTCGGCAGGTGCTCAGTGAGCAGTTAATGAAATTAGTTCACAAAGTGGAAGGTCAGAGAGCAGGGGGAGTCAGACTTGGTGACTGAAATGAACAGCGAGGCCTGGGGAGAGACAGGGCTGTGGTGGGTCCAGAGACTCACCTGGAGGGGGAAAACACAGTAAGGGAAGATTTGTAAATGAAGCTCAATTTGAATAGAACTTTCCATCCTGGAGAGAGATGGGATCTCTCGAGAGTGGGATGATTCAAACACCCATAGCCACGCTTTCCTTCCTGCAGCACGGCCAGGTGTTTGTGTGCGTGCTCTGTGGGAAAATCCACACAACAGGAAATGTCCCACTTCAACCGTTTCCGAGCGCACAGCCCAACACAGTACACTGCCAGTACCGAGCGGGTGTCCCCACCGTCCCTCCCCAGGACTCTGTCCGTATTGCAGAGGTCCACCTCTGTGTCCACACACGCCCCACCTGCCCTGCCTCCCAGCCCTCCCACCTGCCCCACGCGCCTGGCTTATTCCACTTAGCCTGCTGTCTTCGAGTCTCATCCAGGGCTCCTCCAAGCTCCATAGACTCCACCTGCCCAGCATCACAGGAGCTAACCTGTTCCCCAGACACACTCCCAGGAATCCACCTGGCTGACACCACGGGCTGGCCCAACGTGGGCGCCGGGGACACCTTATCCCCGTGAACTTGACATGGTCCTGGCCTGCCTGGAGCTACATTTCACAAAGGGAGATGCACACGTTGAAAAAAAAAATACAACGCACAGCAGGTGACACTAATGGCTCCTGACAGGGAGCTGTGACGGACACAAAGGTGCCTAAGGCTGACTTGGGGTAAGCCGGGTCAGGAGGCCCTGTCTGGAACCCACGGACGCCATTCCTCTGGATGCTGAGGGACGGGTCAGTCCTTCATGCAGAGAGAATGCAGTGAGCAAAGGGCCCGGGGAAGGGCTGCCGGGAGGAGAACAGCAAATGCTGGGGATGGCGGCACGCGGAGCCCCGGGGGCAGAGCCTGGCTTCCATCCCGAGGCCAGACAGCCCTCGCGGCCTTCACAGCACAGGGGACATGACCTACTTGACCTCAGCCAACCCTGGCTGCCTGCCGAGTGGACAGCGACTGGGCCAGAGTGGCAGCCCCAGGAGGATGTCATACCCAAAAGGAGGTGGGGGCTCCTCGAGGCCATGACCACAACACAGTCACCTCTGTATCCGCAGAGCCTGGGAGCAACACAAGGGGGCTGTCCTGGCCTGAGAGGCTCAGAGGCCGCCCAGCGGCTCCCAGGGACCCCTGCTGACCCACTCGCCCCCTGCCCTGTGAGCTGCACAGTAACCAGTCAATTCCTATCGATCTGTTTATCGTCACCTTGGGGCACACACATCAACTGACTGAAAACCTGGACTAAAATCCGCACACAACAGACTCCACTGGCAAGGATGGCCGTGAAGAGCTGACAGGGGCACACAGCTGACCAACCGGAGGCGAGGATCACCTTGCGGGCTGCCCAGCCCCTGCCAGGAGCCCTGTGCCGTCCCACGGGCAGCCAGCCACGCTCAGCCTCCCAGGAGCGGTTTTCAGGGCCCGTGTTCAGATCCAGAATTTTGTCTGGAGCTCGGCTGGACTCCGCAAGGCCGAAAGGCTTAGTCGCCAGTGTTGCTACAACACAGAGCTCATGCCAGCACCACAACACCTGGTAGCCTGGACTGAACGAGAACGGTCACAGGTGGCCCTCGCCTGCACGGGATGCTCACAGCAGCCCCCAGCAAGCAAAGCCCGGACGCTGGATGCATCTGAGACACGCTCCACGGGGGCTCAGGGAACAAGCTGGGAGGAGACGCTCGGGTCCGTGCTCAGCCACACCTGGGTTCTGCCCGGGCTCCAGGGCCACCTGCTGTACATCTCTGGGAAAATCACCCAACCTCTCTGAGCTCCACCTCCTCACGTCCACACAGGGTCTTAGTATGACTAAAACCATGTATACTGCACCAACAGTGTTACATTCACAACAGTAGCTTCCTTGTGCCAGACGCTGTACATAAATGAACTCGCTCAACACTCTGCCAGGAAGCCTATGCATCCCCATTTTACAGATGAAGATATGAAGACCCACAGCAATGATGGAATTACCCAGTTACCCAGCTAGCAAGTGGCACCTCAGTGCCTCATTCTCACTGTCCCTCCTCCTCCCTGTCCACCATGGAGCAGTGAAATGAAAGGGGCTTGGAGAAGCAGAAAAACCGAGGAGAAGGGCATGGCTGAAAGCATTAACACAGCATCATATTCCTGGTTTCACAGCAGCTTAGTCACCACAGCCAAAAGGTGTAGGCAACCCGAGCAGCTCCCAGTGATAAATGTGGCATAGCCATGCAGTGGAATACTATACAGCCAGGAAAGGGCATTGACACCTGCCACCACAGGGATCAAAGTCGGGGACATTATACCAAACCAGTCATAACAGCACAAATAGTTCTACTCACAGAAGACACTCAGGACAGTCAAATTCACAGAGACAAGGGCAGGTGTTTGACCTCATGGTCAAGACTGGTGAAGATGGCTGCATCCCACCACAGTGTACCAGACAGTGCCAGCTGGCTCTGGTTCCCGACTCCAGCTTCCTGCTAATGTGCACCCTGGGAGGCAGCAGCGATGGCTGGTTAGTTGGCTTCCTGGTACCCACATGGGAAACCAGGACTGAGTTCCTAGCTCCTAAGCTTCAGTCTGGGACATTGTGGGGATTTGGAGAATGAAACAGCAAACAGGCTAGTTTTCTCTTTTTTCTCTCCCAAAAAAAATCAGAGACAGAAAATGCCAGGGTGACTGGGGAGGGGGAAACAGGGAATCACTGGGTCCTGAGTGCAGTTTTGCAAGACGAGCAAACGCCTGCTTGTCCTATGGTGGTGACGAATGCACATGTCACAGTGGTCCAAATAGTAAAATCCATGTTATGTGTATTTTACAAGTAGAAGAACCTTGAATATGGCAAAGGAGGGCCGTGCCCCACCACCTGCTCTCCACCCCCTACCCCAGAGTGGACTGGTCTCTCCACTTGGTGTTCTGTGAGCAGCTTTGTTTACAGCTAGAATCCCATGGCTTTGATCCTTCTTCTTCAACATCACCATCATCACCACAGACACTTACAGCTTAGTCTTCATCTCTTCTATGTGCTTTACCTTTATTTATTTAGGCAAACCTCAAAACCGCCCAAACGTGAGGGGGCTGATATCCCCACTTCATTCATCATGAGACTGAACCCCACAGAAGTGAAGGAAGGTCCCTGAGCTCACGCAGTCTGCTTACCGACTCCGGGCTTCTCCCACCTTTGCCATCGCAAACACAGCCTCGGTTTTCACCTGCATCCTCCCCGTTTCCCTCGAGCCAAAGTCCCCAGACTCCTGCAGCCTGAGGAGCATCTGTGCCCAGCGCTATTCTGGAAACAAGTGCCCGGCTTCTGCTGTTTGCAAAGTCAGCAGTTCCCACTGCTCTTCTTTCTCCAGATCAAGCAACCTGGTCCCCAGCTTAATTTGTTTCATGCAGTGACACTAATTAACGTCCCAAATTTCAAGACACTGAGGTGTCTGCAGGTGCGCGTGCGCATACACACACACACACACACATTCGCGGGTGCAAGCCTCCAGTTTGTGTTAGATAACTTTTATTTTCAAAATGATGCGTGTGGATATTTTACCCGAGTCACACTGTCTCTACTTCAACCATCGGTTCTGCTTTCTCAAAGTCATACAAACCCCAAATGGGATCCATCCTCCTGCCTGCCACCCGGGGTGGGGGTGGGGGCGGGTTGGCTCAACCCATCACGGACAGCATGGATGCTAGGAATCCAGGGCACTCCTGCCCGGTGAGCAACAGTCCCATCCACGGTGCTGACAGCTTCTCCCCTGAGAAAGCACAGAAGGTACCCAACCAGCTCATTCTACAGAGCACAGAGACATTGGAGTTTCTTGTTCAGTCACACGGCTCCGTCTCTTATTTCATCCCCTCGCCCCTCAGCCACCCCGCCCACCCTTGAATCACTGGCTGCATTTTCTCATCCCCAAGGTCTTTCCAGTCACTCCCATAGCTCAGCCCTAACCCTGATCCTGGGCCATTCCACACTTCCATGCCTGGATCGAAGTTGCCTTCTCCCGGAAGGAAGCCTGCCAGGGCTCCATCTCAGAACCAACGCAGAGCAGTCCCTCTGTATTTTGACTTCCAGGCTGTGTGCCAATCTGCCTGGAGACAAGCGCTGTTCCTTCCATCACTATCAACAGTACTTGTCCAACCACTATGCCATCCTATGGTCGCCGTGGTCTGCTGCTGCAGGTCCTATTATCCCTTTTTCCCAATGAAGAACTTGAGGCTTGGAGAAGGTGAGCACCTTGCTGAGGGGGGCACAGAAGCACAATGGGGACTAGCTCCCAGCCATGGAAGCCAGAGCTGCTCTGTGACCACAAGGCCGACTGCCTCCCTGTGGGCCATGAGCACCTCTGCCTGCAGTCTGGAGTCTGAAGTCTTTGAAGGTGGGAGCCGTGCCACTTGCATCCACACCTACCATATGGCAAACCCTCCATCACCCATGTCCAAGAGCTTGGGCATCAAACTCCTGGTCCAGGAAGGGCAGGCCTCCTGCTTTCTAGTCCAGGGACAGGTCATTCTGCAGGCCACCTCTGGCTGGATATGACCTCCCTCAAGGAGCATGGTGGCCTAGCAGAGTCCTGGAGTGAGAAGTCCCGTAAGCCATCCTGCCTCCTACCCCGACCACCAACAACCAGCTACAATGAACTAGAGTAGCTTCAGTCACTCAGGATGACTAACTCTGGTCACTGCTTTCTGCTCAACAGGCTGGGCATCACAATGGTCAAGGCCTGTGAGGGCTTCTAGAACCTTCTCCCACATTCACAATGGTGGGACAGGAAGGAAGCAGACAATGCTGACGCCTTTTGCAGCCACTCAGTCAGGGTCCGGGGATGGATGCTGATGCTGTTGGACCAGAGGCTCCCGCTCCGTGGTGGCCTCCTGAGACCATAACATGGAAGACATCGTGGCTGCTCACCTGGATGCCACAGCCCCATCCTCCTCCTCCCATCAGAACCCCATTTGGCCTGGTGCCAATGTGCCTGGCCACAGAGAGTGGGTCAGACATGTTCAAGTCCATCATCAGGGCCCCTACAGCTTCACCTCATTGTCCAGGGTAGAGGGAACAGGTGACCAGCTCTGGTCAATGCTACGCCAAGGGAATCTATTGTCCCCTCCTGCTGGGCTGAGAAGGACCATGGCTCTTGTGTGCCCACCCAGCCGACAACCATATACAAATGGGCCCTCAACATCTCAGAGAAATCATCATTCCACGGGCGGCCTCTAAGAAACAAGGGCAGAAGAAAGGGGAGGAGAGAAAGCTGGGGTAGCCTTGGAACCAGGCGGGGTCTGGGGTCCAAGGTCTGCGGACTTACAAGTGTGCTCTAAGCCTCCATGCACAAACCCACCAACTCTTTTTTTTTAAAAATTAATATTTCATATTTTTATTATTTTCTGTTTACAGAAATACCAAGAATGCAGTAGAGTGTTCCTGTACACCTGCAGTTTTCCCCATAATTAACATCTCCCACTAGTTTGCCACATTTGTTACAATTAACAAGTCAATACTAATGCGTTATAATTAACCAAAGTCCATAATTACTCGCTTTCCTTAGTTTATACCTACTGCCTGGTTTTCTTCCCCGAGATGCTGCATTTCATTTAGCTGTCCACATTTCCACAGGCGTCTCTGTGCTGTGACTATGTCTCGGGCTTTGCCTGCTTTAAAGGATCTAGAAAGCTACATAAGCCGTCTAGAGTGTGCTCAGGTGTCACGTGTTAAGTTCAGACTCCTCTGTCGGAATTTGTGTGGTTACACAGCCTCGTGGTGAAAATGGGGTGACAGGCTTTGGAAGTCTAGAGCAAAAAGTCATTTTATGACGTCACATCAACGGTGCCTGTTATTCATGTGACTAATCACATGCTACCCTGGGTCCCCTGGCTTCACGTCAGGTTCCTCCACGGTCATGTTCTTTATGAAACCCCCTTTCCACACTCTGTTCTTTGGGAGGACATCACTCTATGCAGCCCACAGTGCACCCCCTCTCCTGGAGGGCACCGTGTCTGCATAGATGACCTGGAATTCTTCTCCTTGGGAGAAGTGTCTCTCCTCCTCCTCCTCCTGCTTATTCACTCATTTATTTATACCACTGTGGATTCGTGGTTATTTATTCTACACTTTGATTATATTCCAACATGAAGACAACTCAAAAAGTTTGTGGAAAAAGGATTAAAAGATAAGTTAAAGGCAGCTAGGAAGCTGGTTGGGACACCCCTATCCCATGTTGGAGTTCAAGTCCCAGCTCCACTCGCGATTCCAGCTTCCTGCTACCACAGCCTGTGGGAAACAGCAGGTGATGGCTCAAGTCATTGCATCCAAGCCACCGATGTGGGACACCGGGGCTGAGTTCCCATTCCCAGCTTCAGCCCACCCAACCCTGGCTATTCGGGGAGTCGATTAATTAATTGGAGGACTCTCTCCCTCTCAGATAAGTAAACTTCAAAACCATTTAAAGATGAGTTTATGTTGCTGCAAATTAAACGCATGCATCTTCCATGCAATGCCTGAAGCCCCCCTTTTGCATGGGTCTCTCAATTTTTTTTTTTTTTGCACCAAAATAAACGTAGCTTTGAATTCCATTTTCTACAAGCTTTTTGAGGAGCTACTTTTTCTTCCTCAAGTTGTTCCAGCTCCGACCACACTGCTCCTTGACGGCCCCCGTGTCATCCTCCCATCACTGTGGGAGTTTCCACCCATTTCCTTACTTTCTGGCAACACAAGAGGTCCTAAGCTCTTCTCAGATTGGATCCTGGTTTCCTTTTCCTGCAGAACAGTATCAGAAACCAAGACCTGTGTGCTAGGTGTGCGTGCAGCCACCAGGGGAGTTGACCTTATAGGCCCACTCACTGACAGCACAGGAAATGTGTGTGTGTGTACATGGGCCCAGGCATCCACATGTATTTACAATATTGCTATACAAAGTCACTTGTGTTTATATTAAGATAAATCTGAGTTCACACACACTTCTCCAATTCCCGTTCAGGGGATATGGCTAATTTAATGCATATTCTAGACTCCTTTGCTCTTCTGTGAGTTCTCACTCCAGTGGTGGAAAGCCTCGCTCCCACCATCACCACCAGTTTGCTGAACTATTCCGCTCCAGGATACACAGAACAGCATCAGGATCACCACTTGTATCCCTATGGGAACAACTTCACCCACTGAGCTGCAGTACTCATGAGCCGCTCCTTTTGCTTTCGGTCTCCCAGGCTCCACTCATTGTCAAAGTTACACCGGCCAGCACCTTTTCCCTCCATCACCTTCCATGAGAAAGTTTGATCTATGTGTAAGCCTGCTAGATTCTTTAGTCAACATCTGTATTCTTCCTAGGGTTCCCTTACCTCATCTATATAAGTTAATTTGCAAACATTCATTCCTTGTGTTGAAAGTTCTACAGGATTTGACAAATGCATGAAGTCATGTACCTACATTACAGAACTCATTCCATCACCTTAAAATATCACCTGCGCCTCATCTATGCAAACCTCCTCCCTCCCTCCGAGCCCCCAGCATCCACTGATCTTTTCAGTCTCTCTTTAGCTTTGCTTTTTATGCTGTGGGATTAAAATCATCCAGCGTGTAGGCCTTTCACACTGGCCTCTCACTTAGCAATCGGCATTTAAGCTTCATTCATGCCTTTCATAACTTGATAGCTCATTTCTTTCCATTTTTAAGATTTAGTCATTGCATGTGAAAGTCAGAGTGACACAGAGAGAAGGAGAGACAGGAGGAAAAGAGGTTGTCCATCTGCTGGTTTACACCCCAAGTGCCACACAGCTGAGGCTGAGTCACACCCACACCAGCAACCCCAGCTGAGTCTCCCCGTGTGGGTGGCAGGGGCCCAAGCACTTGGGCAGCCATCGTCCATTGCCATTAGTAGGAAGCTGGATCAGAAGTGCACGGTAGCTGAGACTCCACCCAGACACTACAGTATGCAGCACAGGCATTCCACGTGGTGGTTTAACTGGCTGTGCTACAATGCTCACACCAGCTCATTTCTGTATATAATGAATTACAATCCATTGCATGGATGTATGATAGCTTTTTTATTCATTCACCTACCAAAGAGCATTGTGGTTGCAACTTTGGGTGATTATGGTAAAGCTACTATAAACACTGGCATGAAGATTCTAGTGTCGATATAAGACTTTGAATGAATTGGGAAAATACCTAGCAGCATAATTTCAGGATTCTGTAATAACAGTGTTTAGCTTTGTAAGAAATGGTTCAACTGTCCTCCAAGGCTGGCTATACCAGTTTTCATCCCCACCAGCAATGAATTAAAGTTCCTGTTGCTTCACATTCTCGCCAACATTTGCTACTGCCATTGTTTTGGATTTTAGCCACCCCCATTCTACTAGGTTTGCAGTGACATAGATTGTGGTTTTAATTTGCAGTCCCCCAAGAAAATGATACTGAGCATGTTTGTCATTTGTATATCTTCTTTGTTGAAATTTCTATTCAGATATTTCGTGTTTTGTTCTTTTTTGTTTGTGTTTTATTGTAAATGGACCATACTTTAATTGTTTAGCCTCCAACTGACAGGCATTTGCACTCTTTCCTGCTACTTTGCTGCTATGGAGACTGCTACCTTAAGTAAACTGGAGTATTTTGCAGCTACACGGAATACCACCTTACACACGGTTTCATATTTATGAAGGAGAATCCTCAGGGTAAATTCTAGAAAAGGAAGTTTGCTGAGAACAGAGTTAATTCATACACATGATATATTAAGAACTTTTTCTTTAAATTTACTTGAAAGGCAGAGTGAGAGACAGAGACACAGGGGAAGGCAGAGACAGAGACAGAGAGAGAGAGAGAGAGAGGTCTTCCATCCACAGAAAGAGGTCTTTCCTCTGGTGCTTCACTTCTCAAATGGCCACAAGAGCCAGGGCTGGTTCAGGCTGAGGCCAGGCGCCAGGAACTCCACCTTGGTCTCCAACGTGGGTGAAAAGGCCCAAGCACTGGAGCCAACATCTGCTGCCTCCCAGGTGCATCAGCAGAAGCGGGGCCGGAAGTGCGGAGGAGCCGGGAATCAAAGCGGGGATTGTGATACAGAAGCAGAGGTGCAGCGTGGCGGCTTGACCTGTGGCACCACAATGCCTGCGCAGCACGTGTGACTGTTAGACGCACTCACACTGTACTCCTCAGGGATTCTACGATTCTGCACTCCCACCAGCAATGTAAGCAGAATTTGTTGTGTCTAACCTTGCAGATGAAACACGTTTTTTAAATGTTGCCGATTTATAAAGAAAAATGGGGGCACCATTGTGGCCTAGTGGGTAAAGCCACTGCCTGCAATGTTAGCATCCCTTTTGGGTGCCAGTTCAAATTCCAGCTGCCGCACTTCTAGTCCAGCTCCCTGCTAACGTCCTGGGAAAGCAGCAGAAGATGGACCAAGTGTTTGGGATGCTGCTACCAAAGTGGGAGATCCAGAGGAAGTTCCTAGAACCTGGCTTTGGCCTGACCCAGACCTGGCTGTTGCGGCCATCTGAACAGTGAACCAGCAGATGGAAGATCTCTCTCTCCCTCTCCTTCTCTTTAACTCTTTCAAATGAATAAATCTTTAAAAAAAAAAAGGAAAAATGGTATCTTGGTATGGCTCACATTGCTTTTTTGTTATCTACACCTTGTTGTTCTGTGTTACCATTGTTTTCTATGTTGTTGCTGAACTTTTGTTATGTTCATATTTATTCAAGCTGCAGGGACAAAGAGCTCTTCTTTCTATCTGCTGGTTCACTTCCCGCAATAGCTGGTGCTGGGCCAGCCCATAGCCAGGAGCCAGGGAGTCAATCCCACAGGGAGGTGAGCACCCAACTGCTTGAGGCAACACCTGCTGTTTCCGGGAGTATGCACCAGTAGGAAACTGGAATCAGAACAGAGCCACGTCTATTTGTAACTGAATCGCTCTTGGCATTGTTGAATTTGAAGAGTTCTTTGGATGTTTTATACAAGCTGTTTATCTGATGCATGTTTTGAAAATATTTCTCCAGCCAATGGCTTGTTTTTTCACCCTACTAGCAGTGTCTTCTATGGACTTTTCTTATGAGAAATAGAGAGTCCAAATGATTGTTTTAATAATGGCATGCTAGTCCAGACTAACTCTAGTCAGTGAAAACTGTAGAAATCAACCAGGTATGCACGACCTCAAAGAAACTAAAAATTACTGACTTGCAAACCCTAAAAAGGTGATTTTTTAAGGTATGCAAATTTCATTTCAATTAAAAAACTCTGGAAGAAAAGAAAATCAGTAGCCAGGAAGTGACCACGCTGGACGTGACCCCAGAGCTCCTGACCCCAGCACAGCAGCGGCATTCACAAAGTATCAAGCTAATCCCGGTCCTGCCCCTGGAAAACTCTGACGTCAGACCATTGTTCTGAGCATCAGTGCCCCCTCTGCAAATCAGGCCAGTGTTACACACCTGATAGCACTACAACAAGGAGTCAATGCAGCAATGCCTTTGGTTAACCCAGCACCTTGGACAGAGTAGGTCAGTAAAAAACAGAAGGGATGATCCCGATCGCTGGCACCTGGAAATGGAAGAGTAGCCTCTCTCTCTCCACCTGGCACTCACCCTCCCTCCTCTCTCTCTCTCTCTGCCTCCTTAAACCAACACACACACACACACACACACACACACACACACACACACCTCATGCACTCACCCTCCCTCCTCTCTCTCTCTCTGCCTCCTTAAACCAACACACACACACACACACACACACACACCTCATGCACTCACCCTCCCTCCTCTCTCTGCCTCCTTAAACCAACACACACACACACACACACACCTCATTCGACACAGCATCCAGAGCCACTGTTAGCTCTCACAGAAGACACTGAACAATTACTTTAACCTTCATCAGATTTTGACTTGAGAAACAACTGTTTTTGGAAGATGCAATTTGGTCCAGGGCATATTCCTAACTATGAAACAACCTAGACTCATTGAGCAGGTTTCAAACCACTAGTTAGTGTGGGTTTACTTGGTACATTTATGCACTTACTTATCAAGTTCCTATCAGGAGCCAGGCTCCGTGCTTGTACATAGCAGTTTCTCCCTCCCTCCCTTCATGTACTTCCCCAACAGGATGCATCAGGGAAAGACAGAAAATATGACTGCAAATAGCAAAGAAAAGTTAACAAGTATTTAGAATAGGAAGTGTCATCCAGACACCTTGAGGAGAGGAAAAGTCTCCAGGAAGAAAGAACCCAGAACCAGAGTCTCTAGGGTTTTTGCTTTACTGGAATTGGAAGTCTGGCACAATCCTGGCAGCCAAAGCAAAAAGAAAAACAGGTGCATTCGACAGAATTCATTTTTTACCAGATACAAACACAACAGTGCATTTGGAGAGAAAAGGTGCTGGCTTCTCACACCCACAGACACAACTTTCCTTTCTGGGCAAGTAAGCAGAGTGCACATCAGGTTTTGAAGCCCAACACACACACACTCAATCCGAGACTGCGTGAAGGACATGTGGTCCTGGCAAGGACCCTAGCCAGCATCTCTGCTTCTGTAGGAAACTCGAGCAGGCAGCAGGACTCTCTCTTTGCACAGCCGTTACTCCCTGCATCATACCTGCCTTCCACTTGCCACCATGGCCTGGCAGAACCTGTAGGTTCTAGTGGGACTGCATCACAGGCAGGGACATCACTCAGAGCAGAGATCGCAACATCTACTCCAACACTACTCTCCCTCACTGAACTCGTTATTATCTTAGCATGACAGAGAAATAACAGGGAAGGAAAGGCTACTGAACCAATGCCCACCCGAAGTCCAGACCGGACTCTGGGCTCCGTTCTGGTTATTTCACATCTTCCTTACCCCATGGTGAGGCTGCTCTATGCCACAGGTGAGAAAACAGGTTCGAGTTGGATAAGTAGTTTGCTCCTGATTTCTCAGCTAAAAAGGACACAGCCACGGCCGGCGCCGTGGCTCACTAAGCTAATCCTCCGCCTTGTGGCGCCGGCACCCCAGGTTCTAGCCCTGGTCGGGGCACCGGATTCTGTCCTGGTTGCCCCTCTTCCAGGCCAGCTCTCTGCTGTGGCCAGGGAGTGCAGTGGAGGATGGCCCAAGTGCTTGGGCCCTGCACCCGCATGGGAGACCAGGAGAAGCACCTGGCTCCTGCCTTTGGATCAGCGCGGTGCACGGGCCGCAGCGTGCCAGCTGTGGCGTCCATTGGAGGGTGAACCAACGGCAAAAGTTAGACCTTTCTCTCTGTCTCTCTCTCTCACTGTCCACTCTGCCTGTCAAAAAAATAAAATAAAATAAAATAAAAAATAAAAAAATTATTAAAAAAAAAAAAAAGGACACAGCCAGGATTCCAAACCAGTGCTTCTGTCACTGAAGCTGCACACCCCTTGGGTGCTGGCAGTGAGTTGAGTAAAGCAGCAAGAGTGGCAAGCATGTCAAGTGTTCCCTTAGACTCCTGCATGTGCAGAAGGGATCCTTGTACGTATGAGAGGCACAAAGCAAACCCAGGCCAGGTCCTCTCTCTCCTGGTTGATGATTCTACTCCAGTGAGAACATAAACCAAACCTTCGTCCCTAGAGGTGTAGTGCAGTCATGGTCTCCATTGTACACGAAGGCAGGAATGGGCTCAGAATCTCCCCTGAGCCATTGAAATGGCTTTGGCAACTGTGCTGAACCCCAACTCAACATGTGCTGGGACAGACTGAATAGGACCTGGCCCCCCAAACTCATGCATGTGTGTGAACCCCGAAGTCTTATCAGAGTGGTTAACAGGTTAATAGTGGCTTGATCAAGGCAGATTTTATCCTCTTATGTTGCCTGCAGGTGAGGCCTTTGTGAAGTGATGGGATTGCATCGAGTTGCTAGACAGCCTATAAACGAATCACAATGATTTTTAAAATTATTTCATTTTATTCAAAAGGCAGACAGATACACAGACAAAGGTCTTCCCTCTGTTAGTTCATTCCCCAAATGCCCACATGGCAGGCGGAAGCCTGAGCTGAGAACTCAATCTCATCTCCCATGCAGGTGGCAGGGACTGGAGTACTTGAGTCATCACTTCTCTAAGGTGCATCTCAGCAGGAAGCCAGATCAGAAGCAGAGGAGCCAGGACTCAAACCAGGCCCTTTGATACAGGAAGCACGCATCCAAACCGCACCTTAGCTGCCATGCCAAACACCTGCTCCTCCTTATGATGGCCTCTTAGGAGAGAACGCAGAGTGGGTGGAGGGAGTTTCCCTCCCTGTGTCATAGAAGCCACTCAGGACTACACTGCCAACAGGACCGAAGTCTCCACACTTCCTTCAAACAACCACTATTTTATTTGGTGAGTATTACATATGTGAGCCCATTTCCATCCCAACCAAGAGCTGGCTCCTTGCACCTAAGGCAGACAGTGCCAGCTTCCCCAGGCTCTTGAAAGCTCTATCACCTTGGCACACAGGAAGGGCTCCTGGCTATTAGACACCATGTACTGAACCCACGCATTGAGATCCTTGTAATTCAGATGTTCTTCCTCAATGGTGAAGCCCAATGAAAAATTAATGAGAGGAAAAGATGCCACAGGGTTACCGTGACTGCTAGGCCTGCAGACTTCCTATATCTAAGACTACTAAGAAAACAGAAGCACATTTGGGAACCATAAGCGACAGGAATGTCTTCAGTGCAAATGCACAGGTTATGGCCAAGGGATGTCTTTGCCCCTGGAAGTAGTCCTTGGCTGGTGATGGGTGGGGTTCAGAGAACATTCTGGGCTCTTCCACACCATACTCCATGGTTCCCCAGGAAGACTGAGCAGCATGGCTCCTATAGCTGCCTGCTTCCTCTTCCCGTCTTGCCCATTTTCCCCAAATTTACTTTTTTCTCCAAGTTTTCTCAGACAAATCTCCTAAATCAGGCCTTCTCTGTAGGGGTGGTATTGCCTCCAAGGGAGCAAACTTGGTTCTTACGGGGTAGGATGGGGTAGGGGAAAAAAAAATTAACGTCCCTTATGTATCAAGCCCAGATACGCACAGAGTTCCCAACGCCATACACAGTGCAACCATAGTATTAAATGTTCAGGCAAGGCTGAAAAGACCCCTCAAAAGGAGGTTACTAAAACAAGATCCAGCCACTCTGGGTTAAGGCCCTGACAGCACACGAGCTTCTTGCCTGAAAGTGGGGCTTGGGGCAGGGGCTGCAAACTAAAATATGACCACGGCAGGCTACCACACAAGATGTGCGTGGAGTAAGACCACTAACTACTTAAGCACGACAGAAGGCGGGGAACATTAGGTCCCTTTCTCAGATGAGCAAACTGAGGTTATGAGACATTAAGACGACTTGCGGAAGCCTACAGAGCAAGGCTGCAGAAGACTCAAGGTGAGATCCTGGGTTTCCCAATGGCTGGGCCAGGGTCTCCTGGACTCTCAGCTACACCTCGAGGAGTCATCGAGAATGCTTAACCCAAGGCATGAAAAAGTGCACCAGAATCGTCATGAACTGTTACCAGTGAAAATAAACCAGAAACAGAACAAATGCTGGTGCTGCCCCCAGGTGACTTTGCAAACAACCCAGTAAAGAGCAACTTAGCGGTCACTGATACAAGGGTTTGCAATGCCTCAGCTCAGGGCTGCACTCAATGGAGACCAGGGACTGCCTGTCAGGATTCTGGCCCGAGGGCTGGACTGGGTTGGAGAGGAAGGGGTGGACAAGAGAGGATCTCAGCTGTGCTATTTCAGCAGAAAGAGAGGCCCTCCCGGCAAGGGGGCACCTGGTGCAGACGTCTGATCAGTCAGCCTGGGCTTTCTTTCGAACACGAATAAATAACTCGCAAGAATCCAGGTGAAAGTGTAGCCGTGGACAGTAACTGCTTTGCCTCTGAAAGCAAACATTCTGAACAAACAGCCCCAGCTTTCCTGAAATACAGCAAAAGATCCTATTGAGCCAGCACACTTTGGACAGGACTGGATTCAGGTTCTCAGTAAGACAGTTGCAATCCTACAGGACCCAGGTCTTCAGTCAGTCCCCCTCCCGAGCTGCAAGGCTGCCTGGGGACTGCAGGGGGAGCCTGCAGTGGAAGAAGACCCGCACCCCCCCCCCCCCCGCGGCCACCGTGGGGTCCTCCCACGGGTCAGCAGTGTGACCTCGGGTGAGTTTCCAAGGGCCCTGGGCCTCCACGTCCCCTACGGTGCAGTCCCTTCCAGCTCTGCCAGCCTCAGTTCTTCAATCTAACAGCTGCCTCTCTCAGTGCCGTGCTTATAAATCCCGTCGACGGATGAGAGGTAACTCTCCACGGATGAGCCTGGTTAGACTGTCGACTGATTACTGAGGCTGCCGCCTTCATTTCTTGACTGGCATCACCAGGCGCAGGCACATCCGTGACGGACGTATGAGGAGTGGGACGAAGCAGGCGTGGGGCAGAAGCGGGGGATGGGGTTCAATAGCACCACGTGGTTTCCCAGGAGGACAGGAGGGCTGGGCTGGATGAGTCCAAGTCTCGTTGAAGAAGATTTCCCCCATCCCCTTAAGAAGACATTATGGTAGAAATGAACTTAAGCAGTTGTGACAAATTCACAAAGATAGCAATGGCAGAGAAGCCTACGCGGAGCCTGCCTGCTTCCCCAGTACACCACTGGCTCAAGAACACTGGACTTGGTCATTTGTAGAAGGCTCCAGCTGTAGCTTCTGTGGTTACTAGTATATGAGAGAGAGAGAGAGAGAGAGAGAGAGAGCGCGCAACCATGACATTGGTCAGATGGTGGTGCTTCCCAAGAGGCGACATGATAAGCCATCAGATGATGTAAAGTGTTAGCTGTCATCAATATGCCGGTTTACACACCTCTACTCAACTGCCATGCTCTGTTATAGCATCCAATCTCACAGGGCTCCGGAGGGAGGGAGGGACGGACAGGAGGAAAGGAGATCCCAGCCCTGGGGTCATCAGCATGGAGAGAAGCCCACTTCAGCAGGAAGCTGACCAGAGTCCATGTATGGGATGCCCATGATAACAACTGCCTAAGTGCTTCCTCCCATCTACTCACAGACCACATGCAAGAGGCAAGCTTGTCCCCGAGGTACAGCCCAAGTGTGCTCTGGACATTTCAAGAAAACTCCTCTGTCTTTTATGGGGCAAAATGAAATGTCCCTTCCAACAAGCCTGTGGTTTCGTGGGGTCTGATTAGCATCCTATGCCACCTGCAAACCAAGGGGGCCTGGAATCTCCATCCTGACTTCGATCTTGCCGTCCCCAAGGCTTTTATTCTCTTCAGTCTTTTACAAAAGGTGCTCATCCTAGAGAACCCAATAGCCCTGCAGGTACAGGTGCTAAGTTATCTGGCTAACAGTTTCCTAATAAAAATAAGCAGCGATGGTCAGGTGATGCAACGCAGACAGAAGCTGGCGGGTCCTACCCGGGCAGCTGCTGCAACCTGGCAGGGCTGAGGTCTCGACTGTGGGAGCCACCTGATCTTTCTAGAGCTTTAGGAAAATGCACCCTCAGAATGCTGCACACTGGGTCATTGTTGAAGGGCCCCCAACGCCTTGGCTCGTGGGGTTCCCACACCAATCCTACACAATGCTCACTGCAATGCCCCTTTTGCAGACTGTGATAAGTGAGGTGTCCAAAGCATCCAGTCAATAAAGCTCTTCTCAAGCACATCCAATGCACCTTCTGACAAACCTACAGCTGTCGTGGGCCACCCAAACAGAACCACAGAGCACAGCACGTGGAAAGCAGTTTTTATTTTGGCCAGATTCAAAGACTGACTTTGAAGGAATGTTTTCCTTGGCCTCTACACCATCCCAGTTGTTAAACAAATCTTGTTTGCATTCTGTCTGAACCTCCAGGACCAGATGAAAAGGGAAAGAGGAGCAGAAACTTGACCTTGGCTAGGGGATCTCGCTTATTTATGAAACTAAACACCCATGGACTTAAACGGTGAATACAGACCTGAAAGGAAGACCTTCCAAATAATGCAAGAATGATAACTTGGCACTGAATTCGACTCAGGATACAGATCTGCACACAGGAGAGGGAAGCTAGTCCTCAAGTGGGCACACAGCAGACCCCTCACCCGTCTCTAGCTCCTTGCAGCTCCCTAGGAGAAGGCTCCCTTGCTACAGCCCAGGAGAGTCAGTGGGGCTTTCTCTTGCCTGCCCTCCTGAGCTCCTCATTTGCATTCTATCATTGCATTTGCTAGGCTGTTTAAATTTAGCTGTTGCAAGTGTCTCTCTCCAAAGGGAAAGAACTTTGGCTCATCTCCCTCAACGGCCTGGCACAAGACTTGGCACTCACCGGGATGCAGCAAGTGCAGCCTGGAAGTGAGCGGGCTGTGTGCACACTAAGTGGCACCTTTCCGCCAGGTGTCCATCTACCTGGGCCAAGTCCAAGGCCGAGAGGAGCCTGGAGCTATGGTCTACTGATGCAATCCATGGATCTAAGAAAGCCCATTCAGCTCGGCCAGCGTTGCTCAGGCCTGGCTTTGTACAATGCCACTCCTCAGTATTCACGTGTGTGTCCTGTGTGTCTGTGTTGACTCTTTTTAAAATTTTTTTAACTTTTTAAAAATATTTAAAAAGTTAAAAAATTAGAATACTTGCACATCCTCTTTACCTAGATTCACCAATTGTTGATAGTTTTTGCCAGATTTGCTTCTTTTTCTCACCCCCTCTGCATGTGCACCCACGTTCTTAGAACTATTGACGGTAGGCTGCTGGCACAATGACTTGTCACAGCTATGGTAGCAAGCATGTCTTCAGAAAATAGAACATTCAGTGACAGAGCGGCCACAATGAAGTTCTCACACTCAAGAAATTCAATTCTGGGGGCCGGCACTCTGGCATACCAGGTTAAGCCACCGTCTGCAGTGCCAGCATCCCATTTGGGCACCAGTTCGAGTCCCGGCTGCTCCACTTCTGATACAGCTCTCTGCTATGGCCTGGGAAAGCAGTAGAAGAAGGTCCAAGTGCTTGAGCCCCTGAACCCATGTGGGAGACTCAGAAGAAGCTCCTGGCTTTAGATCGGCACAGCTTCGGTCACTGCGGCCAACTGGGGAGCGAACCGGTGGATGGAAGACCTTTCTCTCTGCCTCTCCTTCTCTCTCTATGTAACTCTGACTTTCAAATAAATAAAAAAATAAGAGAGATTCAATTCTGATGTAATAATGGCATCTACTATGGAGACTGTTAGGATTTCCTTGGTCATCCCTATGCTCATATCCTTCATTTTTTTTTTCTCAATCCAGGATCGCATCAAGGATCAAGCATTGACTTGGATATTTTGTGTCCCTGGCCTCATTTAACCGAGACAGTTCTCACCTTGCTTCTGCTGTTTGTTCATGCTGTGGACTCTTGGGGAAAGAGCACACCAGTCATCTTACAGAAATCCCCCAAACTTGAACTTGCCTGCTATTTTCTCCTGCCTTGGATGAGATCCTCTTAGGCATGATGGTAGGTGTTTGGTTCCACCGATGGTCACCAGGAAGACAGTAGCATCCATCTGTCTCATTATATTCAGGTTGGAAAACCACAATACAACTGGAGTCTGCCAGATTGCTCTCTTACTGTGCCTTTTCCCCTTCATGGTTCACATGCTTGCCCAAGTCTTGATAGGCAAGGCATGGTCTGCACAGCAGCAGTTTCCCCTGGGAACTTGTCAGAAATCCAGCAGGAAAGCTCCCGACCCAGGAGGTAATGTCTCCACCCCACTCTGCTGCTCTTCCACTGGGCACAACTGTGCCCTGACGTAAGCAGCACCACTCGGGTGAGGACTCCCGTGAGGTCATGGGACTGCTGATGTCAGCTCCTCGTTTGCCTTCTTCATCCTACTTGACTGCCTTGAAAATGCCACAGGGCCACAACCTGCAACCAGCTGCAATGCCGGCATCCTACATGGGCACCAGCTCATATCCTGGCTGCTCCACTTCCAATCCACCTCCCTGCTCATGGCCTGGGAAATCAGTGGAAGATGCCCCCAAGTGCTTGGGCTCCTGCCACCCACCTGGGAGATTTGGATGTAGCTTCTGGCTCTTATCTTCCACCTGGCTCAGCCCTCGCCATTGTGGCCATTGGGAGAGTGAACCTACAGATGGAAGATTCCTCCAAGTTTTTCAAAAAAATAAAAATCTTTATATAGAAAATGTCATGAAGAAAAGCAAGGAGTTCAAGAAATATAAAGAAAAATGAAAAATTCATTGCAAAGGGTGTGTGCATGGATTCTATGAGAGATACAAACAGGTGGCCGACTAAATATGATAGAGAGGGAAGCGAGAGAAGACGCTCATTGATTTCCTGCAAGGACAGGTGCGGCGCTTTACATCCATCGCCTCAATTAAATTTCACAGCAATCCCGGGGTGGGGGGGAGTACGATCATCTTCATATCAGAGATAAACAGAAACTCAGGGAAGTTGGGCAAATACTCCAGGTCACATCAAAGAAAATGCGGAAGTGCACTGACCACACTCTTGGTGCCGTAAATAATGACAACTTCTTAAGATTCCCAGGTTCTCAATAAGAAGGAAGTCGACACTGTAAGGAGGGCAGGATTCAAAGAGGGAGCTGAGTGGGATGAGATCAGGTGATAGTGGCCTGCGGTCGCCTAGAAAAACCAAGAGAACATCAAGAGAAGTGAGAGAACGGGCACAACACAGAAATGAAGCCAGCCTTGTCCAGGGAGAAAGCTGACGTCCCTTTGGCCATGGATCAGAGGCTGCAGGATTCGCCAAGACACCAAGGAAGGATCCCTCCTGCTCTGGCTGGGAGGTTGACCAGATGACCCAATTCTGAGCTTTCTGCTCACATTAACAATTTTGTTATTGGGATACATGTTCTATGCTCTATGGGGTAGAAGTTGGATTGTCTGGTTTTATTTTGTTTACTGTTGCATCTTTATTATCTAGAAGAATGCCTGGCACAGAGAAAGCACTTGAGAAATAGCTGTGGACTGAACCACTTTCCTAAGCCGGGTAACTACCTATGATTACGCATTTTTCTGCAAGGTGCTCTTGGCCTCACAGAAGCCTATGACTGAGTCATGGCATTGTTCATATGAAGCAAGTCACGGTGACAGATACAGCAACTAGCCTAAGGCCATGCCCACTGTAAGAGGCAGCGCAGGCCTGGGAGCCCAGTGTTCTCCCACCCCAAACTTGCCAAGACCAATGACTCCCTGCTGGAATGCGCAGGAGATCAGCATCTCCCCCCGACCTCGGGGACTTCAGATCCTCCAGGCCCTCTCCATCCTAGGGCAGCTGCTGGTTCCTGTGTCTCCTCACTGGCCCCTGGGGCCAGCCCACCTCAGAATGTATCAGGGGGCATTGCAGTGTGCCAGCAAGGTGCCTGGGCAGTGCCAAGCCCACCACATGCCAACATGGAGCCGGCATCACTCCACTAGCAGGCCAGTCATGAAGTCAGGTGTGTAAGACTTTTAAGGAGATCTCTATTCAGGATCAGATAATGAATACCAAGTGCTGGCACACATCCACTTCCAGGTTATCCTAATTTGCCTTGTGCAAAGCCACGGAGACTTAAGGCAAAATGCAGACATGAACTCCAAGGCCACCACATCAGAATCTCTTCCAGCCCTGAGTATTAAAATGGCAGCGAGGAGCTCACTCACACGGGGTAAGGCAGGGTTGGTCTTTTTGCTCTTCCTGCAGTACAAGACTTCTGAGGATCACTTTCCTCACAAGAATCCTGTTGGGGTGACTCTGCCTACTTAGTGTCCTCGTGATGACAGAAATGCTGCCCCTGCTCCGGCACAGTCCTGGTTCTCCAGAGTGCCTGGAGAATCTGCTCACTCACCCATTCAGCAAACACTCACTTTGTACCTGCCACAGGCTTCCCAGCCAGCTGGGGATTCAGGACACCAAAAACAACACAGCCCCCCACTCGGGGGCAGTTCTCTGCTCAGTGTGGCAGATGAGCAAACAGTTCCATCCGGGGCACTGTGCAGAACCCTCTGGCTGAGGAGGCCGCACGGGGACAGACCAGGGAGCCCAGCTGGGAGCGGCAGGAAGAGGCTTCCTGGAGGTGGTGACAGCAGAGCTGGGGCAAGCTGAATGTGAGTAGCCAGGGATTGAGGGTTTAGGGCAAAGGGAGCAAGGTAGGGGCCTAATTGCCACATTTCCTGTATTCTACCTTTAGTAAAGAGAGATAAGAAAAATAAATCTCATCTCATGGATTTGGTCCATTTAGAGAGCGAGCAAGCCAGCACTGGATTGCGAACCCACGGTCCGCCCAACTTGCTGGCTCCCTTCTGCCACTAGCCACAGCCCAGGACGGCATAATGGATGCTTCGAAGCACGACTTTCAATGCCTTGCAAAACCCTGAATCATCAATGAAAGGTTCAGTTATGTTCACTTGACTGGACCTCCTTGGAAGCTGGGGGAGAGGTGTTGGATGCATCACTTACCAAGCTTAAGTTCTGAGTATTAGCAGCTCAGGCCCAAACCAATATGGATTTCCCTGCACAACTCCCAACTCATCAGGATCCACAGCCTTCACCCCCCACAGTCCAATCCATGCCACACTTCCCTACACTGGGTTTCTGGGTTCTAACCAGCTCCTGCGAACACTCACTTCCCACCCTTTGCCAACTATGTGCAGGACCACTACAACGAGCCCTTGGCATGCCCAGTGGCTTCTCACAAAACGCCCAAAGCCCACCGATTGTCAGCAGGAGGTCAGAACTAGGATTCAGGCTCAGCTACAACAGGTTTGACCCACTGTATTCCAATGGGAGCTCCAGAGTGTTAGCCGTGTGATCTTGCACAAGTGATCTTACTGCTGGAAGTGTTCACCTCCTCATCTCTAAGATGCCGACCATAGTTCCACGCAGGGAAATGACCAGCTAAGGCCTGGGATTCCTCCTTCTCACAAAGGCTCACATTCTGCTGGGTGCTCCTGGGAACCTTGGGCTACGGTTTTGGCATTATCAACCCTGCTGCTAGGGCACGGAATAATTCAAGAGTAGGATGAAATGGAGGCTCTGTTCGTTGACAGGCCCTGGCTATCCCTTGCCCACAGTGGGTAAGGCAGGGCTGGGATGTCGGCTGGGAAAGATGAGAGGGGAAGAAAGAGGGACTCCACCATCTCCAGTGGGACCTCATGCCCATTAGATGCAGAGTGTCATTAACACGCAAGGGACACGTGAGGCAGTGTGTGCTTGTGTACACTCAAATAACATGCTGTGCCTTTATTTTTACTGTCACATATTCCAAGATGCACTTCACTTCAGCGTAACCAAACCAGGGCAAATGAAAAAGCAGTTCTTGCTAAGTCTCTCTCCAGCCAGCTCGCTAGCACCTGCCACACATGTGCGCGTGCACACACCAAAGGCTGGATCCGCCCGGAATCCATGTTCCTGGCAGAACACTCCCCACCCCATGCCTCCTGCTGGGTCCTCGCGTTTCCAGGGAGGCACCCTCTGCAGGCTTTGGTCACCTCTGTGAAAAAACCTGTTGCTAAGTCTTAAGGTTCTGTGTGGACGCCCCCACCTGGTGGCCAAATCAGGAAGCGCACTTGCAACCAAGGAAGATTGGCAGGTGAGGCGAGAACTCCGAGGCGCCCTGAGACCCTCCGACCACCTCAATCGGTTGACTGGAGGAGGCGGAGAGAAAAATCCACTGCCTAATACGCAAGGTGGGGAGGGCGTCGTGGCCACGGCCGATCCCCTGGTGATGCTGCAGCTACCTGCGAAGCAGTCGGCAGGACAGCTAAGCCACAACCAGGAAGGGGCTATAGCTGGAAGTGCCCTGCCAGCCCCAAGAGGAGTGCTGGCCAACAGGACCGGCCTGAGAGCTACCACGGCCACCCTCTCTACAGGCTCAGTGTCAGGTGCAGAAGGGAGTTCTATTCCTTCTGGGCACGCACTCCGATCCAGATTAGCAAGGAGATTCTTCCCAGGTGCTCGAGGAGGGACCTCTGACCCAGGGGCTTCCCACCCCCAGTGCCCTTGCTCAGCCAAAGCAAAACAGGGGGCAGCAACGGAGGCTAAAAGGAGATCAGAACCCAAATCATGGAGATGCATCAGCCAAGATAATCCCCAGCCCCTTCATCTGGCTCCATGAAGGCCCAGCTACTCAGCCTAGGCTGAGACACAACCCCGTGCGCACGGGCGTGCGTCCACACACACATACACATACACACACACACTAACACACTCACACCCACTTCCCGGGAAGAATCCAAAGCTATGCATTTTGACCAGTGCAAGCTCCCAATCACAGCAACACCAGGTTCCTTCCCATACCAGTAAAGAGCCCTAGGAAGGGCCGCACAAGCAGGCAATGTGCACGCGCGCACACACTCACAGACCCAGAGACGCACACCTACACACATTCACTACGGACAGTGCGCACCGCTCCCACCCCCAACTCCAGGAAGCTCAACTCAGCGGCGAGCCCAACAGAAGGCGGCCGCCCCAAGCAGCAAGCGTTCCTGGAGGGCTCGCTCGGTCCGCTTCAACGCCACCGTTATTCGGAAAATACGCATAATTCTCTTTCGCTTCAATACCAACGCCCGAGAGGGTGCCACAAACGCGCACCGCGCGCGCCAGGCCGCCCCCCGCCCGGACAGCCGGGAGCCGCTCTCCGGTCTTCTCCGCCCTGCCGTCCAGCGCCAGGAGAGCAGAGAAGCGCGCGCCCGGGGCAGCCCGCTCCCCGACCCAGCGGGACGCAGCTGCGGTTTTCCGAGCCCGGAGCCACCTCGGCTGCAGCCCCACCCCGAGTCCCAGCCGCGCGGGGGCCCCCGGCCCGGTACTCACACGAGCGCGTGGTAGAGCAGCGCCCAGCCCCGCGGTCTCTCCAGGGCGTCGTAGATCAAAGTTTGGATGCGCCGGCACTTGGCGTTGTTCCTGTTGACTGGCCGGCTCAGCGGGGTCTTGGCCAGCAGCCCGATGCCCTGCGGGGTCCGCCGCAGCCCCTCGTCGCGGCCACCGCCCTCCAGCAGCAGGGTCCCGTCTTTGTCGGCCCCGGCCCCGAGCGCCAAGGTGACTTGCTCCGCGTCGCCGGGCGCCAGCCCCACTTTCCGCTCCTCGTCGCCGGCCGCCGCCGCGTCCCCCCCGGCTGGGTTAGCGGCCCCGCCGCCTCCGCCGCCCCCTTCGCCGCCGCCGCCAGCCGCCCCCGCCGCCCTGCGCGCCTTGAGCCCCATCTGCCTCGCCCCCGCGGGCTGCTTCGCGGTTTCCGCTGCTGCTGGGGGAAGAAGGGGCGCCCGGGGAGCGTGGACGAGGCGGCGGCGACGGCGGCTGCAAGCCCGGGGAACTCCAATGCCATGATCCGCGCGCCTCTCCCCACCCACCCTATCCCCAAAAGCAGGCACAGGCGGGCCCCCCGGGGGGGCAGGGGCGGCGGGGCAGGGGGCCGAGGGGGTCACATCCCGCACGGGTCAGCCGCGGGACCCCGAGGGGGCGCCAACCGGGGGGCTGCAGGGAGCCGGCGCGAGCGCGAGGCTGGAGCCGAAGCGCTAGGGCGCGCGGCGGCAGGAGCCTGGCACCTGCGCTCCCGGGCGGCGGCGGCGGCGGCACCCGGGTCGGCGAGCCCGAGACAGCATCGCAGTTTATTTACAAGCCTGGTGCCAGCCGCCCGCCCGCCCGCGACACGCGCTGCCGCTGCCGCCGCCGCCGCCTCCCCCTCCCTCCTCCGCGCTCCCACCCGTGCCCCTCCCCGCCCGCTCCAGCCTCAGCACCGCAGCAGCCGCGAGCAAGCGCGCCGCGGGCCGAGCGCACGCCGCCTCCGCCCTCCCTCGCCGGGGTGGGGCCCCATTGTCCCGCCCCGTCGCGGCGGGAGGCCCCGGCTGCGCCCCGCCCTCCTCCGCGCCCCCCACCCCGGCGAGACCCCAGGAGCCCGGGATCGCTGGGGCCGCCATCCCCGTCGCCCGCCTGGCCGTGCGCGCTGCCACCGCGGGGCGGGACTCCCCGCGCTCTCGTGGGCGTTGGGGCTTCCCCGGGTGGGGCGCGGAAGGGGAGAGGAGAGGAGTGGGCGGCGGGGGTTGCGGGGTGGCACTGGGCTCACCACCCCCCCCCCAGCCCTGTGAAATCCAAGTTGGGGGGTGGGCCCAGGCTGAGCGCACCGCCGGCGGTGTAGTGGCACCGCTTGGGGCTCCCTGTCTTGAGTGCTTCGGGGTTTCTGGTGGTTCTGCGGCTCTCACCTCCCCAGCCCTGGAGTGGGGCCTCCTGCGGCCTGGGTGGGCAGAAGGCGGAAGAAATGGAACGCACAGATTCCGATTCCTAGTTTCTTGCTTGGCTCCTAACTTGCCACTGCAGACAAGTCGGCCCCTGCGCGCCCACACCCGCGTGAGCGCCTCAGGCAAAGGCGCATGGGTTGCCCTGCAGAGGCTCAGGGCCCAGTGAGAGGTGGGAGATGGTTAACAGGGAAAACAAACACTGGCAGCCTCATTTCCCGCATTGGTAAAGACTGTGCAGAAACAAAATCGCGAGCTGGGTTGGAGCGAATCCCAGGCTCTTGAAAAGGGTGGTCTTGGGAGGCCAGGAGGTGACATTTGGAGCGGAGACCCACAAGACAGGCTGGGGACAACCCCGAAAACCTTCCTGCCTGAACCGCAGGTGAAGCCTGGCTTCTTTGCTGAGACCGCAGTGAGATGGGGCTCCATCTTGCAAACTGACCGCAGAAAGCCAGGTGCACCTGTTCTTCCCTCCTTCATCATGGTCACAGAGGGAAGCCTCCCATCCTGTTACCCCCATAGTACCTGGTACCACCTGCACCTCTCACTCTCTCCTCACATGTCTGTTTGCTGGGGGGAGGGGGGGCGGTGAGCGAGGTCAAGGCCAAGGATCTACCTCTGGGTGGTGTAAGTGAAAGCAGGCATCAGAGGCCAGCTACAGATACCAGCGCTGGATTTGTCTGGAGGAGTTGGCCAAAGAAAGTGAAAGGGTAGGAGAGAAGGGACGGAGTTACAGGGGTTCCACCAGTACAGAAAGAGTTAAAGGAAGGACCTCAGATCAGATGTCTGGAGGTCAAGACTGGAGTTTCCAGAGAGAGACCAACCATTGGGCTGAAGTCATTAATACGGTATGCTTTGGCATAGACATTAACTGCTCGGTGCTACAGAAGAGCTTGCCCAGAAACTGTCGTATGAGAACTCCGTATGAAGTAGGAAAAGTCATTACAGCAGCTCGATGGAGAATGATTCTCGGGGGTCGCTGGGCTGTGGGGTGGATTCTGTGGGGATCCGTGAAACAGCAAGTGGAAATGTCCCAGCACCGTGCTCAGAGGGACCCGGGTGTGCTGATGAGTAGGTCAGTGCTCAGCGGTGAGTTGAAGCACAGTGACGTCCCAGTTCCAGGAGGGAGAAGACTCAGGGAGAGGAAATAGGCTAGGCTGGAAAACCTCCAAACGGCAGCCAGCATCCGGCGCCTGCTCCTGCCCACGTGTTGACTGCCACCCACCGCACACCAAACACAGGTGCTTTCCCCACCCCAGTTCCAGCTGCCTAACCAGAAAGTGTTCCTTCAAATGCAAGCACTTTTCTCAAGCCCCTCGGCCTCTTCCCCTCTTACCCACTCCTAAGAGAGGTCTGCAGAGAGCTCCTGGAAAATGCATATTACCAAAAATCCCATGGGTTGTGATATTTTTTGCACCAAAATAACCTCTTTCAATTCCATTTTTTGATTTTTTGACCAACTTTTTGAAGTCCCCTCATGTTTATCGCTGCCAAAAATGACCTTCATGCCTTGGTTACCCCAAGCATCCTGCCTGACACCTATGTCCGTGTCATAGGCTCTCAACGCGGATGCACAGCGTGAATAAATGAGGAGTAGGTGTAGCCTCCAGTGCGACACGTGATACGCAATTAAGCATGCAATGTCTGTCTGTAGATGAGATTTTTTTACACTTGTGAAGTGTTTTTTTTTTTTTTTAAACAGGCAGAGTGGACAGTGAGAGAGAGAGAGAGAGAGAGAGAGACAGAGAGAAAGGTCTTCCTTTGCCATTGGTTCACCCTCCAGTGGCTGCCATGGCCGGCGCACCATGCTGATCCGAAGGCAGGAGCCAGGTGCTTCTCCTGGTCTCCCGTGTGGGTGCAGGCCCCAAGCACTTGGGCCATCCTCCACTGCCCTCCCTGGCTACAGCAGAGAGCTAGCCTGGAAGAGGGGCAACCGGGACAGAATCCGGCACCCCGATTGGGACTAGAACCCGGTGTGCCAGCGCCACAAGGCAGAGGATTAGCCTGTTGAGCCGCAGCGCCAGCAAGGTCTTTATTCTTAAAAGGTCTTCTAGTCTTTGCAACTTATGAAACATAGTAACAAAAGCCTTTAGACAGGAGTTCCTATAAAGTGCCTCACTTTATAATGCAAGAGGTGGGTGTTGTGCCTAGTGGGTAGGACACTGGGTCCAGTGCCCACCTCCACACCTGACTCCAGCTTCCTACACTGCAGACCCTGGGGAGCAGCAGGGATGGCCCAAGTAATTGAGTTCCTGCACCTGGCGTGGGAGACCTGGATTGAATTCCCAGCTCCCAGCTAAGCCTTGACTGCTGTAGGCACATGGGGAGTGAAGTGTACTCTATCTCTTTGTCCTTCAGCTGCTCAAATAATTTCAGTTAAAATAAATGCATCTATGTACATTAAAAATATAAGATGTCAAGGGTCACATGGAAAGAACACATGAGGGTTGGTTACTGTGCAATTCATCAAAAGCTCAGATTTCCAAAGGGCCAATGTAGACCCTCAGGTAAGGAGGGGAGACTCCTATTTTAATCAGAGCCCCAAATTCTCGAATATTAATGCTTTAACATAAAGTGCAGGGGCTATTTTCATTCCTCTCATAAAGAATGAGGTAAAGTCAATATCAAATTCATAACCCTGATCCAATTAAATCCCATGATAGGGAAACCACCAGGCAGTTGAGTCTGGCAAATCGATTTGTTTCAATGGTTTTACAGCACAGGAGAGAATGCTTGGAAATGTCATGAAAACCCCAGAGTGCCGTGTTGGGGACTGTGGGATCACAACCCTCTCTAGCACGGGTCCCGCCCACAGGAAATCAAACATCTTGTATCTCATGGGAAGCGGTCTTCGCTGAGGTCTCCAGGCTCTGAGAGCCTTGGGTGCCAGGCAGAGGTGCCAGACGTGATGCAGAGTGAGGATTACTGATAGCGAGTCCGCAGGCCCAGACCAGGGGCAGCAGTGCCAACAACAGCACATTCCCCTGGCGGCTTTGAGTCCCAGCTCAATGGGTGATGCTGAAATGTAACCACTTGCAAATCCTCCAGTGTGCCACCTGCTTTCCCCACTTCCTGTCTTTGCTTTTGTTTTCCAGTTCCTAGTCTTTGTCTCTACACTTGACATGTGCAAATGAACTCTTTCTCTCTCCATTGCAGGGGAGGTGCTTCCTGGGAATGAGTAATATGGGACAACAGGCTTTCTCTGAGCCTTGTTTTCTGTCTCTACAAAATCTGCTTTCTGGAGTTATAGGCATCCAGTGATGAGGGGATACATGATACGCTGATGACGGTTATTATGCCTTCAATCAAATGAGCAGCAGGGTCTCAGGGTCACAGACGTATATTTGGTGGCCCTGCCTGCCCCCTCACCCCATTCCCAAAACACATTAAATTTACTTTTCTTGTTGTGCGAGAAATGCAAAATAATGGTGGAGAAATTCTTACATGGAAACCAGCAAAAAGGCAGTGATCATTTCTGTCCCTTGTTACACAGAAATACCGTCTGTTAATCTGGTAGTAACAACCACCAACAGGCCTGCAGCATGCCTGACTTGCAAGCAGCTGAATCCAATGCTGTGCCCCGAGGATGGCAGCTTCCAGGGGCACCAGCTGGCCACCACATGGCAGGTGCATGTCACTGGGTCTTCCATCATGTGCGGGAGGGCTGCACTTGGGTCCTCCCAGGAATACAGACCTCCTCCGCCTGGAATCACCTCCTCCGCCACCACCATCCATGCACTTAGGAATCCCTTATTCACCATCAAAGAGTTCCATGCAAAACTGCCCCTGATCCAGCCAGTGCCGTGGCTCACTAGGCTAATCCTCCATGTGCAGCGCCAGTACCCCGGGTTGTAGTCCTGGTTGGGGCACCGGATTCTGTCCTGGTTGCTCCTCTTCCAGTCCAGCTCTCTGCTGTGGCCCGGGAGTGCAGTGGAGGATGGGATTTACTGAAGTTGGGTTTACAAGCATAAAGGATACAGGTGAGGGAGTCTCAGGGTCCTTTCTTCACAAAAATGTTTGCTTTCATTTTTTTTTATTTTTTGACAGGCAGAGTGGACAGTGAGAGAGAGAGACAGAGAGAAAGGTCTTCCTTTGCTGTTGGTTCACCCTCCAATGGCCGCCGCGGCCGGCGCGCTGCGGCCGGCGCACTGCGCTGATCCGATGGCAGGAGCCAGGAGCCAGGTGCTTTTCCTGGTCTCCCATGGGGTGCAGGGCCCAAGCACCTGGGCCATCCTCCACTGCACTCCCTGGCCACAGCAGAGAGCTGGCCTGGAAGAGGGGCAACCGGGACAGAATCCGGCGCCCCAACCGGGACTAGAACCCGGTGTGCCAGCGCCGCAAGGCGGAGGATTAGCCTAGTGAGCCGCGGCGCCGGCCACAAAAATGTTTGCTTTCAAACATCCTGGGAGGATGGCCCAGGTCCTTGGGTCCTGCACCTGCACGGGAGACCACAAGGAAGCACCTGGCTCCTGGCTTCTGATTGGCTCAGGGCACCGGCCGTAGCAGACATTTAGGGGTGAACCAACAGAAGCAAGCAAGACCTTTATCTCTGTCTCTCTCTCTCTCACTGTCTAACTCTGCCTGTGGGAAAAAAAAAAACTGCTCCTGTGCAAATAATTTACCCCCAAAACTGCTTGCTCTGGACCTAGAAATAACTATGTCAGGCAGGAGCCAGTAGGACTTTCTCTGCAGCCAAGGGGAGTATGCTTTGCTTGTTTGGAGGAGAGAGGGGAAGCTCCAGTCTTGGGTTGAAAGCAAACATTTTTGTGAAGAAAGGACCCTGAGACTCCCTCACATGTATCCTTTATGCTTGTAAACCCAACTTCAGTAAATCCCATACTATGTGTGGGGTTTGCTCTGAGCCTGGCTATTCCTTTCGCTTCTCCTGGACTTTGTATCCTCTCTGCTAGGGCAAAGGAACCCGCTCTCCTCTACAGGTGCAAAGCCTTGCTGGGAATGAAGACTTACAGGCAAAAGGACAGCCCTGAGGAGGAGGGCAGCTTAAGGCATGGCATTGAGGTGGTCCCGGCTCTGTGACTTTGAGCTTAGTGACCTTTGACAAGTCACAGGCCTGTATTTAGCCTCAGTTTCCTCATCAATGGGCCAGCATCTCCTACTCTCTTCGCTTCAGACATGGCCCGGACCCACATTGAGGTGGAGCTTTGTGGGCTGTGATGTACCACCGCACACTCGCTGCATTGTTTGCAGACATCTGGACACAGCGGCGTGGAAGGCAGCTCCAATCAGGCGTGATGGGGAATGCGTGGGTCCAAGCCAAATGGCGCTCACCTTCACTCCAGATGGCAACACATTAGAGGACTTAGCTGAGCTCATTCTCAGGTGAGAAGTGTGTTTCTTTTCTCTGCCTTGCAATTGCAATTTTCCCATTAACTTTTAAATTAATTTCACATGTTTCTAATGTCACTTCAGTCTCTTTCCCTTAAATAATTATGTTGGGTAAGATTTTCAATTCATTCACCTAATGAAGTCATTCATTCAACCTTCCAGTGAGCACTTACTGATTGCCTGTGTCACGCCTTGCTCTCCATCTCTGGAACACAGGGAAAAGAAAAGAAAGTAATGAGTTTCACTTTTAGTTGCAAAGATGATATAAACAAATGCAAAGCCAAGTCACTGCTCTCTGTATTGTTGGTGCTTGTCAATGATCCGGGTCATGATAAATGTTTACCATCATCATCACAACATTAATTGAGTGTTTACTGTATGCCTGGCCCTGGCCCAGAGGCTTTATGAAGATCATTTCGTTACATCCTTGCAACAAAGTTATAAGCTGGGCATTCTGGTGATGGCACTCTGTCAACCATGACGGAACGGCACCTGCTAAGGAATGACGGTCCCGGGGTTCCAGCTCAGCTTCTCTGACCCCAGAGTTTGGGTTTTAACCACGGCGTTGTCACTTACTGAGCCAAGGCTGGGAGATCAGACAGAGCGTGAAGTGGCTGAGATGGCTGGAGGGAAGCGTGAATGGAGCCGGGGGCCACGCGGGGCAGGCTGGAGAACTCACCAGGGACCAGGGGGTGCTGAAGGCACAGACGGAAGTGCCCCTCCCCAGCTGTTTCAGAAAGGGCTCTCTGATGACGCTGGAGGATGGGCTGAGAGTGAGATAAAGTCAGTCCGCAGGAGCAGTTCCAAAGCCGAGCCCGGCTGACCGACGCTGAGGTCCCGAGATGACGGGCAGCTGTCAGGGGACTTGTAGGAGGCAGCATCATGAAGAATTGGTACATGACAGGATGGCAGGGCGGGGTCACAGAGGCAGAGATGAAGCCAGTGAGCACCAGGCGCCCTCCCTCCAGGCTCTGAGTCTCTCTTCTGGCTCCAGTAATTGGCTCCCTGGGCAATCTGTGCTGTCCTCCCCAGCAAATCAAGCGGATTCTCTTAGGGCCCCACTTGTTAGAACACCCACACCCTGCCTTTCCACGCTGTTCCCATGTTCCAGTTACCCACAGCCTGGGGACCTGCGTTCAGGAGGGTCTGGGCGAGCTCATGGGTGCAAGGCAGCTGAGCTGGTGGGCAGAGCCGCTCCTCCGTGTGTGGCTGCAGACAAGGGGCACGGAGCCATTCTTCTCACTTCCTCCTGTGCCTGCAGGACCCGCTCCCGGGAGAGCAGACCTCTGGGCCTCACTGCAATACCCTGCTTACCTTGGCGATGAGAAGAAAACCCCACCCCAGCCGGGGAAGTGCTCCGTGGCCGGCTGTGATCTGTAATGTTAAAGGGCCCATTGTACCTGTGGTCAGGGTCATGTGAATCTCCACCTCAGAATTCCGTGCAGGGGGGAAGCTGAAGGTCAGTGCTAAGTAACCAGGCAGGGGATTGTGGATAGCTAAACAAGGATGCTGAATGGGAGACTTCAACCTTCTGAGTGCCTGCTCTGGGTGGGGCTCTGGTCCCTAGAATCGCTCCGTGCTTGACCCTGGCAGGTTAAGGAAGCGGATTCAGCTGCACCTGCAAAGTAGGCGTAATATGAATTACCTGGGAGCAATGTGTGGTATTAACAGAGTTGAAGTCTGTCAGAGACAATATATATTCCTTGAGGGGCTGGCGCTGTGGCACAGTAGGTTAATCCTCTGCCTGCAGTGCCAGCATCCCATATGTGCGCCGGTTCTAATCCCAGCTGCTCCACTTCCAGTCCAGCTCTCTGCTATGGCCTGGGAAAACAGTGGAGGGTGGCCCAAGCACTTGGGCCCCTACACTCATGTGGGAGACCCGGAGGAAGCTCCTGGCTCCTGACTTTGGATCAGCCCAGCTCCAGCCGTTGCAGCCATTTGGGGAGTGAACCAGCAGATGGAAGACCTTTCTCTCTGTCTCTTCCTCTCATTGTCTGTAACTCTACCTCTCAAATAAATAAATAAAATCTTTTATAAAAAAGATATATTACTTGAAAGGCATAGTTAGAGAGAGAGAGAGAGAGAGAGAGAGATCTTCCATCTACTGGTCAACTCCTCAGATGGTCTCAATGGCCAGAGCTGGGCCAGGCCAAAGTCAGGAGTGAGAAGCTTCCTCTGGGTCTGCCACATGGGTAGCAGGGCTACATCTTGGGCCATCTTTTGCTGCATTCCCACGTCATTAGCAGGGAGCTTGATCATAAGTGGAGCAGCCGGGACCCCAACCAGCACCTATATGGGATGCCCATGTCGTAGGCTTAGCCCACTGCTACAATGCCAGTCCCTACTTTTAAATTATTATTTTTACAGTAAATTTTTCAAAAAATATTTGTTTATTTTATTTGATAGAGTTACAGGGAGAGAGAGAGCAAGGGAGAGACAAAGAGAGAGAGGTCTTCCGCCTGCTGGTTCACTCCCCAAATGGCTGCAATAGCCAGAGCTAATTTGGTCTGAAGCCAGGAGCCAGGAGTTCTTCTGGGTCTTCCACATGTGTGGCAGGGATCCAAGCACTTGTGTTGTTCTCTGCTGCTTTCTTAGGAGCATTAGCAGGGAGCTGGCTCAGAAGTGGAGCAGCCATGACTCAAACCAGCACTCTTATGGGATGCTGGTGCCACAGGTAGGCTCTGTCTGCATCACCACCACGCTGGCCCCTTACGGTCAAATTAGAAGAGAACTTTTGGTCACCACGTCCAATGCTGCTGCGTTTCTCGTGACAGGGACTCACATTTCTTTTCCACAAGGCAGTCCACACAACACAATGTACACACATCTACTTGAAATGGTGTTTTCTATGCTGTACTTTATAAAACTCTGTCTCCTACATGGATGTCAAGGAAGGTACCTGGGCCATTCACAGGTGCTTCCCAGGCACATTAGCTGAGAGTTGAATAGGAACTGGAGCGGCCAGGACTTGAACTGGTGCTGTGATATGGGAGGCTGGCGACACAAGTGGCAGCTTAACCACTGTGCCATGACAGCCACCCTCCAGTCTCGGTGTTTCTAAATGACCTTGGGAGGCTGTGTCAATTTTCACAGACACAGTTTCCTGTCCAGGAAAGTGGATATGAATAACGTCTACCCCATGAGGTGCTGAGGTTCAAAGCTAACCACGGAGATCTCAGTACTTACTGCTGCGTCAGAGCAGATTCATTGGGCTACATTCTCATTTTGAACTTCATTTTTTGTTGCTATCATCTTTGCATTGTGTGTTATCTCCATAACCACTTCCTTAGGAGAGTGTGGAAAGAGATGATGTAAGAGAGGTATGAATTGCAGATTTAGAATTTAGTTGCCTTCACGTTCCTTCTGATAGTACAACCTGTTCAAGGGAAAAAAAAGAAAATATTACTTTCTCATTCCGACGGAAAAGAATAGCCGAGTCTCTCTGATCTTGAGTTAGGGCTCCCTTTTAAACAGTTGTTAATTTTAAGATTTTCTAAAACTATCCCAAACAGGCTTCAGGGGGGCACATCCCAGGCTGAGTTTGCAAACCCCTGGTGTTGGAGGGTAGGGCAGGTAAGCGGAAAGTCAGACCTTGAGGAAGGTGCTATGCAGAGCACCAGCCACAAGAGGGCGCAGTTCATAAATGGTAAGAACAGGTATGATGGTGATGAAGGTAAGGAGAGACAGGAAACACAGGGCAAATTCAGAGAAAGAGGAGACTCTGAAGCCCCCCATCCTGGGGCGGGCAGTGACGTCCCACCTGCTTCCCCTCGCCCTGCTCTGAGGCAGGGCCCTGTGTCGTGAGTTTATAGCTTCCACCAGCTGCCTCTGGGGGGACACCCCAAGTGGCTGTGAACAGAAACTGGAAACCCCATCCTTTTCCTTCAACCCTTTGCCGTTAGGTGTCTTTCCTGTTGATGACTTGTGGCAATTTCAGAAAATCCATTAAAATCGTAGACACCATTTACTGTCTGCGTGGGTCGTCCTACCCGAATTAGATCTTTGCTCAAGATATTGGAGTAAGCTTCACACTCAACATGAGTGTTCAGTCACCGTGTCAGATTCTTCCCCTCCCAACCCAGCCGTGAAATCCCGAAGAGCTAGATGTTTAAGCAGCGCATTTCTCAGCCCACTTTCAGGAGCCAGAGCCCACCGAACACCCCCACGTGGGAGTGAAGTCTGTCCACGAAAGTTGCCGTCACCAAGGGAAGATCATCCACGGAACTAAGCGTCAGGGTAATTCCATCTCCAGTGAGCCTTTTCCAGCCAATTGCATCCTCTCTCATGCTTGGGAGGGGGCACAGGGTCACCACGGGGTCTCTGTGTGGCAGAGACCTGACCCCCATAAGGAGGAGTTCAGACCCCAGGGAGCGGCTGCTCTTCCAGCCTGGCCTCCAGAATGAGACCCGTGGGCCAAGCTGCACCAGCGCCCGGCAGGCTGCGAGCAGAACAGAGGCTCGTGACAGCAAGGGGAAACTTGGAGGTCCTCCAGGGTGCACCCCGATCCTTCCAGGACTGATGTGAGGCTCTGGGAGTCCACACCGGTGGCTGATTTCCCTCACGGATGCTGCTTGCCGTCTCTGCAGGGAAGAAAGTTCACTTGCAAGGCATTGACCTGTGCGCTCAAGAAAAGTTAACTCCAAGGTTACATTTAGAATATTTCTTTAGAATGTTAATACAAATTAACAAGTTTACTTCCACATCCATGCCTGTCTTTATTTCTTAGCACTCTTAAGGATTTCCTTCAAACTGGTCTTAACATATTGCTGATGCACCTGTTAGTTGATTAGTTGGATAAAAATTTTTGACAGATATTCATTATATATATGTGTATGTGAGAGTTATATATTTTAATTATTTATTTCTTTGCATTTTTCCTTGGAGAGGAGAGAGAGAGAGAGAGAGAGAGAGAGAGAGAGAGAGGTTTTCTATTCACTAGTTTACTCCTCAAATGCCCGCGACAGCTGGGTCTGGGCCAGACAGAAGCCAGGATCTAGGGTCAGGCCAGATCTCCAGGTCTCAGCTATGTGCGTGTCAGGGACACAGATAACTTGGGCCACCCCCTGCTGCCTGGACATGTATGCATTAGCAGGAAGCTGGGAGCAGAGGCAGAGGGGACTCACACCCAGGCACTCCCATGTGGGACGCAGGCATCCTAAACAGCGTCACAAAGGCTCTGCCAAATGCCGAGAGTTCTGTTTCGGCTTTGAGAATAACCCTTAGCAATTGCTGTGAGGTGAACGCAGAGGTTCTGGTCCAGCCTTGGCTGTCAGTCTCACCCTGAGCGTTGTGAAGAAGCCGCAGGGCCTGGCTGGGCACTGGTGCCCTCATCTACAAAGTTAACACAGAGTTCCTCCATGTAGTTCTAGTTGGGAGGGGTAGGGAGAGAGTGTGCTGTAAGCCCATTTTGCAGATGGAAGTGTTGAGATGTGAAGAGGTTTAAAGACTTCCTGAAAGTCACAGGATACCTCTCATGAGAGCTCACCATGTGCAAGTCCACACCTGGCAGGACAGTCTGCTGGCACAGCTGAGAGCTTCCCATGGCTATCGCTCCAGGTCTTTAGGAAAAGAGCAGGAGGGGCTAGCATTGTGGTGTAGCAGGTTAAGTCTCCACATCCCACACGGGCACCGGTTCATGTCCCGCTGCTCCAGGATCCAATTTCCTGCTAATGTCCTGGGAAAAGCAGCTGAAGATGGCCTAAGTGTTGGGCTCCTTCCACCCATGTGGGAGATCTGGAAGAAGCTCCTGGCTCCTGGCTTCACCGTGGCTCACCCCTGGCTGTTGCAGCCATCTGGGGAGTGAACCAGCGGATGGAAGATCGCTCTCTGTCTCTTTGTCTATCCCTCTCTCTGTAACTCTGATTTCACAAAAAGCAAGATGGGGCCAGCACTATGGCACAGTGGGTTAAGCCATGGCCTGCAGCATCTACATCTCATATGGGCACTGGTTCAAGTCCCAGCTGCTCCACTTCCAATCCAGCTCCCTGCTAATGTGTCTGGGAAAGCAGTAGAAGATGGCCCAAGTCCTTGGGGCCCCTGCACTCATGTGGGAGACCCAGAAGAAGCTCCTGACTCCTGACTTTGGCCTGGCCCAGCCCTGGTATTTGCAGCCATTTGGGGAGTGAACCAACAGATGGGAGATCTCTCTGTCTGTCTCTCCTTCTCTCTCTCTCTGTAACTCTGCCTTTGAAATAAGTAAATAAATCTTAAAATACAAAATAAAAAATCAGGAGCAGACATCTGGCCTAGCTGCTAGGATGCACACATCCCACATCCCACACTGGAGAGCCTCGGTTCGATTCCTGGCCGTGGCTCCTCACCTCAGCTTCCTGTTAACACAACAGTGATGGCTCATGGAATGGGACTCCTGCCACCCACCTGGGAGAGACCTGGACATAGTTTCTGACTCCTGGCTCTGGCCTTGGCCCAACCTTGACCACTGTGGGCATTTGCAGAGTGAACCAGGGCCTCTGTGTTCTCTCTCTCTCTCTCTGCCTTTCAAATACACTTTCAAAAATAAAAATGAAATCTACTTTCAAATGAAATAAGAAAAGAGCAGACTGTGTAGGGTCTGGCTGCACAAATGAGCAGCTGCTTAACCTTGGGCAAGTCGCCGCCTGTTTCTGAGTGCCAGCTCCCTAGGAGGAGACATGGGAATACAAATGTGTATTTTATCATGTGGCTATAACATGACAAACGGATAGCACCCAATACAGCATCTGGCACATAGTAGGATGTCTACACATACCACTTTTGCTCTTGTCTGTTTTAGCAGATGAGCCCTGTGTTCAAGACCTGGCCCTGTAGGTGTCGAGCTGGGGCTCTGAGTCGGCCCTGCGTCTTCCTGCTATCATCAGTGAGATGAAGATGCTGGTGGTGACTCTCGCTGCTCCTCTGAAAATGACATTGGCCAATATCTAGGACCCAGGGGGCCACGGCACAGGCACAAAATCACTGTTCTTATCAGTAATTGATGATGAAAGCTCTCAGGCAGAGGGAAGGTCAGAGACAGGACCCTGGAGTGGAATTTTCAACAGAATCTGCCTTGAAAGGCACACAGACATCAACAGGGCTTCAGCCTGAGCAGTGTGGACTCAGGCAGCCAGGTGCTCCGTCGATGGTTCACAACTACAGGAGGAAAGAGTCCTGCTTCATCAAGAGATGATGTGAACCCTCACTTCTACATATGTTAATGATGGGCACTGCCATGCATTCATGAGCAATTCCAGAAGATTTATGCCGATCTTAATGGCTGGAGATGTCCTTCAAATTTTCCATCTGCCCTGCACTAGGTCTAATATGATAATAAACAGGAAATTGACTGGGCTAAGGGACGTGCAGTTCTGTTTTGTTCCATAAAATACACAAGGCTGCTGACATTGCATATTAATTAGCTGATCCTTTCCTTTGCCGGTGAAGAGTTCGGTTTTGTATTACTTGCACGGAAGTAAAACTTGGCTCCGAGGTCTGGAATGTATGCGATCTCATTCATTAATGTCTTTAGAACACCTTAAGAATTTCTAGGATCATCCAGGGTTGGCAAGGGTGAGGTAAGACCTGACCTAAACCATGGAAAATCTCTCACTCTCTAGGAAGGTGGGGGGGGGGGGGGATCAAGCCTAACAGTGGTCACAGCGAATCATGCCAGAGCTTCTCTGTTGTCCAAAGCATCACTGTGATCTCCCCTCAGCCTTGGGGAACCATGTGAGCGTCGCTTTCCTTTGGCCAGAGGAGGGCTAGAAGCTGGTTCCCCTGTGCCCCACTTCCTGTCTGAATGTTTGAAAATGCTTCTGTTCACTCATTTGGTAAATAGTTATCCATGACTTCTGTGAAGGAGGTCTTCAAACAGTTTGTAGAAATCGGCAGCATTAAAAATAACTATGCGGCCGGCGCCGCAGCTCACTAGGCTAATCCTCCGCCTTGCGGTGCCAGCACACCGGGTTCTAGTCCCGGTGGGGGCGCCGGATTCTGTCCCGGTTGCCCATCTCCCAGGCCAGCTCTCTGCTGTGGCCAGGGAGTGCAGTGGAGGATGGCCCAAGTGCTTGGGCCCTGCACCCCATGGGAGACCAGGAGAAGCACCTGGCTCCTGCCTTCGGATCAGCGCGGTGCGCCGGCCGCAGCGCGCCAGCCACGGCGGCTATTGGAGTGTGAACCAATGGCAAAAGGAAGACCTTTCTCTCTGTCTCTCTCTCTCACTGTCCACTCTGCCTGTCAAAAAATTAAAAAACAAATAAATAAATAAAATAACTATGCATGGATTTAAGAAAAAATTTTACATTGACATAAACTTACTTTTGATTCCATTTCCATGGCTTTTCAGACATGCACTTCTATATGCTAGGGATTCTATTGGGTGCTAGAAATACAGCTACGAAAAGGGCAGGCAAGAATCCCTAGACTCAGAAAGCTTACGTTCAAGAATGGGAGGTCAGCAGACAACCCGAAGGCAGGCTAGTAAGAACAGAATCTGTGGGTGAAGATTTCAAGCAGGCACGGATGGGAGAGTCTCCTGTTCCTGCTTCGTCATCTTTGAGCCTCAGCTGGGTGGAGCCAGGTCAGCTAGGGTGAGAGGATCCCACTCTGACGCAGTTTCTGCAGCGGGAGTGGTTGGAACGCGGACCCCGCTGGCACTACAGGCTGGGGTACTTGTACATGGCTTTCCCAGGGTGTCACGTCGGGATGGCGGGGATCCCTGTACTGCAGCCAAGTGTCCAGTGAGTCATTCAGAAACTGCCTTTCATGGCTTAGCCTCAACATTCAGTGAGTGTCTGCTGTTGGTCAGAGGAGCCAAGGCTCATCGAGATTCAGGAATATAGAACAGACTCAAATAATTAGTGAGTATTTTGGAAGCCAGCATGCTGCTTTAGGTTCATCCATTTCCATGGAGAGGGAGCTCACATTTCAAGCGAAATGAACAGTGGCAGAGGCACCTGTTCATTCGCTTAGCCAATATGACGGGATGCTGTGCTAGGTGCTGGGGGCTCTGGGTTGGACACGATGCAATCCTCCCCCAACACACACAGAGCTTCCAGCAGAGCAGGAATGGCTGGTGACCAAACGCCCTGTAATACCCTTTGATCAGTGTGGTGACAGCATGTGGAGTGAGCTGAACGAACCTGGACAAATGGTGCAAAACTTCTCCTCCTTTACATATAAGGAGGCTACAAAGACCCACCTCCTAAGGTTGCTACAAGGATTAGATAAGGAACCCAAACAGTCCCCGGTGATGTCTTCACACCATCCTGTTTAGATCTGTGGATGTCCATTGTGGCTACCTGGCCTCTCCCTGCTTGGCTTGTTTACTTGCTGACCGCCCGAGTGTAGCTGACCACTTGAGTGTAGCCTGGATGTAAGACATGCAGTGTGTTGCGCTGGCTGCTGTGTAGATATCCGGGTGTTAACTCACCTTTCACAAAAACTGCTGGTAGGCTGCCTAGTGGTTCTACCTAACCTTGCACCCTCTAACTCCAGCCCTCTGTGTTGTGCTCACCTTTCTTTCTCCCACAGCACTTCCCACCATGCAACGTGAACTCTGTAAGTCTCACAGGGATGAGTTCATTATCTCATCATGCTAGACTGTAAATTCCATAAGAACAGGGACCTTTGATCTTTGTTCTCACTGATGCGTCACCAGTGCCCTTCTCCTCCATTTAAGAGCGAGATGAGTCAGGGGCTGCTTGGGGTATCAGGAGAGGTGTGAGTAGTTAGCCCGAGATGGAGATCCTGGCAACAGAGGGATGTGAACAGCTTTAGGATTTATAGATGGGAGGTAGCACCAACATCATGCTGATGGCCTCAATAAGAAGGTGGAAAGAAGGAAACCAATGCTAACTGATAGGGCTTGGTTTGAGTAACTGGGGGTCTAAAGTGATGGCATTGGGTAAGACTAAGTGATGTGTGTGTGTGTGTATGTGTGTGAAAAGTGGTCTGTGTATGTGTGAAAACTATCCTATGTGTGTGTATGCTGTGTGAGTAGACATGTGGAGTGTGGATGTACATGTATGCTGTGAGGTGTGCTGTGCAGTGTGTGTGTGTAGTGTGGTGCTGGTGGAAAGTCAATCAATATTTTCTCATGGGTTTGATTGCGAGATGAGTATTAGGTTTCCTGGAAGAATACTGTTCCATCCAGAACCCATCTGAAGGAAGTGATGAGGAGTGCCCACAGGCTCAAGGAGATTCCTCATTACATTTATTTGTGAGTCCAAAACGAAAGCTCCCATTATGTCCAGAATTTTGAGACTGGCAGAGATAATTAGAATTCTCTATGCCACTGAGGAGTCCTTGGTCTGGCTGGCCCTCATCTTACAAAGATGATATTGAGAATGGGAAATTCTTCTTAGATACACATGGGGCTGGCTGAGTGTTTACTCTGTGGTGTATACGTGCTAGAAGAGAAATATCCACAAACTCCGCTCATCACAAACCCTACAAATCATGACCACTTAGAGACGCAGGAAATCTCAGGGTCACCATTCCATGCAAAGCCCTCCAGCAGAGTGAGAGGGGAGATCAGGGTGCACTCCAGGGCTGGGGTGCTGGGTGACACTGTGCAATTTGATCCTATTAGAGGAGAAAGATGTGAACTGTTTAGGTCTGGTGTCCTGTCCTGGGCTTGCTGCTGCTTCCCTGGATGGCCTGTGACGCTGACACGCCATTGACCCTGTCTTGGTTGGGTTTTCTCACAGTGAGATGGTGAGAATCCCTTGGCACGCTCACTTCTGGGTTTCTGTGGTTTGGAAGCCGCTACTATTATTCCCTGTAGTGCAGAGCATTGCAGCTAGGGGGAGCCGTGGCGCTCTTCTCTCCCCCATCCCTCCCCGAATTCAGAAGGTGCAGAAGGCAGGAGACCTTCCCAAGAGCACACCCCCTTCTCTAAATCACATCACAGGCTGCAGCCCAAGAGGCCCAAGCAAACAGGAAATAAAAAATTGGCCCCTAAAAGAAAAACTGACGATGGGGAAAAACAGTTGGCATTGCTCTTAAAAAATCCTCTGCAACTTGAATCGATTTTAGATAAAATGTCTCTTGCTTTATTTATAAGGTGTATTAGCTCATGGAAAGTTATGCTTGTATTAAACAGATAGTTTTGCCATCTTAGACATCTGTACTTTTTTAAAAAAGATTTATTTATTTATTTATTTGAAAGAGTTACACAGAGAGAGGAGAGGCAGAGAGAGAGAGAGAGAGAGAGAGAGGTCTTCCATCTGCTGGTTCACTCCCCAGATGGCCGCAACAGCTGGAGCTGCACCAATACGAAGCCAGGAGCCAGGAGCCAGGAGCTTCTTCCTGGTCTTCCACGAAAGTGCAGGGGCCTAAGGACTTGGGCCATCTTCTAATGCTTTCCCAGGCCATAGCAGAGAGCTGGATTGGAAGAGGAGCAGCCAGGACTAGAACTGGTGCCCATATGGGATGCTGGCGCTTCAGGCCAGGGTGTTAACCTGCTGAGCCACAGCGCCGGCCGCAGACATCTGTACTTAAAACCATGACATGAGCACCATTTCTTGTGAGGTAAGGACCAGAGTCCCCAGTCCTGGCTCCACCCGCCACCTGCACCTACATCCCTAGCCATTCCTGCCCTCATCATGGCCTCTGCCTGTGTGTGCCAGTTTGTCTGTAAACCTCCAATCTCTGCTTCGGTTCTGCTCTGGTCCTCCAACCACCTCCCCGCTGTGGTTCTCCAAGTGAGCATCTACCCATCTTCCCAGACTCGGCCACGCATCACCCTCTCCGGGATGACAGCTCCTGCCCTGTCAGATTTTCTGGTTTTCTCCTGTGTGAGTTATTGTGCTGGGCTCCGCACCCTCTCCTATCCTCCCAACATAACATGGCGTGGCACTGATTTCTTCATCTGCTCCTCCTACTTCCCTGATTCAGACTAAGGTCTTTTTTCTTGGAAACAGAAAATATGCCATTTATCTTGATATCCCCTAAACTTGTCCTGATCCCATCAATTCACTCATTTAATTATTTATATTTATTTTATTTGAGAAGCAGGAAGATAGACACAAAGAGACAGAGATCTCCCACCTGCTAGTTCACTCTCCCAAATGCTCACAATAGCCAGGGCCAGGCCAACGTTGAAGTGTGGAGCCGGGAACTCAGTCCAGGCCTTTCAAGTGGCTGCAGCCACCCAACCACCTGTGCTGTGGCCACCCAGCGCCTCCCCGCGTTGCATTAACAGGAAGCTGGAGTCAGGAGCTGAAGTGGGAAACAGGCCCTGGTACTGCAGTGTGGGAAACAGGTTTTTTGACCTGTGTTGATGAATTCTCACTGTCTTAAGTGAGCTTCTCAACTGCTAAGCCAAATGCTTTCACTCCAATAAAAATTGCTAATGTACCTCCTAAGTTCCCTGCATTGTCGTAGCTACAACAGACACAGCAGGGTAGCAAAAGCAAAAAGGAGACTTTGTTATCTGGGCACCTAGACATCCAATCAAGGATCATGTTTGCCAGCCTTTCGTGCATGTTTGTAGTCAAAATAACATGTCCAAGCTACTAGGGTATGAATGGAAGTGCCACGTGCACCTTCTGGGTCATTATCTTAAAGGGAAGGAATGCTCCTCCCTCTGTTTTCCCCATCCATGCTGGTTGGACTATAGATATGATGGCAGGAGCTGCAGTCGCCACTTTGGATCATGAGATGGGTGCCACGTGTTGAGGGTGGCAGACACCAAGGTGGAAGTAGGCTCATTTACCCTCACACCAAGGCTTTGCATCCTCTAAATGTCCACTACAAGGAGAAATGAACGGACAGCTTGTTCAATCAGTGTTCCGCTCTGTTACACAACCTACGCCTAACCTTGCCCGTCTAGATGGTGTGAAGGTAGCCCCGATGTCGTCATTCCCACTGAAGCTGTTTAACACGGACGCTGAACACGTGGCCAGCTCAATGCCTCAGTGAGTGAGCGGAGAGTTCAAGGTCTGATTAGAGGAAGCCAGGAAGAATAAATAATTGAGCAGTTTGTCCCAATGGGAAGACAGCAGTCTGAGTGATGGGATTTAGGTCATCCAGACGCTGAGCCGCAGACAGCAGGACAGGGCGCCAATTCCCCCCGTGGTGCTGTCCACGCTGTCCTCACTCTGTCCTCCCAGGGTTTCCACGTCTGATGCAGATCCTCATTACCTGTTCCCTAAATCAGGGCAGTAGTGAGCAAGCCGGCCTCTCCACCCACCCGGTCCTGCCAGGCCTCCTCGGAGCTGTTGCCATGGCAATCTCGCCCAGCCTCGGGGCTGATCAAAACCTTGGAGGGCGCCCCGTTGCCTTCAGGTGGAAAAGCCAACCTCTTTGAACGAGCTCCTTGCTTCAGCCCACCCCACCCCTCCGCCACCTCTCCCACTCACACCCCTCACCCACGCTGTGTCCTTGCCCCACTGCACACAGGCCGTCTCCGTTTTCAATGCCTTTTTTTTTTTTCCACGCTGACCTCTTTCATGGGAAGGACTTCTGCCTCCAATGTCACTCTTAGCTCTGGCTGTTAAAACCCTGCCCTGTTTCAGTGCCCAGCAAAATGCTGCGTTTCCTGGCTCTCTGTCTTAGAGTCAGAAGGATTTTAGCCTCTTGCTGTATGTTCCCACCCGTGAGTTCTCATTCAGCATGTATCACACTGACATGCACATCCGATGCAGGGTGGGTAGGGGGGAAAGACATCGCAGGTTCACACTACTCACAACAACGATAATGTCTAACTGCTGAGCCCTGACCATTTACTAAACACAAAAACTTAGACAAATTATTTCACGTCCAGTCAGGTCTCTTGACCTCTCCTCCCAAGTGTCGGGTTGAGACATTGTTTTAGCTTTTAATTTTTTATGCGTTTTCAGTTATTTGAAAGGCAGAGGGACAGGGACAAGTAAACAGAGATCTTCCTTTCTCTGGTTCCCTCCCCAAATGCCCACCACAGGCAGGTCTGGGTCAGGATCTTGGAACTTGATTCAGATCTCCCATGTGAGTGGTGGGGACCCAAGTATTGTGAGCCATTACCTTCTGCCTCCAAGCATGTGCAAAAACAGGAGGCTGGACTGGAAGTGGAGGTAGGACTCAAATCAGGGACTCCACTATAGGCTGTGGGCATCCCAAGGGGCATCTTAACTGCTGTGCCAAATGCCCTGAGATAACGTTGCATGACATGCTGGATTGTGAGTGTCCAGGCCAGTTCCTTGTACACAGTAGGCACTCAGCTCCTGCTGTCTCCATGTCTGCAGGGCTAAGTGTGTAGCTCCCACCTCATGACGGCTGATGTATTTCTCTGCACATAGTAGGTGCTCTGCACATAGTGGGCACTCAGCTCCTGCTGTCTCCGTGTCTGCAGGGCTAAGTGTGTAGATCCCATCTCATGACAGCTGAGGTATTTCTCTGCACATAGTAGGTGCTTGCTGAACCTCATGCTTTGGCTTGAACACCAAATTCCTGGTCAGCCTATGCTTGATGTTTGAGGTAAGTGGCATACTAATGCTACTGTTAGTGTCTGTGACCCAGGGTGCTGAGTGTCCATCACATGTCCTTCTTTGCCAGTAACCAAAACCGTACATTTTAACTCACTCACTTGCCTCTCTTGTTGCGGAAGATGACTGTCAATCCCATTCATGGGTGTGGGCGAGGAGATGCAGACCAAGTGCATCTTCCCCTGCTCCTGGAACGAGAACATGATGGTGACCCCCAGAGACATGCAGAGGGCAACAGCCTAGGCAGGGGAGAAGGATGACGTCAGGAGCCTGGGGCCCGACAGCTTCCATCAAGACTGAAACATGAGCACAAGGGACCTCCTGGCTGGTTGAAACTCCTGTATTGGAACCTCTGTTGTGTGAGCCCAGGAGAGTCCACTGCCTTTCTCGCTAGCCCAGCAACCCTGGGAAGCATGTGTAGTCCTAGAGCCTCAGTGCCGGCATCTGTAGAAGGCAGCAGTGGCACCTGTGCCATGGGGTTGCTGTGAGGACACAGGAGACTATGTATACAAACGGCTTGTCACAGCGCTTGGCACACACAGGGAGCTCAATGCCTTGGTGATCATTGTTATCACAAGTCAGCTGAAATTGCGGCTCCCCGGATACTGACCCCTGTGTGGAGCTGGGGCGCTGATTCTGCGCCTGAAATAGGCGATGATCTCATCCTCCCATGTTTATAGCAATCGCTGCACAACCATGTCTCTCCCCAGTCACTGATGTCATCCTTGCCCTCCCCCACTTGGTTGGGGCTGAAGCGAGGGACGGCTTATGGCAGTCCCAGGAGGGCAGAGGGGAAAGCCACATCGCTGTCACTGTGATGCACTTCTGCAGTGGCCGCTGGGTCTGCAGGGCACATGCTTTGCTCAGCAGGGGCTCGGGGAGGAAACGCAATTTTTGCAGAGCATCTCCATGGCCTGGAATGCTCAGGGTCTCTGCGCTGCTCACACGGCGCTCACTTGCCCTGTGTGTGGCCATTGATAGAACTGCACGCCTGTTAACGTTGGATGAGAGCCGTGAAATGATTGCCCCTAGGTCCCACAGCTGGACAGCATGAGGGTGGATGGCAAGGCACGTGGAGAGATGGGCTTCAATCGGACCGCTTGCTGGCTGAGGCTGAGAGCACACCAGTGGGAAAACTGCTTTACGTGAGATTTAGGGAAAAACCCCTTCTGAAAAACAGCTCTGTCCTCTGCCACTTGCCTTCTAGCTGTGAGTTCCTACGAGGCTCCACTTCCACTGGATCCTCCACTTCGAGGCACCCCAGGGAAACAGGACGCCCTGGGCTCATCCAATGTCTGGCCCTTAAAGCTGCTGCCTCTCTGATCAGCACACAGCCTGGCTTCCTGGGCCATACTTTGCTCTCACGTTGTACCTCATTGTCAGTAACAGAGACTGCAGATCTTGGAAATGGATACTCAGTAAACAAAGGAGCCGTTATCAATCATACACCTGTCCTCAGGGATGGTACTGAGGCCCCCTGTGGTGTGCAGGTCATGCAGGTCCTTGTTGCGGGACCCAGGGAGACGATCTCGGACCCGAGAGGTGGCACAGGTGAGCCACTCTCTGCTGGCCCCCAATGCCATTCTAGAAGCTGAATCAGGATTTGTTTCCCATGTTGGGTTTCACCGAAGACGTCATCCTGGACAGCGATGGGTTTCTACTAGCGGGAACAAGAATGAACAAGTGTTAAAACTGTAGGTAAACTGGGAAAATCTCACGTAAGGGACAAGTAAACTCTTGTTTGTATGTGATGCTCTGACTGTGAGTTCCTGGGAAGACTTCTCTACCTCTCAGAACCTCCATTGTCCATTTGCCAATTGGGAAAAACAAAAGCCAAGTGTGGATTTGGAGGATTGTTCCTGACCCTGAGCTCCTGGGTGTTTTTATTGCTATTCCATGTTCAGAGGCTGACCTGGGTTCTCACATTCTCGTGAGGCAGGAAATCACAAGTCCCAGAGTACTGAGTCAAGAGGCGTTTAAACCAGCATTCTCACAACAGTTTCTCAGTAAAAAACGCTGGCTGACAGTGTAGATTTCTCTTTTTTTAAAAAAGATTTATTTATTTATATTTTATTTATTTATTTTTTTTTTTGACAGGCAGAGTGGACAGTGAGAGAGAGAGACAGAGAGAAAGGTCTTCCTTTGCCGTTGGTTCAGCCTCCAATGGCCGCCGCGGCCAGCGCGATGCGGCCGGCGCACCGCGCTGATCCGGTGGCAGGAGCCAGGAGCCAGGTGCTTTTCCTGGTCTCCCATGGGGTGCAGGGCCCAAGCACCTGAGCCATCCTCCACTGCACTCCCTGGCCACAGCAGAGGGCTGGCCTGGAAGAGGGGCAACTGGGACAGAATCCGGCGCCCCGACCGGGACTAGAACCCGATGTGCCGGCGCCACTAGGCGGAGGATTAGCCTAGTGAGCCGCGGCACCGGTATTTATTTATTTGAAAGGCAGTTACAGAGAGAGAGAGAGGGAGAGTCGGGGTGGGGGGGGATGTCAGTCTTCCATCTGCTGGTTCACTCCCCAAATGGTGCAATGGCTGGAGAAGGGCTTATCTGAAGCCAGGTCTCCTACGTGGGTTCAGGGGCCCAAAGACTTGGGCCATCTTTTACTGCTTCCTCAGGTGCATTAGCAGGGAGCTGGATTGGAAGTGGAGCAGCCGGGACTCAATCCAGCACCCTTATGGGATGCCAGCACCGCAGGTGGTGGCCCAACTTGCTACGCCACAGCGTTGACCCCACAGTGTAGCTTTCTGAGCTCAGTGCATAACTATCACATGAAAACCTCATGGAGTGCGCTGTGCCTCTGAATCCACACATTCGAGGAGCATCCTAGGTAACCCTCATGCGTATGGAAGGATGAAAATTCGTGTCTAAGGTGATGACCACTGACAACACCTGCACAACTCCCAAATAGCTAAAATTAAAAGGCTGACACCACCAAAAGCTGGCAAGACAGTGGAATAAGCAGAATTATCAGACACAGATTTTAAAATGATATAATCAGGGGCAGGCACTTGCACTCACAGTTAAGGCACCTGCATCCAATATTGGACTACTGGGTTTGAGCTCAGGTTCCAGTTCCCGATGCTAGCTTCCTACTGACACCAACCCTAGGAGGTGATGGTAGCTGGGTCCCTGCCATACATGTGGGAGACCTAGTTTGAGATTATGGCCCCTGGCTTCAGTCTATCCTAGCTATTGCAGCCATTTCAGAATGAACCAGCAGTTAGGAGTTTGTTCTCTCTCTGTACCTCTTCACTCCATATCACTCTCTCTCAAACAAATAGATAAAAATATCTCAGATGATCTGATGAATGTACAATGGTGTAATGACCTCAGCAAACTGGATTATCTACTAAAACAAAAGGTATAAGCTTTCTAGGAACAAGCAACTCCACTTCTAGGTATGTACTCAAGAGAACTGAGTGCATTTGTGCACAAAAGATGCACAAAAACGCTCATAGAAGCTTACCGCATCGTAATTGCAAATGTAAACAAATGCCCAGTGAGAGGCAACTGGATAAGCAAATCGAGGCATGCTCAGATGGTCAGGAAAGGGGGCCCTCTGGCTGGGTGGGACCTCCAGGCCCCCCAGGGTTGCTGAGTGCTCAGGGTCTGCCCTTCTTTCTGTTGACTGAGCAACCTTACGACCCTGGAGGGATAGAAGTTAAGTTATGGGACACTGATAACCAGGCACATTTTCCATGTTCACGACGATGCAATCAAATGCTTTCTGCTTATAAAAGTCAGTTGTTGGTCAAATTCTCATTGCAACCTTCTTGTAATGTTCCACTGATCCTCTTCTTAATTCATACGTGGAATAAAATCTCTGATTCATGGTCAACTTACATGTCTATAAAAGTCAAGATTTTGCTGCCGGCACTGTGGTACAATGGGTTAAAGCCCCAGCCTGCAGTGCCTGCATCCTATATGGGTGCTAGTTCAAGTTCTGGCTGCTCCACTTCTGATCCAGCTCTCTGCTATGGCCTGGGAAAGCAGTAGAAAATGGCCCAAGTCCTTGGCCCCTGCACCCACGTGGGAGACCCAGAAGAAGCTCCTGACTCCTGGCTTTGGATCAGCTTAGCTCCGGCCATTGCAGCCATATGGGGAGTGAACCAGAGCAGATGGAAGACCTCTCTCTCTCTCTCTGGCTCTACCTCTCTATGTAACTCTGTCTTTCAAATAAATAAAATGAATCTTAAAAAAAAGTCAAGATTTTGAGGCCGGCATTGTGGTGTAGCAGGCAAAGCTGCCATGCGGGACACCAGCATCCATATGGGCACCTGTTTTTGTCCTAGCTGCTCCACTTCCAATCCAGCTCCCTGCTAGTGGCCTGAAAACAAGCAGTGGAGGGTGGCCCAGGTGTTTGGGCCCCTGCCATCCACATGGGAAACCTGATGCAGCTTCTGGCTCCTGGCTTTGGCCTAGCCCAACCTTGGCCATAGCAGCCATCTCTGAAACTCTTTCAAAATAAATAAATAAATATTTTGAAGTGAAGATTTAACTTTGGAAAACTACAATATAGATGTATGATTGATGACTACCCAGTAAGATAGAACAACAAAGTACTACAATGTGAATGAATCTCTAAGATCTTATGTTGATGAGAAGAAGCTAACCACGAAAGCATGTCCACTGTGTAATTCTTTTTTATATAAAGAACAAGAACGGGCAAAAACAAGCCGTGGTTTTGGAGTTCAGAGTAGAGTGGCTACCTCTGATGGGTGGGTGGGTCACTCCCTGGAAAAGGGCATGGGGTGTTCTCAGGAGGTGACAGTGTTCCATGTCTTGGCACAGGCGGTGCCCACATAGAGAACACATCTATAAAATGTTGAATGTTCTCCAGCTGCTCACTTAAGATGTGTTCCCTTTTCATATGAAAGTTGTACCACAACTCTTAAAAATCAAAAATATTAACAGTTTTTTACTTTAAAGTTTTAAAAAATATTTATGTATTTATTTGAAAGCATGAGAGAGAGAGCGAGCACTCTTCCATCTGCCAATTCACTCCCCCCAAATGGCTATGAGACACATAGCTGGGCCAGGCTAAAGCCAGGAGCCAGGGCATCCAGTTGGGTCTCCCATGTGGGTGGCAGGGGCCCAAGCACTTGGATCATCATCTACTCCCTCCCAGGTGCATTAGCAGGGAGCTGTATCAGAAGTGGAGCAGCCGGGACTCAAATCAGCACTCTGATATGGGATGCTGGTGTCACAAGCAGTGGCTTAACCCGCTGTGCTACATGCTGGTCCCTCATTTTGACTTGTAACTGACAGGGAAAATGTGTATGCTATTTGTAGGGTGCCATGTGATGTTTGGATGCACGTACGCATCTAAAAGACGATCCTTCTCTTAGCCCTGGTGCTGGCCTGAAACACTGCTGTTACTGCAGTTCGGCCAGCCCTGTGAAGCCTGCAGCTGGGGACAGTGGGGATGAGGGACACACACGGCCCCATGGCTGGATCACCTCATACTTGCGGCTGCTGCAAGTCTCCATCACCCAAGTCTCCAGCGCCGAGACCGGTAACTCCTATCACCCCCTCTAGGAACTTCATGAACGTGGCTGAGGCCAGAGATAACCCACACCCAGAGTCCTGAGAGCACATAGGCGCTTCTCATTTTATAGCTCAGCAAAATGTATTTTAAAGAAGCCCTAAAGAGCTTTACAAGGAAAGCATGTCAAAAATCATCGCCAGCATCCCTCTCTGAAACGGCTCCATCAGCAACATCTTTATACCAGACCGAAGCAAAACAGGATCTCTGCCCAGGAATAGGAAATTTCAATAAAGTCTTGAGAGCCTTTCATAATTACAGGCATCCATCCCTGACTCCCTGAAGAACATTTGCACCAAGGAGTCGTGCAGCCCTTATTGCTGACAAGGGAGCTCCTCGCCTCCCGATGTTTATACAGTCAGGCGCTGCGTGGCGATGCTTCGTCAGTGACAGAGTGCACGTGTGATGAGGGCCCCAGTGTCTTGTGCATTGCCTACTGATGTCGTGGCCATCCTAGTTTGCATGAGTGCCCTCTGCGATGTTTGCACAATCATGGGGTGCCCCATGATGCATTTCTCAGAACGCATCTCCACCGTTACACAGCGCAAGACTGAAACTCAGATTTACTGAGGAATTCCTTGGACTCACCTCCTTTAGCCCTCACGGGCCAGTGGGGTAGGTGCTGTTACCATCATCACTACTTCACGGATGAGGAAACTGGGACAGAAATCAACTTATTTCTCTCATCCTATTCTTATTTTTGGAGCCTCAAATGCTGCCCAAAAGAGGTCTTCGTCTTCCTACTGGTCCACTTGATCTGCAAAGTCTTTCCTTAGTATTTCTGCAGAATCTCAAGTTTATGTAGTGTGACAAAGCAGCCAGCTTGAAAGCAACATTTCCCAGCTTCCTCGGGATCTACGTCCAGCAGCGGGAAATGAAACTTTAGTACTGGTGATGTCATGTCAGGTGTGGGGTCATAGTCACGGCATTTACCAAAAGCAATAGAAACATCTGGCCTTCAAACTCATTGGAAGCTCAACTGTGAAATCTCACGTAGCGGCTTAGTTTTCTTGGATTAGTTCATGAACCAGATGTCTCACTCTAGGTTCTTTCAAAAGCGAAGACTGAGGCGAAGCTGAGTTGGATGGGTATAATCCCAGGAAAGCAGGAGATAGGCAGGGAAGAAAAGAAAGCAAATGCGAGCTGGGCATAGCTTCAGAATAAGACACAGCTGATGGCTTGATAGGGAGAAATCTTGAGCAAGGTTGTAGGGAATCATTACATAAAGGGAGAAAGGACAATCAATTCTGCTTGCAGACTTCTCGTCTTATAGATCACGGGTTAAAAATCCATAAGCTAAGGCCAGCGCCATGGCTCAATAGGCTAATCCTCTGTCTGCGGCACCGGCACACTGGGTTCTAGTCCCGGTCGGGGCTCCAGATTCTGTCCCGGTTGCTCCTCTTCCAGTCAAGCTCTCTGCTGTGGCCTGGGAGTGCAGTGGAGGATGGCCCAAGTGCTTGGGCCCTGCACCCCATGGGAGACCAGGAGAAGCACCTGGCTCCTGGCTTCAGATCAGCGCAGTGCGCCGGCCGCAGCGGCCATTGGAGGGTGAACCAAAGGCAAAGGAAGACCTTTCTCTCTGTCTCTCCCTGCCTGTCAAAAAAAAAACAAAAACAAAAAAAAAAAAAACAAAAAAAAAACAAAAAAAAATCCGTAACCTAGGGCTGTTGATACACTTCAATATTTAGTGTTTTCTGTACTCCCATTGGCATCCACTAGGGGAGCCAGAGTCCAGGTGGACCCTCAGGGTGGAGCAGGTTTAGCTCCCTGTGGGATGGGCTTGCTTGAGGCTGGGCTGAGAGAAGGGCAGTGTTAGGACATGAGACTGTGGCACAAAGCTTTACAACCACAGGAATGCGCTGAGCCGGAAGCTTTCTGGAAAGAGAGCCACAGGGATCTCTCACGCACTGGATAAATGGGGCTGGTATGCCTGTGAGTAATTGCTTTCCATTTTCCACCCTAGTCTCCATTCATTCTTTGCTCTGCACCCTGGCCCTAAGGAATGCAATGCCCTATCCTCTTTCTGTGTCTCCTTTGCTTGGATTCAGTCACTGGGAAATACCTCCAAGAGCTTGGAAACTGGAGGGAAGCATGGCCAGGGAATTTCTTCACTGCCGCCCCAACACTTTGGCTCTATCAGTGGCCGCATCCCTCTGTGCCTGTTGGATGGTCCTTCCATGATGCCACCAACTTTGCCCTTACTAGGGCTGGTGAGGACTTCCTGTTGTCACTAGTACTCGGGTTCTTCAGCATTCCCCAGTGGTACCTCTTACACTGGGCAGGCTCTGTCAATGGAGTCTTCGTCAAAACCCCAGGAGAGTGCCCTCTATTTCCTACTGGAACCCTAAGTCTATATTTTCTTTGCTCATCTCATTCTGTTGTTTTGCCAATTCTTTGAGTTTTTCTATTCTAAATCAATGTTCTTATTATTTTATAGCACAAATCAATTATGACACATTGCTTTCCTTTCTCTAGGTTGTGTGTGTGTGTGTGTGTGTGTGTGTGTAGGCTGGACCCTTTGTCTTCTGCATGGTGTGCTCATGTCCACGTGTATTTATTTCTCCTGTACTTTGCTTCGTGACCTTGTCATTTCTTTCCATCTGGACTCTGCATGAACTGCTCCATGCAGATGTTCTATGCCCTCTGAAACTGTAGGGGCTGAATTATTATTTTCTCTTGTATCAGGGCATCTGAATTCAGTTAGCTTACTCTAAGGTGCACTATGAGTGGATTTTTCAAACCCGGAGAGAAGAGCGGAGATGCCTACAAGAGTGTTCACACACTCGGTATGGAGAATATCAGAGCTGCTTGCTGTAGTTTCCATCAGAACAGCTGAGGCCTTGTTGCCTTCTGATATTTTTGCTGTTTGCTTTATCTAGCTGCGGAACATACTTCAAGCCTTCGAAGAAAACCCTGAGGCTTTGAAAGTTCTCTCCAAGTCATTGATGTGAAGACACTTGCAAATGACTCAACTCAATATTCTGACAAGGACACCTGCAGCTTTTCTTATTAGTTGCCTGGGGGTATTAGTCGACTATTAACTGCTGTGGTACATTGCTACCAACCTGGGGGTTGAGAACACGCAAACTGATAATTGTTTAGTCTGGAAATCAGAAATCTAAAACAACAGGGCTGCATTGCTTCTGGAGACCGTCAGAGGAGTGTGCTGGGTTGAACTTGCTCTCCTCAGTTCAGAACAGGACGGGTTTTGCCAATGTAATTCATGAAATTAAAATGAAGTCATAGCGCATTTGAGGTGGGCCCTAAATCTCCAGTGGCTGATGACCTTATAAAAGGAAAGGAGACACAGATACACACACACACATACACACACACACACAGAGAGAGAGAGAGAGAGAGAGAGAGAGAGAGCACAAAAAGACAGAGTGGAGATGAAGACAAAAATCGCAGTGACACAGTTACAAGCCAAGGACCAAGTGTTGTGAGAAACCAGCAAAAGCCAGGAGGAAGCAAGGGAGGATTCTTCTCCAGACCCTTGGGAGGGAGCACGGCCCTGATGCTGCCCTTGATCTTGGACTTCTAACCTCGCAGACACTGAGAGAGCACATCTGTGTCTTAAACCACCCACTTTGTGTCACTGTCAAGGCAGCCCAGGAAACAAACACCGGGAGAACCCATTTCCTGGCTTTTCCGGCTTCTCCAGGCTGCCCCCATTCCTTGGCTTGTGGCCCCACAGCACTCTGATCTCAGCTTCCCTTGCCCTGTCTCGTCTCTGCCTCTGACCTGCCACAAGGCCTCTTGTGGACACACATATCTACTGAGATAAAGCACGAGAGCTCCCCAGATCTTTATCTTCATCCCATCTGCAGTCTTTGTTGTTGTTGTCGTTGTACAGGCTAGTATTCGGATTTCTGGGATTAGGACATGGATCTTGTCGGGAAGTGAGGTTGAGAGGGTGTTATTCGGCAAACCAAAGCTGAGTGGACTTCCTGACAGCTGAGACATGCCAATGACCTACGGTGAGTTAGGCAACAACAACAAAACAGAGCTTTCTCTGGCCTTAAAGGAGGGTGTCCAAATGTGCCGAGGGGCAGGGATCTTAGCACAGACTCACCACGGCAGATCTGAAAACCCAACCCCTGACTACATGACCTGAGAGGGCTCGAGAGACGCTCTCTCCATGAAGGAAGAGATGCGGTTGTGAATGCCACGGTGGCATTTCTGGGAAGCTCAGGACAAGGTTGACAGTTGGCGATGCTCCCGTGGGCCTGGGTCTGCTAACATCAGTGAGAATGATGGAGTTTCTGAAGCAGTGACCAGGTGGCAGCATTTAACCTCTAGAGAAGGGGTGGGGAACAGCCTGCCCGTGGGTGGCTTAAGGCCTGCAAAATCATTTGGCTTGGCCCCACCAGGGCAACTGCAGGTGGGAATGGGAATCCTGTCAGTCTACAGCAGGCTAATTTTTAAGTTGGTCATTTTGCATGGCCTGTGAATGATGTCTTCCATAGCCAAGTGTTCCTGGGCAGAGAAAAACCTCCCGACCCATGCTCTAGAGGAAACGTGAATTTACGACCCCAGCTGCAGGGCTGGTGATCAGAGCACTCTGGCTAGGAGAGCGTGGTGGTCTTGTGGGCAACACAGACATAGTGCTTACTATCTGTAACAGTGAAAAGCATGAGGGGGTACTGTTTACCATGCACAACAATGAATAACTGACAGCTAACCAGCAGAAGGCTGAGGTCAGCCACCTCAGCGGAAACCTGAGGTCCTCGTCATCAGGTTCCCAAGCTCAGACACTGACAGACACACCGTCTCGTCAATTGAAGAGGGAACTCTGGCTCCTTTGAGGAAGGACTCTGGAAAGTCCACACAAATGCATGCAATCAATATCTCTCCCATATCTCCTCCAAGGCCATAGAACAGAATCTATGTCCCTGGGAGGAGAGAACACCTAGATACTTTGGAAGGCATTGCGAGCAGAACACCAGTGGACAAGCACACAGCACCGGGTCCCTGAGTCACCTGTTAGGGTGCATATATGTGTGTATGGAGGAGAGCGGCTCAAGTCCCTCTCATGGTGTGTAAAAGGGCGGCTCCTTCCTCATTTCCACTTTGTTCTTCTGTTCATCAGGAGGGAGGTTGAGCGCTCCTGTATTTCAGGAGAAAGAAAGACTGAAACTGAACATTCGCTTTTTTCACACAGAGCCAATGAGTAACTCGTCGGCAGAGAACGAGTTGGTGGAAAAGCTTTATTTATTCATTGCCTAATCTTGCATTTGCCAAAAACCCTCGGAATCGGCATCCTCCCCTATACGCTGGGGCAGAGGCACACTCTGCCAGGTTGGCAGGGAGGCTACACGGAGAGGGAAAGGCACGGGGAGGGGTGTGGTGTCTACAAGGTTCCTGGTGAACAGGTGCATCCCCTCACTTCCTGGGGGTCTGCTCCCCTCCAGTCAGAGCCCGGGTCTCTTTCCTCTCCAGTGACACCCAGAGCACGGGAGGTCACGGTTCAGACCACGAGTTCTTGGCGTGTGGCGAAGGAATGAGTAAAATGGAAACTGGATAAAGGAGCCCTGGGGGACGTGCCGCCAAACGAGCACATTCCATGATGGAATGGAAGGAGATGCTTGGTCACAGCCTTCGAAGCCTGGAGTCTGCCCTTCTCAGAATCACTTTCCTTTAATAATCGCAGCTAAAGGGAACCAATGCAAAACCAGGCGCTTACTGTTTGGCACAAAAAGAACTCAGCGTCACTAAGCATGAGTCAGGCCTCACACTGGAAAAGCCTTGTTCAGAGCAGCTCACAGAAGGGAAGGCAGGGGCCCTGGGCTGGGCCGGGCTGGAGAACAGGGTGGGCTTTTTGGTTCCTTGGCGGGAGGGGGAGGAAGGCTGTTGGACTTTTGGAGCTGAATGGAGGGTACCAACGTCTCAGTGAAGAGCCCACTGAGGGGTGTGAAGGAACCAGAAGCTCCACTCTGCCCCCACCAGATGCATACGTGTCCATGTGTGCATGTGTGTGTGTGAATGTGCAAACCCACAGGCATCCGTGTGTGCATTGCACATGTAGGCATGTGTGGTTGCTTTGTGTCCACCTGACAGGTCAAATAGAATGGTGGACCCTGGGGGCCTCACTGGGCTGTGCAGGACATGGGGAAGAGAGCCCCCGCTGTCCTCTCCTAAGCTCTGCCACCAGCTCCCTACAATGATGTCACCCCCCTTTTCTGTGGTCCGCAAGGGACGTTTGATCGTGTGCATTTACAGGCAAGCGAGTGCCCCCCCCCCCAGCTTCCCAGAAGACCACAGGCCCCACAGGCAGTGTGTTCCAGGCCTGGAATTCTGGGAGAGTCCAGGGGAGGTAGATAGAAGGCAGGTCCCCCCGAGACTGAAGCAGGACTTGCTTGTTGATGCCGGTTGTGCTGGGTCACTGTGCTCGGTCAGCACTTCTCATTCGTGCACTCTGCTTTCCAGCAGCCCTGGTAGGTCAGTATCACTGGCTCCTTTGGGGGACAGGAAACTGGATCCCAGAGGTATCAGGTACAGCAGCCAAAGTCAGAGTCGAGCAGACGCAGAAGGACAAAAGCCATCGGAGCCCAGGCTGATTTCAAAGTTGTGCTCTCATCCAGTAGGTGAGGGTGCTGGGGATGGGTGCAGGTTGGGGTGCAAGGCCTAGTTCAAGGAGAGACAATCTCTTCAGAAAGGGGCTCTCTACCCAGCCTGTGCGGCCACGATGGCTTCTACAGTAGGTGGATGGGGATTGAATAAGCAGATGGAGTCTGCATTTGGGCACAAGTGTCTAAGTCTAACGGGGATCTGCAGGGATGAATCAGCCGTCCACTGCTGGGGAAGGCCACCCCAGGCAGATGAGGCAGAGAGTCCGAGCTCGGAGGCTGGGTGCTGTGTGACCTCACGAATGCCTGTCCCCTCTCTGGACCTCAGCACCAGTGACTTACCCACCCAGCTTCATCTGCTCCAACTGCAACAATCTAGGAATGCCAGGAAAGAAACCTCATATCTGGTTATGAGGAGCGAGTTAGGACAAAGGGAGATTCCGTTACGTAGCAATAGCGCTGAGGCATGCCGCGTTTGCAGGTGTGGAGGGAGCGCCCCTCCAGCTGGGGTGGTATTGGCCTCCACGTGATCAGCTCTTGGCTTTTAGAGACAACAGAATCCGATGATTTATTAGCAAACTCTGCCTTGCAGACCCGTCCTGATTGGCTAGCAGTGGGCATTGCAAAAGAAACAGTGTTTTTCTACAGGGTATGCCCTCCCTGACGGGTCACAGCCCATCCGCCTTGCTCTCGGCTCTTGACGACAACACAGCTTGGGCATTTGAGTTTGTGCCTCCAATTAGACTCTTGATTTGTCTTTGCTGCATGCTGTTCAAAGCCTGCATTGCCTTCTCTTCCTCCCTCGCCGCCGCAGGTGAAGGGGGAAGCTGTAATTTGTGGGCTGTCCTTTCATTGTCGCAGGAGCACCACAAATGCCTTAATCCCCCCCTGCCCTGCAGGCTGTGCACGGCAGCCAGGCCCCTGGAGGGCCCGAAGGGCCGGCGGGAACGGGATTCTCCTCCATGCATTATTCACACCAGTGCTTCCCTTTCTATTTTTAATGTTCAGCGTGTAGCGGTTCCCTCCGGCAGCTATTTTTAGCATCTTTGGCTGCCAGCTGACAGCAGGGACAAAGGCACCGAGGCACCTTGAGAATGACAAATGGCGATTTCAGTGTTGAAAATAGAAAGGCTATTTTTCTTCCTGGAAAGAAAACATCTAACGTTGCAAAGTTGCCGGGGTTTGAATTGAATTTCTAATTTGGAGCACACAGACTGCCACGCACATAGAGCATTTCCTTACACACACACACACACACACACACACTCATTCTTTGTGCCAGATCAAACACACTCTCCTTTGTTGAGCTTGCTCTGAGTCTCCCCTCTGTGCCCGGTGACCCCTCCTCTCTCAACAAGGAACACCCCATTACGGGAATTCCCACGTGGCGCTGCACAGGTTTTCTTCCCGCCGTGCCTTGAACTCCTTGAGGGCAAGGGCGTGTTTCAGGGCTCCATTTTCTCGGATGAGACGCCACCAGCCGCCCCTGCCTGCCATCCGGAAGCTGGCTGACCATGCACAGGGAGGCCATATCGTTCTCCTGCTGAATGTCCACCGTCCTACAGAAAGCCAGCACCGGAGAGGCTTGGGCTGAGCCCACACCTAATGGAGACAAAACAGGATCGGTTTGTGATTTTGTCTGAGCGCAGACTGCTGTGTCACCCACCAAATAGCACATGTCCCCCCCCTTCTTGGCTAAAATGAGTGATGCTACTTCTCTGCCAATCACAGTTTTTTCCCCCATCTGTTTGGCACTCCCTAGAGAGATTTATGGAGAAACCCAATAATTCAGGGGATCCTGCTTTCTAGCCCCGTCCAACCAAAGTGAGCCCCAGCTTCTTTAGGGCTGCCCCTAAATACTCAAAGAGATTCTTTCCAGCACATCCTACTGAGACTCCCCACACTTCCCTATGAGATCTGTCCTTGGCTATGATGAGTAATAAACCTAATTTATTGGGTGCTTTCTGGGGGCCTCTGGCTGATGGCACAAAAACCACACACAGATGGGAAGTCAGGGCATGTTTGGTGGGTGACGTGAATATCTGGGGCTGTGAGTGGGATGGCACACGTGGGATGCCCCGGGCGTGGATCTGAGGCCCTGGGCACCACCTGCGGTGCACCCTGGTTCCAGCTCTGTGACGGCTGACACGGTGAGCAATTGCTATCTGCTGTACGTGTGTCTCACAAGAATCTCGCTGTATCTCACAAGGGTCCTGTGAGGTAGGTACCATCATTTCCGTTTTACAGGAGGTTATTAAGTGACTATTCCGGGTCGCCTAGGTCTTGAATGGTAGAGAAGGGACTGTAGCAGCCATGGCTGTGTTCCTGCCGTTATGATACACTGCACGTGTGGACCTGAGAAATGAGTGGGTGCATTTCAACACAAACGCAGACTTCCAGGTGCTGCAGGGAATTTTAATTTCAGGAGTGTCTGCCTGCACGGAAGGTGCTGAGCTGAGCGACATTTAAACACACACACACACACACACACACACACACAGAGTCAAGGTGAGGCTGCTGCTGTCCCTAGGGAATTGTTCGAGCCATTTGGGCTATTACTTCCTCCCTGCCAGTGAGCGGCTCGGAAACCAATATTGAGTTCTAGGAACTGAGACATGGGAAGGAAGCCTTCCGTGGGGTTTCTGGGAAATGCGGCCCTGGGAGAGGCAGGCACCAGGTGTGTAGGGGTGCCACCAGAACATTGCTGTAGCCAGGGTGCTTCCAGGCCAGGAGGGGGCCAGTTCTGAGTGTGACTGAACCACCTCCTTGTTGAATGAGCCAAGTATGGCCTCATTGACTGAGTCGGTTTAAACCCTAATCCACTGTTGGTGGGAATGCAGACTGGTGCAGCCACTGTGGAAGACAGTATGGAGATTCCTCAGAAATCTGAATATAGACCTGCCTTAAGACCCAGCCATCCACTCCTGGGAATTTACCCAAAGGAAAATAAATCAGCCTATGAAAGAGTATCCATCCCCTGAGTTTATCGCAGCTCAATTCACAACAGTTAAATATGGAATCAACCCAGATGTCCATCACTTGATGACTAGATAAGGAAATTGTTGCATAGACACACTATGGGGGACTACCCAGCCATAAAAAAATGAAATCCCTTTTTTTCAACAAAATGAGTGCGACTGGAAACCATTATACTTACTGAAATAATCCAGTCCCAAAAAGACAAAAACCACATGTTTTCCCTGATTTGTGGTAACTAATAGAGTACCTAAAATGCAATGTGTAAGAGTGAAGTGGACATCTTGAGCTTTGATAATCGTTTAGAGCCCTTGTCTCGACTGTTGGGGAGCAGTGTTTTGTTCTTCTTACTACTTGTTGAACTCTTTACTTAGTGTAGGGTTAATCTTATGAATATAAAGTCAACTGAAAACAGATCATTGTAGCAAAATCAAGAGAGGGACTAGGAGAGGAAGGAGGAGGGAGGGTGGGAGGGGAGGGTGGGAAGTTCCACTATGTTCCTAAATCTGTGTATGGGAAATTTGCATGGAAGTGGAGTGTCAGCAGAAAGGAAAGTTGTAAGTAACCCTTCTCCTACGTAGGGTTGGGTGCACCCAACATGCTGTTGTGATTCCCAAGACACAAGTTCACCTGGAAGGGTTTGGAATTTGTAACAGCATTGTTTTCCAAGAAATGGATCTTGAAGCTACAACTAATATTCTAGAGGGAATGGTGAAATGTTTGTCACTCAAAGTGACTTCTCCTTCTTGAAAAAGCCCAGGACTGGGGGAGCTGGTGCTGCAGCATAGTAGGTAAAGCTGCGGCCTGCAGTGCTGGCATCCCATATGGCCACTGGTTCTAGTCCCAGTTACTCCACTTCTCATCCGGCTCTCTGCTGTGGCCTGGGAAAGCAGTGGAGGATGGCCCAAGTCCTTGGGCCCCTGCACCTGCATGGGAGACCCTGAAGAGGCTCCTGGTTCCTGGCTTCATATGGCCCCAGCTCCAGCTGTTGCAGTCACTTGAGGAGTAAACCAGTGAATGGAGGACTTCTCTTTCTCTCTCTCTCTCTCTCTCTCTCTCTCTCTGCCTCTGCCTCTCTGTAACTCTGCCTTTCAAATAAATAAATATTTTTTAAAGAGCCCAGGACTGTGTTGTCATAACAGCTCCAAACACAAGTGGGAGGAACCAGCTCAGACAATATTCGCACCCTTCGGGCTGTGGTCTGCATGTCTGTGTCCCCCCCGGGGAGATGGCACTGAGAAGTGAGGTCTTGACGAAGAGCCTGGCGCATGAGGGCAGAACTCCCCAGGCACAGATTGGCGCCATTCCCCAGAGAGTCCTGGAAAGTGGGGCTGTGCCCTTCGCCCTGCAGGAGTATCTCTGGGCCAGGAGGTGGGCCTGCAGGAGACAGAGGGTTTCTGAAACCTGCATCGAGACTTTGCCGCTCCCAGAACAGTGAGAAATGCTTTGCTGTTGCTTGTGGTCCATCCAGTTTATTGGTATTTTCTTGTGTCTACCTGAACAAACTAAGATGCTTCCAGACTACTGCTTAGATCCTGAGCTTTCACCTTCAACACACAGTGGTCCACAAAAAGGGAAACAAAAACAATTAGCAGCATTAAGACTCACGTGTGTGTGTGTCTGTGATTTAGTTTGTCATTAAAGAGATGCATTATTTTTTATTTTTTTAAATATTTATTTTTATTCATTTGAAAGACAGAGTTACAGAGAGAGGCAGAGAGAGAGAGAGAGAGAGAGAGAGGTCTTCCATCTGTTGGTTCACTCCCCAGATGGCCGCAATGGCCAGAGCTGTGCTGATCTGAAGCCAGTAGCTTGGAGCTTCTTCCAGGTCTCCCATGCAGGTGCAGAGGCCCAAGGACTTGGGCCATCTTCCACTGCTATCCCAGGCCATAGCAGAGAGCTGGATTGGAAGAAGAGCAGCTGGGACTAGAACTGGTGCCCATATGGGATGCTGGAGCTTCAGGTCAGGGCTTTAACCCACTGCACCACAGCGCCGGCCTGAAATGCATTATTGAACAGTAAGTCGGGGCCTCGCATGTTAAAAAAGAGGAAAGTGTATTTATAATTCACTTGTCCAGATATTTACTGTTCCCAATATAAACTTAAGACTTAACAAAATATTGGGCTGGCACCGTGGCTCACTTGGTTAATCCTCCGCCTTGTGGCACCAGCATCCCATATGGGCGCCGGGTTCTAGTCCTGGCTGCCCCTCTTCCAGTCCAGTTCTCTGCCGTGGCCCGGGAAGGCAGTGGAGGATAACCCAAGTGCTTGGGCACCTGCACCTGCGTGGGAGACCAGGAGGAAGCACCTGGCTCCTGGCTTTGGATCGGCGCAGCACTCTGGCCATGGTGGCCATTTGAGGGGTGAACGAGCGGCAGGAAGACCTTTCTCTCTGTCTGTCTCTCTCTCTCTCACTGTCTAATTCTGCCTGTCAAAAAAAAAAAAAAAAGACTCAACAAAATAAAGCTTTTGGAAAAGCCACACAAATGTCACATCCATGGCCTTGAACTTCAGACATCCCCTGGAGTCATCAAGGCTGAGCAGCCTGTAGCAGCCGAGTCCCTTATGGAGACACAGGATCCCAACTCCCTAACGTGGGTGAAAGAAGCAGGCAGGGGCTCAGACCTGCAGCTGGACTATTTAAGTCAGCCACGAAGGAGGCCTTTCCCAGCGCTAGAACTGCAGGAGCTAAGGTGTGCCCCCAGAATGCACAGTCATCCTCATTTTGTGAAGCAGGCGTTGAGTGTGTTTGTCTTCTTACCTAGATCAAACAGCACCTACAGAAAGACGAATAAGCTTAAGGAAGCAAAACTGTACTCAATTATTCTAAGGAAGAAATCAACAGGACTTGCTTCTCCAAGTCGGGGACAATGCATGGGTTGCAAACCAGGAGACCTATGTTGCGGCTCAGTTCATCAGAATTTTAGCCCTGGCCTCAATCACCATAGGACTGTTTCCCACCCTATTGCCTTGGGCAGGGTGGGAGTGGGGGTGGTTGGTGAAACTGGAGAGAAGCAGAAGATAGAGCTGCAGTTTTGTGATACTCACAAGTGTGGAGAACAGCTAGTGTGCTGGGCCACTCAGGAAGCTGCGGATTGGTTGTGAGGGGCATGGGAGAGAGAGGGAGAGGGAAAGGGATGTAGAGAGAGAGGGAGGGGAGAGAGAGAGAGAGGGAGAGGGTGAGGGAGGGGGAGGCAGAGGGAGAGGGAGAGGGAGAGAGAGAGAGAGGGAGAGGAAGTGGGGCGGCACCAGCACTGGGGTCTCCCGGAGGCAGATGGGTGAGGCAGGGTCATCAGGCCGATGCTTGGCTACTGTGAGGGATTTCAGCAGGTTGTGGGGCACCAGGGCTGGCCTGGGTGTCTGATACCTGGGGAGATCTGCCCGGGGATAGTGGTTCAGGGTATGGGAGGGTGGGAAGGGAGATAGGGAGATGATAAGGGGTGTGGACCTGACCAGTTTCCCAGGAAGGTCTCAGATCTGGGTCGAGGCAGCACTTGTAAGACTGTTTCACGCAGACATGGACGCTGTCTGGGCCTTCGTCTCGGCATCTTTAGCATGGGAAGGTGAAACTAAACAGTTTCCCCCTTCCCTTCCATTCTGAAGCTACACATTCGAGGACAGCACTTTCTGAGATTATTCGCAACATTGCTAATTTAACATCAATAACTTTCCTTTTTTTTTTTTTTTTTTTGACAGGCAGAGTGGACAGTGAGAGAGAGAGACAGAGAGAAAGGTCTTCCTTTACCATTGGTTCACCCTCCAACGGCCGCCACGGCCGGCGCACCACGCTGATCCAAAGGCAGGAGCCAGGTGCTTTTCCTGGTCTCCCATGAGATGCAGGGCCCAAGCACTTGGGCCATCCTCCACTGCACTCCTGGGCCACAGCAGAGAGCTGGCCTGGAAGAGGGGCAACCGGGACAGAATCCAGCACCCCAACCGGGACTAGAACCCGGTGTGATGGCGCCGCAGGCGGAGGATTAGCCCATTGAGCCGCGGCGCCGGCCTACATTAATAACTTTCAAAAATACTTCCAGCATCGCCTTGGATGCTAAACGCCGCAGAAGAAATACGCGATGCAGATGTTATGTTGGAGAGAGTCTGAAGACCTGGGGGAGTCACCCTCTAAGTCGGCATTGTTCCCACGGGAAGTGCAGCCTGCAGTTCCAAAGCTGTGCCTCAGTTTGCCATTGTCACTCAAACTGCACCTCCAGGGTTGCTCCTCCGCCCCCACACAGTGTTGCCGTCTTCGAGAGAATCAAGCATCTCCCTACCCCTTCATTCATTCACTCGGTTATGCCGCCATCCCACAGGCATTGACCGTCTCCAGATTTCTATTTACCAGCACGGTGTAAGCACCAAAGCTACAAGAATAAATAAGGCACCGCCAGTGCCCTGGATGATTTCAATGTCTAGGTCAGGGAGCCAGCTGCTTATTTCAATAGACATGCTAGGGGAAGTGAGAGAGTACAGGAACTCAGAAACTTGTCACAATTGTCAACAGGACCTGAAAGAACGGCCACCCAGAATTCCTCGTGTGCAGTAAGCGGGAGAAAACGGCCGCGACAGCAGTGATGGGTGGCTCCCCCTTTCTGGTCTCCCTCCTTTTCTCAGCCTCTCTTTACAGAGCGCCACCAGCTAATTCTGTTGAAATGGGCTTCTCCTCAAGGTAATCTGTCCCCCAAGGGTCCCTTCATTTCCTCCAGCTGCCCAGCACTTTATCCAACTCACATTCCATAGCCAAGTCTTGTCGGGTGAACAACTTGAACATTCAGACTTGAATCATCATCCTCGTCTTTTATTTTAACAGTTCTTTGGGTGTTTTTTAAGTGACACACAGAGACAGGGAGAGAGGGAGGGAGAGCATGAGAGAATGCACTCATCATAGCAAACGAGACACCAGAATACGAAGATTTATAAAGGCAAAGATCATTATCTTCCTGTCTCCCACCTCTGTCCTATCTCCCTGAGGTAACCAATATTATGAGCACACCTTTCCCATAATTCACACAAACACATAAGGATGTAGAGAGTCGGGTTGTCTTTATTTTGCAGCAAATTGATATCATAACCATTGCTCTGCAGCTTGTCCTTTTCCTTTTAAAGTAGATTGTGAACATCCCTGCAAGTCCCTGGAACACTTCTATCTGGTCATTTTGTCTGGGCATAAGCCCTTACAAAACAGCCACAGATAAACCCAATTATGGTTCTATTTGGCTGCATGTAATGGACAAGGCGGCAGGATAAGCAAGACAGAACTTTATCTTCTTTCATTTAAACAAGGTCCAGAGGTGGGCTGCTGAGTCACAGGGCATCGAGGGCTGATGTGGCAAACCCATAATCACCAGAAAATCAAATTTCTAGTCTTGCTGTCTCAAGGTCCAGAACGGCTGCCCGACATCTAGCCATTACGTGTCTCCCACGCTAAAATGGTCTTGTTTCTCTTCCTTGCTGGCTCTTTCTTGGAAGTTACATATAATGCTTCTGCTCACACCTCACTGAGCAGAGCTTAGTCCCTAGTGCAAGGAACGCTCGGGAAAGCTGATCTTTCCCTGGGCAGTCAGGTGCTGGGTGAGAAGTCATCTGTTTCACTGGCAAGTATGGAAGATGGAAGCTGGGAGCCTCACCTGTGTGTGTGTGTGTGTGTGTGTGTGTGTGGTCTTGTCTAAATGAGACCCCATGAGTGAGAACAGTTAAAAGCATGCCTTGAAGCCACACAAGAAGTATTCAGTGATAGATTTGGGTTTAGTGGATTCCATATCCATTTTTTTCTGCTACACTGAGTTACTAATTCAAGAATTCAATTTCCCTGGTACCTACCTTTCTCCTCCTCCAGCCACTTGTTCATACCTTCTCCATGACACTGCCTGTAATTCCAGGGACTTGGGAATCTGCGTGGTTTGTTACAGGACCATAACCACGGACAGTGAATCAGGGTGTTTGAAATCTTGCTCAGCCTTGCCACTGACCAGCTTGGACTTCGTGGCAAACCATCTCCTTGCTGGGATCCACCTTCCCCCTCCAGGCTCAAGCGCCTCTTGCAGAGAAGGTAAAGGAGCACACTCATGGGTTCACCTCTCCCTCTGTCATTGCCTAGTAAGAGATTTAATGGAAGCTTTTAAACCCATATAACTAGCATACTGGTTACTGTCTTGTACCATAGTTGTAAGAATTAAAAGCTTTAGCACGAAACCCACTTATCAGAGTCCTAAGCCTGATTGGACTGATTTATTGCTGATGCTGATTAGCGCTGAGTCCCGTTTTGTCTTCCTGAACGACTGCTTTCAGAATTCATTTATTTTATTTGAAAGGCAGAGAGACATACATATTTCCCATCTACTGGTTTACCGCCCCCCTCCCCCCAAATGCCTGCAGTGGTTGGGGCTGAGTCAAGTTGAAAGCAGAAGCTGGGAACCCAATCTCACAAGGCTGACAGGGCCATGGCCAGGTGCTCATTAGTGGGAAGCGGGAGCAGAGTGGGCACCCAAACCCAGGCACTCTGATGGTGGATAGGGCTGTCCCAAGGGACGTCTTAACCACTATGCCAGTGTCCATCCCGCTAAACAGCATTAAACCGATATAAATTCCGATTCTCCTAGTGCGTCTGACAGTAATAGCAACAACCATAAGCACATAACATTTGTTAGCAATGTGTTGGGTAGTACTGATCAGGTTTGGCATATTTTAGAATCAGAAAATATGAGGAGCCTTTAAAAGATTCATGGAAAGCGTGTATTATGGAAAAAAAACTATGCGTGAATCTCAAAATATTTTGTACCAAATAAATATACCCTTTAATTTCATTTTTCCACAAACTTTTGAAATACGCTTGTATGTATGATTCAATTTGTAAAGCTGAAATATCCCAATGCAGTGCATTTGAGGGACTATGGAGAACAGTTGCACAGTACCGTGGAGGGGACTGGTGTTGTGGTGTAGTGAGTACAGACACTACCAGCAGTGCCGGCATCCCACATGAATTCCAGTTATATTCCTGTCTGTTCCACTTCCGATTCAGCTCCCTGCTAATGTGCCTGGGAAAGCAGTAGAGGCTGGGCTAAGTCCTTGAGCCCCTGTACCCACAAGGGAGACCCAGATGAAGCTCCTGGCGTCTGCCTGGCCCAGCCCTGACTGTTGTGGCCATTTGAGGAGTTTGAACCAGTGGATGGAAGATCTCTCTCTACACATATCTCTCCCTCTCTCTCTCTGTAACTCTGACTTTCAAATAAATCAATCTTTATTTTTACAAAAGATATCATAGAGGACAACAAGGAAGAAGAGGTCATCTTCTAGCTGCAAGCGTGAAGAAGGCATGCAGTTGGTGGTGGGTCTATGTTAGTTCTCATTCCCAGGAATTGATTTGGAGTCGGTCCTTGAGAAGTGGAGAGTGAAACCCGAAGGCTTCACGCTGAGACTGAAGCCCCCTGCTGATGCTGTTAGGATCCTGCAAATCGCATAGTGAGGAAAGCCACCGACGGACTGACACGTGCAAAGGAGAGGCAGACACGTCAGCAGCATGTGTGGCCCAGGGGAGGGGCTCGAGAGGCTCTCCGGTGGCAGACACAGAAGGAGACCACCCAGGGTCTGCACTCAAGGCCCCTCAAGTGACTTAGTGTGCTGGGAAATGCGGGCATCAGCACCTCTTGAGTAAACGTCTCTGCTCACCCGCCCACCTGCTCTCATCACGCACAGATCTCCAGCAGGAGGGGCTCAGGGCCCTGTTCTCCTGCTTTGTTTGCCTGTGCTGCTGCGCCTGTGTGCTTCCCTCCCCTGGGATTTCGTCTTTGCTACTTTAACAGTTGTGTAGCCCAGATGCATACACTTAGCACCTGAGCTCCATGCACTGCCTCTGCGCCTGTAGCTTCCCTTCCCTGTGTTGCTGTGGTGAGGGTTTCCACCTGGATGTCCCCCAAGTACAACACGCTCACAGCCAACCTCGCCTTCAGCCCCACCCCCTTCTTCTGGCTCACGGGGTCCCCATCCCCTCAATCTCCTTGGCTCCCCTGTCTCCTCCTTGCCCTTTGCCCTCCAGGTCTATGGATTCTGTGGGCACTTGGGCACTTGGCACACCTGCCCCTCCTCTCCATCTTCCAGCTCTGTTCCTGCTCAGGTCCACATCGCCTGCCACCTGGAGCTCTGAGTCTGCCTTCCCTGGCATCCGGGGGAAGGCTGCTGAAGAACTGAGGTTGGTGGCCCCAGAAGCAGTTGCTGATGTGTGGATGATTTCTGGGGACATGAAGGAGGCAGGGGAAGCAGAACGAGAAGGAAAAGAAGCCGGGTGAGAATGGCCCAGCCTGGTCCCACGGGGAGCTCTGGAATAGAGCTCCTCTCAACTCAGGGGAGGAACCCGGACTTCCGGTTTCTGCCGCAGTGAGTCCTTGACTGAGGACCATCCAGGAAGACTAAACGTCCAGGTGGGTCCTGTTAGCTGCTTGTGCAGGCTGCAGGAATCCAAACGCAGGAGTGGCAGGTGCAGGCCTCTTAGAACTAAAGCTCAAAGCACCTGAAAACTGGGGACGGGGGACCTCAGGGCATCAGGGCAAAACTCCAAAAGATCTGTTACAGAAAAGTTCTCAAGTTTAAAGTTTTTAAAATACCTTTTATATTCACAACCAATTTGAAAAAAAGGAGTTGTTTTCCTTGTATCAGTGTAATGGGACAAAAACACTCCCATCATCTTAATTGAAATCATACAGATGGAAAGAGTAGCCCAAATCAGGTGCTCCAAAGAGCAAAAAGCAGTTATCTAAGTCACTCCACATAGGAAATAAGCCAACATATTCACTTATTCACGAGAAGTAGAGGAGTGCGGGGAGCACAGAGCAGCAAGGCAGGCGCAGGTGATGGGCCAGGCACAGCCCAGGGCACCATTGCCAAGGAGGAGCCCCAGGGGTGGGGTGGCCCAAAGCACACGATGAAGGAGAAAGACGAATGAGGTACCTGGTAACACAGATGAAGCAAACGACAAACTCACAGAACCAATGCTGCCTCCAGGTCCAACTGCCCCTGAGAAGGACCAACAACGCCTTCTTTGGAGGGACTGACGTTTGTTAAAGTGACTTCCCAGCCTCTTTCCTGAGACACCCACTGCTCCCACTCATGGCCAATCCCTGCTTCTCCCCACCCCTGCTCAGAACGTTCAGCGCCAGCACCAACCCCACAAAGAGCAATGCCACACCCACTCCTGGTGCTCCCTGGTTCTCTGGAGTGTGGCCTCCTGTTGCAGCGAGCCAGCACATCTCGTTGTGTTTGCTAGCAGATGCGTTTCTGGTGGTCTGCATCAGGTGGGCCTTATGTGGGAGGGACTTCTAATGACCAAGTGCCATCGCAGAATCCACAGTGAGAACAATACACTGGGGGCGGGGAGAGGGACTCAGAGGTGGTGGTAACCAGGGGACTGTAACTGTGCCAGGATTGCTTGTGTGGCTTTAGAGTTCCATGGAGCTTGTGGTTGTGACCTCGATGGGGATCAAATCAACATGCAGGAGGAGCTCCTGCTACTTACATCCCAGTGTTCATCATCTCCATCTCTTTTCTGGCAGCCTCCCTGAGTTACTGGACCTACGGCTGTCCAACCAGAGGCTACACTTTGAAGCCTTCGATGCACCTGAAGGTGGCCTTGAGCCTTGGCCTAGAAATGCACACAAGGTAGAGATACAGATGTTAAGACGGAAGTTCTGGGGCTGGCGCCGTGGCTCACTCGGTTAATCCTCTGCTGCAGCACTGGCATCCCATGTGGGTGCCAGGTTCTGGCCCCGGTTGCTCCTCTTCCAGTCCAACTCTCTTCTGTGGCCCGGGAAGACCACAGAAGTGCTTGGGCCCCTGTACCCACATAGGAGACCAGGAGGAAGCACCTGGCTCCTGGCTTCGGATCAGCACAGCGCTGGCCATAGCGGCCATTTGGGGGGTAAACCAACGGAAGGAAGACCTTTGTCTCTGTCTCTCTCTCTCACTGTCTATAACTCTTCTTGTCAAATAAATTTAAAAAAAAAAGATGGAAGCTCCTTGTTTTCATTGGGTCTTCTTCCTTTCCCGCAGGCTGCCACTCACAGTTGGTGTTGGTGATTCAGCTTTGGTTGTTGTTGTTCAGGAGGGAACACAGATGCAGAACCCCAGCACCACAAATTATGCAGTTGAGTCATAGGGTCATGGGGTCAGCACTTCTGGAGGGCAATGGCAGCCTCACTGTGAGAAATCTGTCTTGGTGGTCATGGGCCACGTTAGATTCCAGCCTGGGAAGTGTAAGTCAGCCTTGATGCTGATTGGAGGCTGATGAAGCTTTGACATAGCAGGAGCGTGGGCATCTCTATAGCTTAGCCCAGCGTCCTCACCACCGCACCCCTGCTAACCACCTGCTAACCACCTACCTCAGTGGAGAGAGAGAGAAAGATAGAAGATAGGGAGAGAGAGAAAAAGAGAGAGTGAAAAAGAGAGGGAGAAAGAAAGAAAGAGAGTGAAAGAGAGAGAAAGAGAGAGGGAGAAAGAAAGAGAGTGAAAGAGAGAGAGAAAGAGAAAGAAAAAGAGAGAGAGAAAGAGAGAGAGAGGGAGAAAGAAAGAGAGAAAGAAAGAGAGAAAGAAAGAGAGAGAGAGAGAGAGAGAGAGAGAGAGAGAGAAAGTGAGGGAGAAAGAAAGAAAGAGAGAGAGAAAAAGAGAGAGAAATGAGAACTGGTACTGTTTGAGTCCCTGAGATTTGGGTGTTTCTTTGTGGGAACAACTTAGCCTATTCCTCTCAAAGGATTAGGAGACCCAGCTCATAACGGTGACAAACAAAGCCAAGTTAGGAGTCTTGACAAGGTCATGGGCCCAGGCCCACTGGTGCACATCTGTGCTCCTACGGCCCTTCCACTCAGTGCCCTGCAGGCACCTGGTTCTGAGCAGCTTCTAGGAGCCGTGCTTCCCATTCTATGATTCTGTCTCTCTCAGAAGCGCTCAGCCTGCCTTCTGTCCCCCATATCCTTTGAACAGTCGGCTCCAGAGTTCATGTGGGAGTGTGATGTCTCCATGTGATGGACCGCCAGGCCCAGAGTGCACTGTGGGACAGAAGCTCTGTGACGATTGCCCTGGTGCCCCTGACATGCGTGCATGGCAGAGGGTGGGGCTCACTGGGTGTCACTCTCAGGGCAGTCATCCTTTACAACGGAGGAGGGGATTACATGCTTTCCACAACACACCTGGGTGTTTTCCTTATTTAAGAGAGAGATGGAACTGGCATTGGGGCATACCTGGTTAAGCCACCACCTGTGGCACCGGCATCCGGTATGGGCGTGGGTTCAAGTCCTGGCCACTTTCCTTCCGATCCAGTCCCTGCTAATTGTCTAGGAAAGCAGCAGAAGATGGTCTAAGTATTTGGATCCCTGACACTCACGTGGGAGACCTGGAAGAAACTGCTGGCCTGTGGCCCAACTCTGGTCGCTGGAGCCATCTGGGGAGTGAACCAACAGATGGAAGATCTCTCTCTCTCTCTGTCATTCTTTCAAATAAATAAATAAATCTTTAAAAATTAAGTAAAAAATAAAAAGAGGGAGAGAGTGAAGCCTCTGACTCCAGGGGGAGCTCCGTGCCTCGGTGTGTTTGTAACCCAGGCTTTGCCCCTCGGGGGTCAGGTGGGGACATGTGGGTGCATGGGCAGACTGAAGAAAGGCCATGGGGGAGGAGTCAAGTGGAGGAGACTGGCTCCAATGGTCCAACGTGATCCCCTGGTGGCATTTGGAGGTGGACAGTGACAAATCCCCCCATCCCCTTCCTCAGCAAGTGGACAAGGAGCTGTGCTGTTGTCCCTTCCAGCCCAGCTCTGGTGCCCCCCAAGAACCAGCTCCCTGATGGCTGCTTCTGGTGGCTTCCATCCGCAATGCTGCAGGTCAGATCAAATGATCACTCGCATCACTCGGGCTGTCTTCAAGATGTGCAGCTGACCTGCCACTGTCAATCTCCCCAGGATAGGGGCGGATAGCAGAGGGTGGCTATGGCAACCTTCATGTGGGCGTTAGATTTGGCTCAGAAGTGAGCTCCCCAGAAGGGAGTCAGCGTGCCTAGCACACCTGCTTTTGGTACCTCATCCTCACATCTTCCCACAGGGCAGCCTCCCAGGGCACACAGCACCTGGGTTTGACTTCAAGCTCCTGCTAACTGGTTCTGTAGCCACAGATGATTCTGTTGACCTTCTCAGCCTCAGTCTCCATGTCAACAAAGTGGGTATGATCCTAGTTGGTTGAGAGTCTCAGAAGCAGCACTAGGAATGGCTGACACTGCTCAAGTGCTACCTATTTGCCAGACACCAACCTAATATTGACACAAAAACCTGTCTTCCTGGTACCGACTGCAGGAGGTGGCTTTGTCATTTTCCAGGGTAGGTGCAGACTAAGAGCCTGTGAGGGAGCGACAAGAAACAGAGGCATAGGGAGATTAAGCAGCTCCCTAGCGCCCCGCTGAGTGGACCCAGAAAACCGGCTCTGGAACCCATGATTTTGATCCCTATCTTCACCACTGCCTTGCTGCGCTCCCTCCCACGTCTGCTGCGTCAGCCTGTGCTCCTTTACTGCACAGGGACCTGGGAGCACACTGGCACCCAGAGCAGCCTGCCCAGCTCACGTGGCTGGGAGAGGCAGGCAGGAGCCAAGCTCTTCCCAGAGCACGTTTCCACCTTTAATTCCATTTGCCAAAGTCGCACAAAGCAAGTGCTACTGCTGTCCCCAATTTCGTGGGGGTCCCGAGAAGACAGGGGACTAGCAGAGCCGGGTAGTGGCAAAGTCACATGCAATGCCCAGCCCTCTGTCCTTGACCTAGGACAGGGCAGGGAGCAGAGGGCGTGTTCCCAAGGACCACACTGTGGCCAGGAAAACTGTACACTGCGGAAGAGTGCAGATCAGAAGGGCAGTGCGTCTGCTAGCAAGGACTGAGAACTGGGATCTGCAGACGGGAATGGATGGAAATTACAGGTGTGTGTGAGTGTGAGTGTGTGTGTGTGTGTGTGCATGTGAGGGTGAGGTCATGCACACCTCTAGGAGGCAAAGGGCATGTGGAATAGGAGAAGACAGAGGTAAGCAGAGAAGAGAGGAAGAGGGAGAGGGAGAGGGAGAGGGAGAGAGAGAGAGACTCCCAATATGGGCTCAGAAAGGAACAGAAACCTTTGCCAGTGGAGTGTGTGTGTGTGTGTGTGTGTTTGTGTGTGTGTGAAGGGGTTGGGGCCAGAGGGAGGTGGATGGACATAGTGCTCAAGTCTCATTAGGTCCCTGAGCACCAGCATAAAATGCATTCACCACCCAGGAGTGGTGGCTTTGCTTCATTGTCCCTCTGATTGCTGACATCACTCACTATTGGCTCTGTAATGACAGCAACACTGCATACTTGCCTCTAAAAAAACTTATAGGAGAGAGAAAGAGAGAGAGAAAGAGAGAGAGAATGCCCCAGATGTTGGGTCATTCTCCAGTGGACAGGACTGGGCCCATGTCAGAGCCAGAATGTGACTCTGTGACAGCAACACATTTTCTTGAATCATCACCGTTGCCTTCCAGGGTCTGTATGAGCAGGAAGCTGGAATCAAGAGCCGGAGCCCGGACTTGAACCCAGGCACTGGAGTATGAGACATGGATGTCTTACCTAGGCTTAACCCCTGTTCCTGCACGTTTATCTTGGTGGTATTTATTACCTAGAGATGTTTGCATGTAAATCAAAGGAAAATCTCAAAGAAACACTCATTTCAAGAACAACTTTTAATAATAGCAGTGATTCGACATCTGGAAACCCAGCGGTGGCTCTACGGGTCGTGGGGAGAGGGTGCTCCAACCCAGCAAGAAGGGGCATGCAGAGCAGAGGAGCCAGGACGCAAGGGGCCAGGAGGTAAACTTTCATCACAACCAGAGGGAGCCTCTTGCCCACACGTAGGTGTAGTGCTGCCCACCAGGCACTGACACCCAACACACATTCTGCCTCCTTAAGTACAGCCCCAAACCGCCTTGAACATGGCCTCTGGTTCCATCAGACCTGATGCAAGGGGGATGTAAATGTGGGTCCTGCCCTCCTAGCCACCCCACCTTTGAAAAAGCCCCTCCACGCCGCCCCAGTCCCTCCAGCTTCACCCTTGGCAGTGGCTGACACAGACTGGGTTTCCTCTGCAGCCTCACTGTCTGATCGTTTTCCCACCGTGACCTCTGGTGCATTTGTAAGGCAGACGTTACTCTTCACATCCCATCAGGACACATAGCCCAGATGGTTCCATCCAAGCCCGGGTCATCATGGGAACCGTGACGTAGGTGCTGCCTGAGGATCGGAATAATTTTAAGAGTCTCAAGTATTCACAGACCTGGGTACTTGGTCTCACCTCTGAAATTAGCTGTTAAGTGTGAACGAAGCTAGCTAGCTGGTTTTGCGCATGAGTTCTGAGATGTTACCTTATTATGTCAATCAATAGATAATTTTAGTAGATACAGTAAGAATGTTTAAATAGAAATTTGGGGGTAATGATTGGATAAATGAGAAACAGCAAGTTGGAAAAAAATTTTGATTTTCTGGGATTCCTTTTCCAAACCATTTTAAGAACTCTTTCTTCATAAGGCGTCCTCTTGACTCCTTACATATATTTATTTAAGATTTATTTATTTGAAAGGCAGAGGGACAAAGAAGGACACATACATACTCACACACACACACACACACACACACACACACACACGCACAGTTCTTCCACTTGTCTAATGGTCCCAACAGTCAATTCTGGGCCAGGCTGAAGCCAGGAGTGGCAGGGGCCCAGAGAGTGAGGCTATCACCTGCTGCCTTCCTGGTCTATGAGCAGGAAGCCAGATTAGAAGTGGAGCAGCCAGGGGGCCGGCGCTGTGGTGCAGTGGGTTAACGCCCTGGCCTGAAGCGCCAGCATCCCATATGGATGCCGGTTCTAGTCCCGGCTGCTCCTCTTCCAATCCAGCTCTCTGCTATGGCCTAGAAATGCAGTAGAAGATGGCCCAAGTCCTTGGGCACCTGCACCCATGTGGGAGACCTAGAGAAAGCTCCTAGCTCCTGGCTCCTGGCTTTGGATCAGCACAACTCTGGCCATTGCGGCCCTCTGGGGAGTGAACCAGCAGATGGAAGGCCTCTCTCTCTGTCTCTAGCTCTCTCTGTAACTTTGCCTTTCAAATAAATAAAATAAATCCTAAAAAAAAAGAAGTGCATCAGCCAGGACTGTCCTCAGCACTCTGATATGGGACACCAGCCTCACGAGGGGCATCTTTACCCACTACCTACATAGATCCGTGTTGATTTAATGTAGAGGCAATAAAGCGTTCACCTGCATCCCACGCCATTCACCACTGAACAGATGCTTACTGAGTACAAGGCCCTGTGCTGGGTCCTTCGGATAATGCAGAAGTGAAAGGCTGACCATTTAGGAAAGGATCGAGATGGAGACCTACACAGGAACATCCACGGTCTAAGACGGAGAGTGTTTCCAGGGAGACACACAGGGGGACAAGACAATTCGGGGCAGGGGAATTTCACGCCATCCATCCTTTTGGACATCTTTGCTGTAACCTGCTCTTTACAACACCATGCATGTTCCATGGAACAGGAAGGAGGGAAGCAGAGGCTGAACAAACAGAAGCCCCCGGGCCACTCCTCCTGTCTTAGCTGTCAGCCTTCTTGGGTCAGACTCATCAGCTTTCTGCTCGCCACACCCCAGAGCCCCTTCTGAGTCAGAACTACAGGGGCCAGTCTCTGACCCGGCTGGAAGTGTCTTCTCCAATTTCTGCTGATCAATCCGCAGCTCCTACTCAGCCCGTGGGCTTTATTTATTTATTTATTGGCTGAGTCACCCTCCCAGGATGCCTCCATCGCTTCTCCTAAGAGAAAACTCTCTAAGACTCACAAAACACTACCTGGGAATATGACTGTCCATTTCCTCCATAGCAGTCATACACGGCATATCGGCAATACAGCAAATATAGTGAAATAAGGCCGGGGGCACCAAGTCAGGTCACAGTGGCTCTTTTCTGACGAAAAGTCCTGGTGGAGACCTCGCCGCCATTTCTTTGCTGAAGCTGGGGATGCAGTGGGGTGGGTTCTAAAGATTCTTGGTCAGTGGGGTCGGGGGCCGTGTGTCCTCCTGGGATCCGGCTTTTCACATCTTGCCAAGGCTTCCCGGAGATCCCGTGACCTTGTGATCCTGGAATAGAAGAAAAAGCAATGCCTTATGCTAGCAGAGTTGAAATGCTAGCATTGCAGTGGCAGATGGCTGAGGAAGGGCTGGCCGGTCTCGGGGAAATGGACACGCTGGAATGTATCAACCATGTCTGTATCGGGGAAGACTCTTCCGATGCCTCGGGGCAAGGCTCAGGGGACAAATATTTGTCCAAGGGCACAAGGACTATTCTGTTGAGAGGGCACCAACACCACACAAAATGGTGGATCTACTCTGTCGGCCGAGGACAATGTAGGGATGCACATAGAGAACTTGCCTTGGGGTGGGCATTTGGCACAGCAGTTAAGATGTTGCTTGGACGCTCACATCCCATAGCAGACAGAGTGCCTGGGGTCAAGTCCCAGCTCCAGTCCCAATTCCACCCTCTTGCTCAGGCATGGCCTAGAGGCAGGAGATGGTGGGTCAAGTACTTGGGTCTCTGCCACCAATGTGGGAGACCTGGATGGAGTTCTAGCTCTCGGGCACTTGGACAGTGAAGTAGCTGATGGAATTCTGCCCCCTCATCTCCATCTCTAAACAAATCAAATAAAAACTAAAGTGATAAAAGACTTGCCTTTCAGAGAACCCTTGGGACCACAGCACCCTAAAGACGAAGGAGTACCCTTGGCTGCACTTAGCTGCCAGAAACCTGAGGGCTGCAAGTACCGTAACTTTCAGGCAGGGGGCGCTGACATACACACAGATGGTTAGCAGCATATGCCCTCCTTAGGGGCAAAGCAGATAGAGAACCAAATCTGCACTCCGTTTACAGGAACTGAAGGGGAGGACGAGTGATCCCCACGGTGGCAGCTGGAGGTGAGGACTCTGTCCTAACTTCCCTTTTCCAAGGAAGCCGCAAGAATCCTGGAGGACTGCATCCCTGAGAGCATATGGAAACGCAGACCTGAGCAGGACACCAGGTGGACTGTGGCTGGTGGGTAGATGTGACACCCACATTCTGTACCCAGCAAGCCCTTGGTGCCAACTCCTGGGCATGTGGTCAGCATGCTGTCTCTGGTGGTTTGCTACTGCTCGGCTTGACTGAGAGACCTCACCCATGGTCATGGCTTTCCCAGGACAGCAGATGACCCAGGCCATGACAATTCTCCCACCCCGGCCAGCCCTGTGGCTCCTTTCAGCATGCCCACACCTTTTAATAGTCGCTCTTACTCAGCCCTCCTGTGTGATCCGAATTGGACAGTCTGTGACTAAGTGATACTCCAACCAAGAGAGCCCTCCCCCCCCATAAATGGATGCATTGGGGCTGCTCATTTGAAGATTCTGCTCTCTATAGCACGTCAGTGCAAAGCTGGTGAGGTTCAGGCTATGAACACAGACAGAGGGCAGCGGTACGCATTCCACTCTGAGTTTTCTGCATGAGTTTTCATGGGTTCTCATCAGCTCATACGTGGGCATTGTGCCCTCATTCTAAGCAACTGACTCAACGTCCCCTGCTGAAGGTGGCACTGACTGCCCACCACCAGTCAGCCCGGAGCCAGTCTCTTCCCAACACTGCAGTTCTTGCAGGCTCAAGAAAGCATTTGTTCTTTGGGGGCTTTCAAAAATATTGACAGTTCTTGGGAGAGAGTCAACCCGGATTTGGGGGACTTTCTCTTTTTCTTTTCCATGGTGACAGCTTTCCTGACAGCATGAGGCTAAGCATCTCTGCTGTTTAAGCGGTGATTGTAAAAGAGAGAGAGAGAGAGAGAGATGCTGATGATCTCATCCCTGTAGCTGTGTCTGGGCAGGCATGAGTGGCAGAAGCACCCCGCACGCCAGGCTGTGTAATGAGCTCTCCAGAGGATGACGGCTCATCAGGTTGCTAGCGCCGCTGTGGTCTCAGGGCCGGGCTCCTTCGGTGTATCCATGGCATCAGCATTCTTGCCCGCAGGCCACCTTTGCTTCTAAAAATGGCTCAGCTGGCATTTCACTTTCCAGCTGGCCTCCGGAAGCCCCTCTCTGTAGAGATGCCATTTCGTGGCGGATGCCTGCTCAAGGCACACTAGGCATGCCATTCCTCAAACGCACCCTCTGCTGTCCTGTCCACTGACCGCTGTGCCCCCAACCCCCAAGGCCTCGTAGTCACATGCTCTTATAACTACGTAGTCTACATGAAGGCCTCCCAGTCTCTCGTGTTGGGTTTACTGTTTCCTTTAGGTGTTGCCCATAACTTTATACTTCCATAGCTCAGAAATAATGAGTGTGTGTCGTGTCAGAGTTTCAAAGCACTTCATGCATACATTATGTCATCCTTCCTACTTATGACATTATCCCAATAGTTTGTTGCAAGGCTTGACTGCTGTGCCTGTCATCGGTACTATCAGCCCAAGATGTCTAGTTGTCTTGGTTAATAATAGTGTTGTCTTGGGAAACCTAGAGGAAGCTTTCAACTCCTGGCTTTGGCCTGGTCCAGCCCTCGCTGTTGCAGCCATTTGGGGAGTCTCATTCTCTCTCTCTCTCTCTCTCTCTCTATATATATATATATATATATACATATACATATACATATACATATTTCATTCTGCTTTTCAAATAAAATAAAATATTTTTAAAAACATAATAGTGTTGCACTTCCCTGCCTCTGTGAATCTGGATGCAGCCGAATGACTTGCTTTGACAAAGAGGATGAAACCGCTACCTCATTCCAAAAACTGAAGCTTGAAGAGCCAGTGTGGACTTTGCAACTCTTTTTTTCTCCCCACCACAACCCTCGGTGATATTTGAGATGGCTACTTTAGCAGCCAGAATTCTTTTTGTTTCCTAGATGCTGGGACTACAAGATGGGTAAGAACTGGTCCAGCCTGGAGGTGCCCATGGGCTAGCACAAGATCACTGGCATTAGTGCTAGTGCATAGATTATTGTGATAAAATCATTACTATATTGGAAATGTTTCCAAAATAATGTACTTGTCTGGGATTAGAGAGCCTAAGTTTGCCTGGAAAGATCAAAGGGAATGGTTACATTTGACAAATGGCCTGTTAGGCCAAAAAAGCAGGGATGGTTTCAGAAAGAGAGAGACAGCCACATGAAAGGTGCACAGGTAGAAAAAGAACTTGCCATGACGGAAGAAATGGAGTAAGTCAATGGCCTCCCAGAGAAACTACAATGAGCGATAACAGCCTGGTACCTTTCTCAGTACTGTGTCTTGGGGCTGGCAGAGCATGTTAAGACCCCACTTTCTGGCCAGCGCCACGGCTCACTAGGCTAATCCTCCACCTAGTGGTGCCGGCACACCAGGTTCTAGTCCCGGTCAGGGCGCCGGATTCTGTCCCGGTTGCCCCTCTTCCAGGCCAGCTCTCTGCTGTGGCCCGGGAGTGCAGTGGAGGATGGCCCAAGTGCTTGGGCCCTGCACCCCCATGGGAGACCAGGAGAAGCACCTGGCTCCTGCCATCGGATCAGTGCAGCGCGCCGGCTGCGGCGGCCATTGGAGGGTGAACCAATGGCAAAAGGAAGACCTTTCTCTCTGTCTCTCTCTCTCTCACTATCCACTCTGCCTGTCAAAAAAAAAAAAAAAGACTCCACTTTCAATGCCGGCATCCCATATCAGGGCACCAGTTTGAGTACCGGCTGCTCCACTTCCAATCCAGATTCCTTCTAATGTGACTGGGAAGGCGGCTGAAGATGGTCCAAGTACGTGGACCCCTGTCACACACATGGGAGGCCCAGGAGGGGAGCTCAGGTTCCTGGCTTCAGTCTGACCCAGCTCTGGCCTTTGTTGCATTTGGGGAGTGACCCAGTGGATGGAAGATTCTCTCTCCCTCTCTCTCTCTCATCCTCTGTCTCTCTGTTGTTCTGCCTTTCAAATAAACGAATCTTAAAAAAAGGAATGCTGTGTTTATGCAGAACAAAATGAGGCCTGCCTAACTGACAGTCCCATGTGTCTCTTCCTGGGTCAAGCTCTCATGTTTCTGAGGACAGGAATGAGGACTGTTTCACATTCCCTGAATAAGTGCGCACAAGGAGACCTGACTCTCTTCCCAAATGCTGACCTCTTACTTTGGGAGATGTGCAGACCTAATTTAGAACTGTTTATGCTTTCTCACTGCCTTTAGGAGAAAGCTCAAATTCCCAAGGAGGCCTTCAAGCTCCTTCACGTTTGATCCCCACATTATCTTTCCAGCATCAAATTGTAGTGCATTCATATAAAACCAGATGTCTTCAGCTTCTTTTTTTATCTTCTCTCCGTAAAGAGATAAGCTTCGGGGCCTGTGTTGCGGCACAGCAGGTAAAGCCACCACCTATGACACTGGCTTCCCAAATGAACACTGATTTATGTCCCAGCTGTTCCCCTTCTGATCCAGCTCCCTGCTGACGGCCTGGGAAAAGCAGCAGAGGATGGCCCAGGTGTTTGAGCCCCTGCCATCCACGTTGAAGCTTCTGGCTCTCAGCTTTGGCCTGACCCAGCCCTGGCCACTGGTGCCATTTGGGGAGAAACTGGTGGACAGAAGATCTCTCTCTCTCCCCCTCTCCCTCTGTCTGTTAATGTTTTCGAATAAATAAATAAATAATTTTAAAAATAAGCTTATTTTTACTAAGAAGTAAATTTATTTTAGTGCAAAAATTCTTGAAATGCATGCATGGTTTTTACATAACCCACATTTTCTGTGAAGTTTTTGAAAGCCCTTAGTAGGGCTCCAATACCCTCTTTTGTATATTTTTGTGTTTTTCTCTCTTCTTGCCTTATTCTAAATAGTTTTTGATTTTCAAAATCTCCTCTCAGCTTAGTTGAATACGCTGTTAAAGGAATCCATTGAGGGGGCTGGCACTCTGGGGTAGCTGGTTAAGCTCTGGCCTGCAGTGCTGACACTCCGTTTGGGCGTTGGTTCGCTGGTTCAATTCCCAGCTGCTCCACTTCCAATGCAGGTCCCTGCTAATGCACCCGGGAAAGCAATGGAAGGTGGCCTAAGTGCTTGGGCTCCTGCACCTTCATGAGAGACCTGGAAGAAGCTCCTGGCTCCTGGTTTCAGTCTGGCCCAGCTCCAACCGCTGTGGAAATTTTGGGAGTGAACCAGCAGATGGAAGGCCACTGTGCATTTATCCCTCTCTTTCTGTAACTCTGCCTTTACAAATACATAATTTAAAAAAAAAGAAATCTGTTGAGCTTTTAAAAAATTTAGTTGCAGCATTTTTCAGTTCCAAAACTTCACTTTTCTTTAGTAGTTTCTATTCACTTGCCCAAACTTCCTCCTTCTTTTCTCTTCTAGAATATTTTGTCCATCTTTGTTTTGTAGCCTGAAGTTTGTAACTCTGCAAGCCTGACTCCTTTGCTCGATTCCCTCCCTACTTATATCAGTGTGTCTCCTTGTGTGCCTGGTTATCACTCCATTCCATAGGTTATATGTGAAAAGCTAGGCAAAGTGGACCTCAAGCATTGAGTCACTATGATCCCTGGTAGAGAGGAATCACATGAGGTGGGGCCCAAGATTGTTCTGTTTTGTTTTTGTGTGTGTGTGTGTGTCTAGGAACTTTCTAGAATACTGCAGAGGCTAATGAATCTCAAACAGGGCAGAGTGGTTTTGGCAGCTGAAGAGACCAGAACCAAAGTTTGGGGCTGCTGGTGAGGTTGACTTTGGTGGCACCAGATTCCAAAGGTAAGGTGGGGAGTCACCGACAAGGGACTCCAGAAAGAGGTGTTGGGTCCACGGAAGTCTTAGAGCACGTGCTAACCTGTGCATGCAGCGTGGGGCTGTCCTGAGCCAGCAACAAGTGACTGCTGAGACTCTGCGTGAGCGGCGGATCCTGGAGTCAACCGTGCGAGGAACACAGGAGGCCTGCTGGCCGGAGAGGCCTTGAGAAACCATGAGATCACTGGTGTGACCTCCCCAGAGCCATGCTGGCACTGGTGTTTCTATTGCGAATAGTTTATGCTGACCTCACGGTTGTGCTCTGGGAATTGGGAGGAAGTTAGCCTGCTTCTTCAGCTCACAGGTTTACAAGCTGAGGAGATTCGTAGTTAAGAACAAGGAGCCTCACTGCACCCAGAACTGGTTGAGATGCCCACAGCCTGAACTTCAAGCTGAGGCTGTGCTGGATTGGGATCTGGGAGACCTGGGAAGGGGTGGCCATGCTTTTCATGTAAAGGGATAACTCAGGGCTGGGGCACGCACTGTGGGAAAGATGCCCACAGCGTTGCTGATACTCCTCTCATTGAGGTTGGATTTGCCAGGGAACTTCAGAAAGTCTGTGGGGAAATGGACTTAAAAGATGTTGATTTTCTTGCAAAAAGCATTTTAATATATGCATAGTTTTCCCTTAATGCACATTTCCATGACCTTTTTGAACATCCCTGGTGTGCATAGATTTTAAGAAATTTTTTTGCTTCCCTGAAACTTTAACTTTCAATTCCGTTTCCCACAAGTTTTTTGCGATATCCTTTTACACCCCATCCCTGACCCCTGAGACCGGCGGCTGTCAGGCAAGCAGGTGTATGCGGGAACCATCTCCTGGCTGTCTTGGGAACCCTGGGCTCAAGCGACCCCTCCTCTCGTGGTGTTTCCCCGCCAACCTGACCCAGTGCTCCTGCTCCTCTCTCCAGAATGCCAGAGGCAGCCAGCAAGGGTGGTGACCAGTGAGAACACTCGCTGAAGAACCAGCTTCTCCTCTTTGCTGCCTTACCTCAGTCTATCTGATCCCTTCTCTTGCTTTTTCTTTCCTTTGTCTCTGAGGAGGGGGAAGCACACAGCCCCCAGTGTGGAGTTGATGTGTGTGGATGGGATGGGAATGGAGGGACTCGGGACTCTCTGCACCCTGTCTGCGCTCCTGAGCAGGTCCTCTCCTCCCGAGCAGGTCCTCTCCCGGCATCTCAAGATGCACCTACACGTGGTGGAGGGTGCCGCTCTGCCTGGTGTGGCTATGGGGTGTAGAGGTGGTGAGACTGGAGACAGATCTCCCGGAATGGCTCTTCTTAGTGAACCCACGAACAAACGGCAGTTAGCATGGGAGCCCCCATAAGGTCTTCTGTTTTCAGGGCTACCCCCCACTTCAGGGGAAGAAAATGAGCCCCATCAGGCCCTAACAGCACCCTTCTATACATAACACTCCTCCACCCCACTAGTTACCGGCTGATTTTAAAAATCACTGCACTATAGATCAAGGTACTTCCAAAACACAACGTTGCATCCTGTCTTGTAAGCCTGGCATTTTAACAGAGCCACTTCCTTTTCATGGCTTATCAAATTCTTTCTAAAAATAACTTTTGACACCTCTAATTTACGTAACGATGTTTCCATGGGATGTTAGAAACTTCCAGCACCACACATGGGGCTGTGGCAAGCATCTCTGAACACAGGGCATTTTCCTGTGATTCTGATGGTTTCCCAAGGTTAGCTAGTCAGACTTAGAACTTTGGGGTCGCAGGACATACACATATTTAATACTCCTGCTGCTCTCCCCAGGAGAGCTCTGCAACTGGGCAGCTGCAGGGCCTTCCTTGGTGCCAACTGTGCCTCGGTCCTGTGCAGAGATGGTAGCTGTGAACAATTACTACTCCCACGCTCTGAGCACCCAGGCCAGGGCCAGCCCTGGGGCTTCATGACAGGACCAGATGGGAAGGGAACGAATGCCCCTTCGATTACCCGAAGCCAGTGCCCATCCCCCAGACCAGTGCAGTAGCCAATCAGACAGGAGACAGGCAGCAGCCCTGTCCAGATACCCTGTCCTTCCTGCAACAAGATGCTGGGGACTCAGCTGTCCTCCAATGCCAGGCTCCACTGCTCTCCCGCGGGGGCTTGTGCCTGCTGGGGTGCATCACGGGCTGCCACTTCATCCAGCCCCTTCTACATGGATGCCCTGCAGGACGTGAACCACTCCTGTTCCAATGCAAAGCTCTCCTGGTCAGCTACAGGTACTCGTTAGAGGAGGGAGTATCACAAAAGTAACGAACCTCCAAATCGAAGATCTCAGAAAGTGCTGCTTGGAGTCATGCAAAGGACACAAGAAGACATTGACCTTGAGTGTTTGGTTCAAGGGTTTCCCAGGTATCTGTGACCCCAGTCCCCACCTGAGCATCTCCTGGCGATTCACCTCTTGCTGGCTCCTCTCCGTGCCTCCGGGGGCCTTTCTGGGGGTGATCTCAAACTGAAAAGCCAAAGTTGCCTTATTTTTGAGACTGTTCTGCCCTGAACTTGACTGAGCCAGCCTTTAGTGCCTACCATCTGTTCCCACCCCTGACGACAAAAATCTTGCCTCATAGACCTTATGGGCTTGGTTCTTAGGTTCTGTAACTGCAGGCTTCATTAGCATAAAAGCTCACTTTAATTTCTTAGTTTCTTCTAACACATAGGAGGGGCTGTCTGCACCTACCAGACGCAAATCCATGAGGTCATCCGTGCAAAGGCAAGGAGAACAGAGCTTGTGCCGTGGGCACCCGCCTGTCCCTGTTTCTTTGTGTAGCATCCTCAGTGCCACCTCAGATGACAGGGTTTTTCCTGTGGAGTCAGTGGATCCACAGATTGTATGACCACCTTTTGTTCTTGAACACCTTGGAGCATAACTGTGAGTCATTTCCCTTGACCGTATGGTGAGTTTCATCCTCCGGGTTGCCTACGAGTGCTCCTTCTCTTATTGAACAGGAAATGGAATTTCACCCTCTGCCTCACCAAGGTGGAGTGTGGTTCTTAGAAACCTCTCCGAGCAGGGTCCCTTTGGGGCTCCCAGTTTTGTGGGTAAAGAGATGAGGGAGGCCAGCGCTGCAGCTCAATGGGCTAATCCTCTGCCTGTGCCGCCGGCACCCCTGGTTCTAGTCCTCGTCAGGGCACCGGATTCTGTCCTGGTTGCCCCTCTTCCAGTCCAACTCTCTGCTGTGGTCCGGGAGTGCAGTGGAGGATGGCCCAAGTGCTTGGGCCCCACACCCCCATGGGAGACCAGGAGAAGCACCTGGCTCCTGGCTTCGGATCAGCGTGGTGTGCTGGCAGCAGCAGCCATTGGGGGGTGAACCAACAGCAAAGGAAGACCTTTCTCTCTGTCTCTCTCTCTCACTGTCCACTCTGCCTGTAAAAAAAAAAAAAAAAAAAAAAAAAAGAGAGAGAGAGAGATGAGAAGAGATGAGGGAGGCTGGTCCTTGTCTGGGTGCCGCGGGGGCTGAACTGGAGCCATTTCAAAGGCGTTTAGAGTCTGATTTTCTTTTTCAGAGACGCAATTTGTTGTTTAACACCAGAAGATGTGGCTTCTAGTACACGGGCTGCAAACCAGGGTTCTAGGTCGGCTGTGTGTCATCTTTAAAATCCAGATAATAACTCTGGGCATGCCCTAAAAGAGGCCCTGTTTTAAAAATAAATCAGCACAGGAGCTCATGTACACAGCGTCAAGTAGAACGCAAGCTTGACCTTGAACGGACATCTGTATGTAGGTGGAAAATGACAGTTGGAACCCTTGATTCTGTTGGTTCATTTGCTGTTCTAAAAAATTAACCATTATATGTGCAGTGAATAACAGATACTACATAGTCCCTCTGTGTTATCTGCTTCAAAAAAAATGAAATATTTGGTTCTCTCATTGAACTGTTTATCAAAAAAAATCCTAAAAACCAGACGATGTCCTTTCCTAAAGCAGCACTCGGGTTTATGCCGCAGCCAGCAACGGGCGTGAGAAACCCAGCTGTGATGGAGACCCGGAGGAGAGCGGCAGCGTGGGGGTTTTCCCTCTCCGTGAAATATGACATCATCTCTCGGTGTCCCTGCCAAGAGCTATTCTCTGCGGGGTGGACTGTGAAGCGTGACTGCGTTTGCAGCCAGGAAGTGCTGTCTGAAAATGGGATTTTACATTTTTTTTTTCAAGCGAGGGGGAGGCCAGCTGGCTCTGGATCTGAGCTCAGACAGAGGAAAGCTTGAACCAGGCTATGTTTTATTATTATTTTTAATGGGATATTCACATAAGGATTTTCTTTTCACATCGAAAGCTTTCCACAATAGAGCTGGAGTGCATTTCTCATTCTGAGATGCTTTCCAAGCAGGCTTCGGGTTCTCACTCGTTATCTGGATGGTCTTGAATGTTGGGTTTAATCTCAGCAGTTGTGTCTCCTTCACCATGCAGTGAGGTTAATGATACTCACATCCTCAGTGTGGTGAAGGGTTAGAAATAATATCCCCAGCCCAATCCTCTCCTCTGGATTCCACCCTCCATCTGTCACACAGCACCTCCTCTCGGAGCTCCAATGGATGCGGAAACTGAACAAACCCAGGGCCAAAGTCGCTACCTCCCATGCTTGCAGACCCCTGGGAACGTGGGTTCATCCTTCCCACTTCTCAAACACTTTGGTGACACCCTTGACCCTCTCTCTGTCTCTGTCTCTCTCTCCATAATTCCACCTGTGAATCCTGATGTGTCTGTCCTCAAAACACACCCTGAATCCAGTCTCCTCGTGGCCTCCACCTCCATCCTCACTGCACCCCGGCATCCTCTGAGTTGCCACCACCCCTTCTAAGACCTCCCTGGCTCCTTCCCTTTGCCCACAGAGTAGCCGGAGGGACCAGGAAAAAGCCCCACCCTGGCCACAGCCCTCAGCACTGCAGTATCCTCCTGCACCTGGGCCTTTTGGAAACAAGCAGAGTTCTGACGGCGCTCTGAGAGGCGCCTTCCAATCAGGCCGTTAACTCTCGGCCCGGCTCCGTCACTTGATTGGCCTCCATCCCCCCAGCCTGCAGCCTCCTAGTCACCCTTCCTTCCAAGGAACTCCCCTGATTCCCACCACAGGGCCTTTGCACCAGTTCCTTGATCTGTTTGGCTTCCACTTCTCCAAGAAGTCCATCTGGCACAGACAACTCCCTGACCCCTCCACGTAAAAGCATCTTCTAAGGCAAGAATTTTACATTGCCATGGTGCTTTCCATCCCTCATTCACTAATTTATTTTTACACCATAAGGTTGGCTTCTTTGCTTATTTTTTGCTGATTTTTCTCCTGACTTGAATGTAAACCCCATAAGAACAGAGGTTTAGCAATTTTTTTTTGCTTATTGCTATATTCTCAGCCTGGACTAGCACAGGTGCTAGGCCAGTATTTGCTTGATTAAAATAAAAGGCACACAGTAGATGTTCAGTCAATATTAATTATTATTCTTCTCAATTCCACAATATTGGTTAGTTTTGCCTAAGGAAATGTATCAGGCAAAGGATGTGTTGGGGACCCCGATGTTCTCTTTCACTGTGAGCTAACTCATTGTTGACGGAAGGGCACATTTTAAACTGTGCTCTTGCACATAACTCTTTATTAAGTGACTCTCCTTGCTTGTTTAACTCCTAGAGCTATGGCGGAGCCTTCAGCTGACGGCAATCCTGCAGGCCCTTGCACCAGCTCTGTGTCTCTCCTCTGAGCTCCCAGAAGCTTTAGGGAGGGATGGGCTCCTGGGGAGGACACGTCAAGTGTGTCCTGCTCCCGCTTGGCTCCAGAAGTCCAGCTTCTCCCCTGCGGCTCAGGCAGAGGCTGGGAGCCTGTATTTCTGTGCTGTGTTGACCAAGCCCTCCAGCTGTCCCCAGGCAGAGGTGTCCAGGCTCAGCTTTCAATCCTGACTCCTGTTCACTGTGTGATCCTGAATCAGTGACTTCACCCCTCTGCCCCACTGCAGACCTGTAAAATGGAGACGTTGACACCTCACGGCCCTGCCCCATGAGTTAGAGAGGAGGGCCCTGTTCACAGCTGGGCTTTGGGAGATCTTTCCATCTCAGGGTGGCCACAGGCTCTTGGGCCACCCCAATGCTGTGTCCATCCACCATGCTGCCAGGACTCCAAGCAACAGAGCCACCTGCAAAGCTCACCCACCACGTAGGAAAGAGTTGACGCCATGTGTCTCTGCAAGCCCTCCATCGCCAGAACAGGGCCTCTTCGGGAAAGACTGTGCCCTGAGGCTGCTTGGCATAGGGACTCTGGTGACACCTGCAGGGATATGCACTGGCCGGCAATGCAGACTGGGGCAAAATTCCCCCACCTGGATGCTGGGACCCAATGACGGATTTCCTGCACGGCTCCAGTCCCAGGTGGGATAGAGAGCGGATGTCTTTCCTTCCAAGGCTCATTCCAGATGTCACTCAGGTGGGCTCCCCGAGTGGGAATGAACAGGACCCTCACTGCGTGGACTGGGGGAGATAACAGAGGAAAAAGCCACTCTTCTTCATGCTTTGCAGACAGTGTTAATCTTGGTCACTATTTAAATGTGACTCAGTGAATGGCCTGCTCAGCCTCGTTGGACTAACTCCTCAGGGAGGTTCAAGAGAGGTAGCACTATTCTGGAAGCTTTTTTTTTTTGCCTTTCACATTTAAATCTACTAACTACCATCTAATGGTAGGTGTTTGTGTGAGGTAGGGACCCAGTTTCGTTTTTCTCCATACAGATCTGATTTGGCTTGGCATCATTTATTGGACCAAATCTATCCATAAGCTTGCTCTGCATTGCTTCCTAGGTCCTGCTTTTGTTATAGAGCAAGTGTCCACACTGGGTGTGCTGTGTCTGGACTCCATCTAGGTCCAGTCCCACACTGATGTAATTAATAAAGACTTTACATATGCTATTTCCATCTAGCCTCACAATAACTGAGCAGAAACCTCCACCACCCTCCTCCTCCTCCCCAACATCATCATCATCACTATCACCATCATCATCTTCAGCATCATCACCACTGCTAAAATCATCGTCACTACCATCCTTCTCCTCGTCACTGCCATCGCCGTCACAGGCATCACCATCAAGACCACCAGCATCACCATCATGACCACCCTGGTCATCACCATCAAGACCGCCAGCATCACCATCATGACCACCCTGGTCATCACCATCAAGACCACCAGCATCGCCATGAAGACCACCCTGGTCATCACCATCAAGACCACCAGCATCACCATCATGACCACCCTGGTCATCACCATCAAGACCACCAGCATCGCCATGAAGACCACCCTGGTCATCACCATCAAGACCACCAGCATCGCCATGAAGACCACCCTGGTCATCACCATCAAGACCACCAGCATCGCCATGAAGACCACCCTGGTCATCACCATCAAGACCACCAGCATCGCCATGAAGACCACCCTGGTCATCACCATCAAGACCACCAGCATCACCATCATGACCACCCTGGTCATCACCATCACCATCACAGGCATCACCATCAAGACCACCAGCATCACCATCATGACCACCCTGGTCATCACCATCACCATCACAGGCATCACCATCAAGACCACCAGCATCGCCATCACGACCATCCTGGTCGTCACCATCAAGACCACCAGCATCACCATGACCATCACGACCACCCTGGTCGTCACCATCACGATCACCAACATCACCATCACGACCACCCTGGTCATCGCCGCTGCCACCACCATCATCATTACAGGAAAATGATCCTCCATTGCCCTCACCAACACCACAATCATCCGTAAGTTTTATGTTTATTTTTATTTAAAAGGCAAAGTGACGCATGGAGACAGGGTGAGATATAGGAGTGGGGGAAGAGATCTTCCATCCACTGGTTCACTCCCCAGATACCTGCAACAACCAGGGCTAGAGCCATCCGGGTCTCCCACAGGGGTGGTGGGAACCCACGTATTTGGGCTATCAACTGCTGCCTCCCAGGCACAGTAGCAGGAAGCTGGATGGGAAGTCGAGCTGATAGAACCTCATCCCAGGCACTCTGATATGGAATGCAGGCATCCCAAGCAGTGGTTTAACCTGCTGCACCACAACACCTACCCCCACTATCATTACCTAAACAATTGACAGTTACCAAGTCCTTACTTTGCCAGCAGCTCTAAGTGCACTTAAATCTCCTAGCAACCCCATGAGATACATAAAATTATGAGCATCACTTTACCAATGGGATATGAGGCACCAAGGGGGTGGGCAGCCGTCCTAAAATTGTACGGCTCGTCCATGACGGCACAAGTAGCTTGCCTAGGTCCGGAGAATCTATGTGTGCCAGGGCTTTCTACTTTGCCCTAGCGCCTCCTTCGGCTGTAACCTTCCCACAATTTGTGCCTCATCTTCAGTTCAGAGAATGCTCTCTGCACGTCATGATACAGACAGACACTAGCCTGGGAACAACTGGGGTGAGTACATTTCAGCTCAGATGAGAATTGTGCCCCATGTGAAAGATTTAAAGACTTGAGGCCGGCCACTTGGGAAATCTCTGACGTTTGCAGGAAGCTCACATCCAGGCAGGGCTAGCCACATTCGGGCCGCAGGAAGTCCTACTTAGAGGAAGCTCCCCCTGGAGACCTCCTCTTTACCCTGCCCCACCACCAGCCCCTCTCCTTTCCCTGTGGGGTCCCTGGCAGATTAGATCCAGCACTGCAGGTAGGGGTGGTGTTTCCCCAGGGGCAAGCAGTTGCCCTGAGATTGTCCCATCAGCACACCTCACAGGACAGCTGTCCAGGCACTTGGGGATGCAGTGTGTTCTGTTCAAAGAAGTGAGCCAGGGACAGAACAATTCCAACCTGGGACAACAAGCTCTGGAAGCCCCGAGTCCTGGGGTTGGGGGGCTGCAGATACAGGGGAGGGTGCAACCAGAGGCAGCAGGGCAAGGACGCGGCCTTCTCTGACCCTGGGATTCTGCTGATGGCTAACACAGAGCTGCTGCTGTTTCTGCTGAGTGCCCATTGTTGTGTGAAGTCAGCAGCGGAGGGGGTGCTAACTGCATTCGGGTCACACTTCGGAAGGCAATTTCACGCCCAGCCTAGGTGCTGATGAGGCACTATTAATTTGGGGACACTTTAACACCACTTCACTGTGCCAGCTTAGCAACCTGGCTAATTAATAGAATAAAAATGAGTTAAAGGTTGATTTAAAGAGACACTGCAATGCAAAAAAAAAAAAGTATCACTGCAAATGTTGACACAAGGAGGGAGTCTGGGACATGTGCCACCAGAGATGAGGCTATGATCTTGCAGTTGCACATGTATGACATTTTGTGTGTGTTTTTATTAAATAGTATGGTGCAGTATCACAGGAGCATAGAGTAGGGTGCATGTGGGTTTAAAACGAGCTGAATGTGAGTCTGAATTTAGACTCTATATTTAGGCAAACAATGTGAAAAAGCCATCCAACTTCAATGAACTCTACATTTCTTTTCTGTAAAACGGGATAGTGTGCCCACCACTGGGAGGTTGCTATGAGGATTGGAGACTGTTGTATATGAAGTACTTAGCCCTGTGTGGGCCCATAGTAGGCACTTTATAAATGCTTTATAAATTAAACTGAAGAACTCCCCAGACTACAAAAGCATGCTTGTCATGGATCCCATGAATCAGTAATTCTTCAGTGATACAAATCCCCTCCATTATATTCCTATACACAGGATTGGCTGAGCTGGAATGCAGGGGCCCACTGGATCTATGTGAAGGGTGGAATCCAGGGTAGGGTCCCCCGGGCCTCCTGTGCCTAGGACCAGCACAGTCGTGCACAGTGGAACTGCTGGGCCTTCAGCTGCCCTTGAAGCAAGTGATGACCTCGTGCCAGCCTCGGCCAATGAGCTCTAAGTGGACAGCTGATGTAAGACTGATGTGTTCTTGCGGTCTGGAATGTTGACAGGATGCTGGAAGGTGCCCAGGTCAAGTTGTAGCCATGAAAATGAAAGGTGTATGCTAAGGATGATGAGATTAGCCCTGGACTGCCTAACCCTGAACATCTCAGGTCTCTTGTTATGTTGAGTTCTCTGTCATTTGTAGTCACATGCATTCCCCATTGGTCTAATTTTAGAATTTTGCATATAGTAAAAGAAGGCAAGGATTTTTACTAACCTATGGGGCATAGATTAAGAAGAATAGTGGCCGGAGCCGCGGCTCAGTAGGCTAATCCTCTGCCTTGCGGTGCAGGCACACCAGGTTCTAGTCCCAGTCGGGGCGCCAGATTCTGTCCCAGTTGCCCCTCTTCCAGGCCAGCTCTCTGCTGTGGCCAGGGAGTGCAGTGGAGGATGGCCCAAGTCCTTGGGCCCTGCACCCGCGTGGGAGACCAGGAGGAAGCACCTGGCTCCTGCCTTCGGATCAGCGCGGTGCGCCGGCCACGGCGGCCATTGGAGGGTGAATCAACGGCAAAGGAAGACCTTTCTCTCTGTCACTGTCCACTCTGCCTGTCAAAAAAAAAAAAAAAGAAGAAGAATAGTAAGTCACTGGCTGACATGGGACCCCACATGGCAGAGTTGAAAGGCTGAGTGGACAAGAATCCATGACTAAGTACTCTTCTTAGAGAGACAGAGGTAGTAACCATTTTCTTTTTTAATATTTTATTTATTTGTTTGAGAGGTAGAGCTACAGACAGAGAGAGGGAGAGTCAGAGGAAAAGGTCTCCCATCCAGTGGTTCACTCCCCAAATAGCTGCAATAGCTGGAGCTGAGCCAATCCAAAGCCAGGAGCCAGGCGCTTCTTCCAGGTCTTCCATGTGGGTGCAGGGTCCCAAGCATGTGGGCCATCTTCCACTGCTTTCCCAGGCCATAGCAGAGAGCTGAATTGGAAGTAGAGAAGCCAGGACACAAACTGGTGCCCATATGGGACGCCGGCACAGCAGGTGGAGGCACTGTGCTACAGCGCCGGCCTGGTAGTAACCATTTTCAAAATCACAGGTTGGCACACAACACGTAACAAGTGATCTGACTGGGAAGCAGAACATTTGAACTTCATGGGACCCTAAGTGGTCAAATCCTGTGGTTTCACTCACACCTCTAGCAGCATAGGAGGAATCAGAGTGAGCCAGAGAACCAGAGACCGTGATTCCATGTGCTCAAGTGAAGTTATCTCGGAACTCGGTTTCCTTCTCTGTGAAATGGGGCCATGAAATCTGCCTCTGCCTGGGTTATGTAAAGTCGTCCCCTGGAGCTGAGAAGATTGGGCCTGCCAATCCAGATGTGCTGGCCATGCCCAAGAATAAACCTGAACAAGGAATGACCCTTTGCTCTCACAACCCTTACATGGAATGGGTATAGTTATGCTTCTTTTATAAATGAAGAAATCCCAGCTCAAAGTCGGAAGCTGGCCTGAGGTCATACTGCTGGGACAAGCATAGAAATCTCTCCAACGCCAGTCCAATTTGGTTCCACTCACACTCAGGCTATCTGCCAGATTTGGTGAAGATTCCTAGTGTTTATTTTGGGACAGGACACTGGTTTTATGTGGGCAGATTGTCTTGCAGAGCAAATTCTCCATTTCCTGGCTCGTCTGGGAGCTGAGAGTCACCACAGGTCTAAGTTTTAGCCAAGGAGAAGCAAGGAGAAGTGTGTAGGAACTCCAAGAAGTTTTCTTAAAGATGCTCATCAACACGTACTTGTTTCCTTTGGCCGGCTGGACCATGGCAGTGATGATCAATGCTGTAGCAACCGTATGGGCCCTGAGAAGACGTTCAGTGGAGAAGCCATGTGCTTGGATGGAGGAGCAGAGTAGAAGGCTGCTCCATAATTATACCCCTGATACAAGCCCTGGATTCCTTAATCTTGCTCAATGAGGGAGAAATAGATGTCATTCTTACTTAATCTACTTGCTCTATTTTCTATTCAAATCCCAAGTAACATAGAATAAATCTTAACTGGTACAACAAATATACCTATTGAAGTTGTTGGTTACAAGCTTAGCCTGGAGCAGTGGGCACCACTTTGGATAGCTCTGGCCAAGTCCAAGGAGTAGCTGGAGAATGAGCTTAGGCACAAGTTCTGCCCAGAGGAGCAGGGCTCCATCCATAGTCTCAAGGCGCTCTTGTCTTTGCTCCTATCTGGATAGGCAATTGTGGCACACAGGAAAGAGCCCTGGCCTTGGAGTCTCAATGCCACAGCTGGCCAACCTCACATTAGCTGTGTGCCCAGTGCTGGAATCTGATCCTTCCTGAGCCCCGGTTCACACAACTGTGAAGCACAGTATGATTACTTCTACCTCATTCGTGCTGTTACAAGGAGCAGCCAGATGCTGAGTGTGAGAAGACCCAGTGTAACTGTGCAACCTAACTGTTGCTTGGTCAATGTTTGCTGATTGCAACATTGCTTAATCTGAATCTGGAGAGAAAACCACACACTCTGACTTTTTGGCTCTCTCTTCTCTTTTCCATTTTGCTGGTAGAGTTCCACCTTGCATTTCAGGGCTTCTAACCTGAATGGATTTCTTGGCCCCATGGTAAAAGCCTAGTGCTTCCTGCAGGTGAGGACCAGAACTGAGCACCTTAGACTGAGTTTTGAGATGTCCCAGGATGTGAGCAGCCAGGGACGGGGCTGGGGCTTGGTGTCCTTGTGAGCCCCGTGTCCGCCATATTGCCCAGTGCTCAGAGATTGTCACTGTCCTTTGATGATTTCAGGAGCTTTGGTTTTCTGTACCCTGATGGGAAGGGATGGCTGGGGGAGTGCCACTTACATTCTGCCTGATACCTCTCATGGCAATGGAGCCAGACCCTCTTATTGGCATCCACACTTGATGTACAAGTACAAGTAGGCAGGAGGAAAAAGGAAGGGCCCTTGAGGTCAGAGGGATTTGGTTCAAATCCCAGCTCTGTTTTCTCTAAACCTCTTGTGTTTTCATCTGCAACAAGACATAGGAACATGTAGTTGTTGAGATGATTAAATGAATGCCAGGTACTGATGGTGCAGGAACACAGATGCGTGAACCTGACCCCAGGCTGCCTTCAAGTTGCTGTCAGTCTCATCCAGGAGACAGACTTGAAAGAAGCCACATCGGAAGCTGGAGGTCACAGGGGTGTGTGTGTGTGACGGGGATCAGGATGTGAGATGACATTCAGGAGATGCTCCGAGGCTTTAACACACCACACTGCCATCTGCTGTCCAGGCCCCCAGCGCACTGTTCTCTATGAACTTCTACTGAAACATAACAACTGGAGTGTGGAAACTGCAGGCACTGAAACTCAAGTATTAAGTCCACCTCTGAGTGGAGGGGGTGCCACCCTACCTTCCAGAGCTGTGAGGAGTGTGGAACTGTGTGTGCTTTTAAGGAGAGGCAAGAGTCATACTGATGTGATGAACCCTTTTTTTTCAATTCCATCAACTGATAGTTCCTTCATATTCTCTCCAAGCCATGCATTGTGCTGAGCTCCAAAGATACTAAAATGGGCAAAAATCCAGTCCCCACTCAAGAGATCTTATTGTTAAGGATGACCCAGATGAATGGAGTGATGGGTGTACTCTGAGACAATTAGGCTTACACTGAGAGGCCCCAACTTTTTCAAAGCAAAAGAAAAAAAATAGGAAAATGCAACTTCTGGGTGTCAGTGGCCGTCTGAAAGGCATTGTTTGGTTTCTAGAACCTAAGAAAGTTGAAGTTATTGTAACGTTTTGTGGGGAGAAAAGGGATAGGGAATTGTCAGTGGGGCCGTAGCCAAGAATGCTGGGTGCACACTTGACAAAGCCTCGCACACACACAGCATGGCAGCATGGAAGGATCTAAAGGGGAGGAGAGAAAGGACCCACCGGTAGGCTTGGTCACAGGGAGGTGGCACCAAGGGACGGCAGCTGGCAGGGCACAGAGGATGTGCATTTCCTGGGTCTTACACCCATCAAGAGTTTCCTCTCTCCTATCCTGAGTACATGGGTTCAGCAGAATTTGGAAGGAGGAACCAGGAAAGGGAATAGAGAGAAAGACAGAAACAGAGTCCTAGGTTCCCACCAGGGCTAAGGCTTTGCTGTTCCTCATGTAAGACTGAGACATGGTGAAGGGTGATGGTTTTAAACGCAGGGAGTCAAAATTCAGTGGTGTGAGCACACTGTGATGACCGCACCTGTACTCCCAGGATGTGGGGGATGGTTGGGGGTTGGCATTGAAGTCTGAAATCTGCCCTTCAAACACCTTGGGGGTGACCTGACAGGTGGGTTGCACAGCCTATTAGTGATGTATTTCCATAGGATACCACTGAGCACTTCTCAATGGGAAATGCTTCTCCAGTCCAAGTTGGGAAACTTGTTCTGTAGGACATCAGAGAGTACCCATTGAAGGCTGTGTAGCCTATACAAAAGCTATCACATCTATTCAGCTCTGCCGCTGGAACAGGGAAGTAGCCAAAAATCAAACATAGATGACCATGGCTATTTTCCAATGGAGCTTGTGGCTAGCAAAATTCAGATTACCTATAGCATTCATATGTCAGGAAATATTCTCCTTTTGGTCTTTTTCAACCACTTGATAATGCAAGCCCCATTCTTAGGTCATGGGCTGCCCATTAGCAGGTGGCAGGCAGAATTGGCTCTTGGGTTATTGCTTGTTGACCCCTGCTCCCATCTTTACAATGTCCTAAATTATCAGCATGTCACTAGTGTGGCCTTGCAAGAAGAAAATGGCCAAACAACAAGAAAAAGTTGAGAAAACAATCTATGAATATACAATCTCACCTGTATAATACATACATATTAAATTAAATATATATGTATGATTGGTATGTCGCCTTGTATGCATTCATTGTTGGTGTAGTCTTTGATACTTGGCTCCAAGCACTCTTTTTGAGGAATAGATGATTTATTCAATGTATACCTGGGGCCGATTCTGTGGCACAGCAGGTTAAACTGCTGCCTGAAGCACAGGCATCCCATATGGGCTCTGGTTCCCATCCTGGCTGCTCTACTTCTGATCCAGCTGCCTGTCTGGGAAAAGCAGTGAAAGATGACCCAAGTAGTTGGGCCCCTGCCACCCATGTGGGAGACCCAGAAGAAGCCCTTTGGTTCCTGGCTTCAGCCTGGCCCTGTCCTGGCCGTTGTGGCTATTTGGGGAGTGAAAAGCTCAGTGGAAGAATTCTCTCCCCCCCCCCTCTCTCTCTGAAATGAAGCCTTTCAAATAAATAAATAAATGGTTTGAAAGTCATACAAGTAAAGTGGTGATTTAATGGCAGTATGTCTTTCCATTTCGGTAAGTTGACTGACAGGAAAGATTCTGGCAGGGTTCACATCCCTGTGCTGTTGGGATGTTTGCATCGTCTCAGACGTCCTGAAATTACATAGTTTGCCGGCCTCCCGCTGGCCCCATCAATCTCCTGCCTTCAACAGTCATTCCAAGTGTCCTGTGAACCAGGTGCCGTGGGAGGTATTACAATGGGAACGGCGAGTAAGCTAACCTCCAGTGGCTTATCCGCACCTTTTGGTGGAGAGCACCGGCCGCCCTGCCTCTCAGCGCTCTCCCATTCCCAGATCCCACGCCCAGGAGGAGCGCTGAGGAACTGGGACAGGTGTTCTCAGCAGCTTTCCCACTCCCCGCCTGCTGGAAGCTCAAGTCTCCTAGGACAGAGCTTCTTACTGGTCATGTGTGTGAACCAAGGACTTCCAATGGCATTTGTCCAGAGTAAGCACTCTTTACTCTTACTGGGAAACAAATGTTGAGTATCCATTGATCTGAACGTGTCCCCTTCTAGTTGGGTCACTTACTTCTCAAATTCCCTAAGCCAGCAGGAATAAAGGAAATCGGTATTGATATTGATATACTGATTCCATTTCCTTTCTCCCTCCACCTGGGGTCTAAGCTTTGCTGCCAAGGTTTCATCAAGTTCTTCAGTTCAACACACACGCACCCACCCCACCCTCATTAATTCATGCAAAACTGTCCCAGGTTTGCTTTATTGATTTATGTATTTATGGACGTGTGGATGTATGCATTTTCATTATTTTCTCATCCCACTTCCCCACTTGCCCATTCCACTCCTCCATAGGCATCCAATTTACTCGATTTAGTTTCTGTCCTTCAAGCCATCTTTCTTAACATTTATTTTAGTATATGTGTCCTTTAAAAACTCCTGTTCCATTGAGCATGTAATTTTGCAACCTTCCAAAGATCGTATTATGCTTTAACTTTATTTATTTTATTTGAAAGGCAGAGTTACAGAGAGGCAGAGGCAGAAAGAAAGAGAGAGAGAGGTCTTCCATCTGCTGGTTCACTTTCCAAATGGTTGCAACGGCCAGAGCTGCGCCAGACCGAAGCCAGGAGCCAGGAGCTTGTTCCGGGTCTCCCACGTGGGTGCAGGGGCCCAAGGACTTGGGCCATCTTTCATTGCTTTCCCAAGACATAGCAGAGAGCTGGATGGGAAGTGGGGCAGCCGGGACTCGAACCGGCGCCCATATGGGATGCCAGCACTGCAGGCGGTTGCTTTACCTGCTGCACCACAGCACTGGCCACTGTGCTTTAGCTGTCATAGCTCTTTTGACTTGGCACATCTGGCCATGTTTTTGAATGGACATCTACATTATGATACCTTCATCAGTTCCCCTGCACCCAGCTGGGAAACCCAACTCTAGAGCCCTGTGGAACTAGGCGTGAGTTTTGCTGGACTAGTATTGCAGGCATGAGTTGTATGTGTTTAATCAGCTGTTTCCTTTGATTGGCTATTGTCCACAGAAGCAAGTTGTTAAATGATGTGACCTTCACCTAAAGGCACTGAGAACTAAAAACAGGTTTCAAGAGGACATAGATGCCCCTGAGCCTCTCCATCTTCCCAGCGCTTGAGAAAAGCAAGTTTTACCATCTCTGTGTTTAATATGTCTTTTCTGATTGCTGGCAAATTTACCTATTAACCATTTTGATTGTGGCCTCTGTCAATTGCCTAGTCTGCTCTTTTGTTTTACTTTGCTTTCTGACCTGTATGAGTTTCTTACATAGTTGTGGCACTGCCTCCTTGTGGTTTTAGATATTTGCAAATAAATTTTGATGTAATAGGCCTTTTAGAAAACACACTTGCCCACTCTGAGGCCCCAAATATAGTCATCTGTATTTTTCCTACCAGCTTTAGAAGTTGGTCTTTTTTAAAAACTTTTATTTAATAAATATAAATTTCCAAAGTACAGCTTCTGGATTACAGTGGCTTCCCCCCCCCCCCACCTAACTTCCCTCCTACCTGCAACCCTCCCATCTCCCGCTCCCTCTCCCGTCCCATTCACATCAAGATTCATTTTCAATTATCTTTATATACAGAAGATCAATTTAGTATATATTAAGTAAAGATTTCAACAGTTTGCACCCACACAGAAACACAAAGTGTAAAGTACTGTTTGAGTACTAGTTATAGCATTAATTCACATTGTACAACACATTAAGGACAGAGATCCTACATGAGGAGTAAGTGCACAGTGACTCCTGTTGCTGACTTAACAAATTTCATATTAATATCCTTCATGCATTTGGAACTTATTTTTAATTGTGTTGAGGAGTAGGGATTTTTATTTTTCCCCTTTCTAATACTATTCACTAAATTATCCATCTTTCACTCCTTTATTAAGGATATAACGTCTACCATTGAAGTAGTCTCAAGACTTCAAGACTCTATTTTCAGTTTCTGGTCTTTCTTTATTGACTATTTTTTATTACCTGCCAATATAGCAGTACATTTGTATTGTCTAATATGTGCTTATAGTTATGGACTAAGGGAATGTCCAACATCTACTTTGGTTTTTAGTTTAAGATATGCATTTGCCACTGGCTCAGCTCCCAAATTCTACCATGTTTTTATTAGCAGGAATTGAATTTATCTATTAGTTATTGAAGATTTTATTGAATTTTGATGTTTCATCATCCCATCCAGGAACAATGGTATGTACTACCGTTCTTGGTACATTCTTGGTAGAACTTCTTGGAGGTTTCTTAATAGAATCTCAATTTCACTCAATATTTTTGTATTGTATATTAATCTCTAGGTATCTTATAACCTTTATTCCTATTTTTTATTTATTTTATTTCATTTTATTTTTTTTTGACAAGCAGAGTGGACAGTGAGAGAGAGAAGAGACAGAGAGAAAGGTCTTCCTTTTCTGTTGGTTCACCCCCCAATGGCCACTGTGGTCAGCACGCCACGCTGATCAGAAGCCAGGAACCAGGTGTTTCTCCTGGTCTCCCATGGGGTTCAGGGCCCAAGCATTTGGGCCATCCTCCACTGCACTCCCGGGCCACAGCAGAGAGCTGGACTGGAAAAGGAGCAACCAGGACAGAATCCGGCGCTCCAACCAGGACTAGAACCCGGGGTGCTGGTGCCGCAGGCTGATGATTAGCCTATTGAGCCGTGGCACTGGCCCCTTTATTTCTAAATGGCAAATTTTTGTTAGTAAGTGGCAGCTTGCAGTCTGTTGTGCTTTTAATTCCATATTACTAATGCCCAAGGAAACTTTAGATTGTGCAAGTTGATGGTATAGCTAGAATTTACTGCATTTGTTGGTGCCTACGACTTATCCTTTCCTCTTAGGAAAATTACCACATCCCCTGCCAGTAAGGATGCACTAACATCTCAAATTTCTGTGCTTTCCTTATTTAAGCATCGGCATCTCCAGTGGCGTGCTGAACAATGGCAGGCCTAGAGACTGCATTGGAAGAAATTATGTCCTAAACATTGTGCGTGCTGTAGGTTTTTGGTAGAAAATCCTATCAGATTAAAAAGTCTTTCATTTCTGCCCATTGTCCTAAGTGATTTTTTTGTCTCTTTTGAAATCATACAAAATGATAAAACTTGAACAAGACTTTTGTGACCTACTAAGATGATACTGTAATTCTTCTCATGTCTCAATCTTGTGAATTAAATTGATGGATTCTATCATGTTAAATTAGCTCTGCATTCCTGAGAAAAAGCTTACTTGTTAGTGATGTGTGACTTTTGTTTTTATTTTTTCCAACACTTAAACAAATTACCAACTAGTTTTAGAAGCAGAAAGACAGAAATACAAAGAGAGCTCTCTGCCATCTGCTGGTTCTCCCCGCTGCTCGTATGTCTACCTCTCCCATGTGAGTGGCAGGATTACAGGGAGTGCATTAGCAGGAAGCTAGAATCAAGAGCCCTGGGGAGGCATCAAATCCAAAGACCATGACCATGAGATGCAGGCATCTCTCCTGGCATCTTGACTGCTAGGCTAAATGTTCACCCCCAGTGTGTGATTTTTATTACAGTAGCATTGCTATGGGCTGAAAGTCCTTGTGAGGGGAGCCTAATCCCCAGTGCCAAAGTGTTGAGACGTGGAAACTTTTTTTTAGATTCATTTATTCTTTATTTGAAAGTTGAGAGAGAGGGAGTGATGCACAGAGAGAGGTCTTTCATCTGCTGGTTCATTCCCCCGAGGTGGGCAATGGCCAGGGCTGAGGCCAGGAGTCAGGAGCTTCTTCCATGTCTCCCATGCAGGTACAGGGGCTGAAGCACTTGGGCCATCTTCCACTATTTTCCCAGGCCATTAGTATGGAGCTGGATCGAGGTAGAGCAGCCAGGACTTGATCCGTTGCCCATGCGGGATGCCGGTGCCATAGGCAGCGGCTTCACCTGCTGCACCACAACGCCAGCCCTAAGAGGTGGGAACTTGAAGAGGTGATGAAGCAATGAGATCTGCCATTGAGAACGGATTAACACTATTACCACGAGAATCCGGGGGTTATCAAGGGGGTGGGTTCCTAACAAAGGGTTCTGCACCCCTCTTTCCTGCATGCATGCCTGCACTTCTGTTCTCTTGACTTTCTCCCTTCCACCATGGAACGACGCAACAAGAAGGCCCTCACCAGGTGGGGACCCTCAGCCCTGGACGCCTCAGCTCCAGAACTGTGAGAGATCAATCTCTGCTTCTAACACATCACCCGGTCTGGAGTATTCTGTTACAGCAGCACAAAAGCACCAAGACAGGTATTAAATTAGTCGGTATTATATTTAAGATTTTTATAACTGTGTTCATAAATGCAATGGCTCCATATCTCCTTTCTTGAATGCCTAATTTGATATTTAAAATAATTCTGAATTTCACGTAAGTGAATAAGAAGCTTTTTTTTCTTTTTTCTTTTCAGGATCACTTTAGATGAGAGAGATTATTTAGAACATGGGAAATTTCACAGAATTCTCATGAAACCTTTAGGGACTCGGGAATTTGGTGATGAGAGAAGATTGCAGGGAGGACTTTTTAACATTTTAATTATTTATATATTTATTTTTATTTATTTGAAAGACAGAGAAACAGAGATAGGCAAACAGACAAAGATCTTCCATCTGCTGGTTTATTCCCAAGTGCCCACAACAGCAGGGATTGGCTGGGATGAAACCAGGAGACCAGAACTCAAGCCAGGTCTCCCACATGAGTGGCTAGAGCTCAGCCACATGAGCCATGCCCTGGTACATCCCAGGTGCACGTTAGCAGGAAGCTGGGACTGGAAGCGGAGCTAGGATTCAAATCCAGGCTTTCTAACGTGGGAGGTGGGCATCCCAAGGGGCGTCTTAACTGTGATGCTGAATGCCTAACATTTTCTTTTTCTAAGATTTGCTTATTTATTTATTTGGAGAACAAAGTAACAGAGAGAGAGGAGGAGACAGATAGAAAAAAAGAGAGAAAGAGGGAAAGGGAGAGAGAGATACCTTCCACCTGCTGGTTCATGTCCAGGTTTTATTTTCACCCTGGATTCTCTTAATTATCTTCCTATTTCATCATTGGCTTCATCTCTTGTTCCTCTTGGCCAGTCTTACCAGATTGATTACCCTTGTCTTCTCAAATAGGTCTCTCTATTGTGTATGTAGTTATTGTCCTGCCTTTTCGTCATACTTGATTTCTCACTTCTATGAAAATTTACTAGTAGTATGCCCATTTTCTAAGTTCTTGAGTTGAATTTTAAGTTTGCTTTGGTCTCTGATATTTTTAGTAAATATATTTAAAATGTCAAAAAAAATTGGTGAAGACTGAAATTGGCAAAACTAGATTGCTGGGTAAGCTATCCTGTACACTTCCGTGTTGTCTTCACTTCCCATTGTCTATTTTACAACTGTACAAGTGGCAGAATACGGATAATAATGCAAATTGTGTTGTCAGGACTGTGTTGGTTGCTGGCCCACGGAGATCCCTCTCTCTGTATGTTCATTTCAGCAGTCTTTATTGCTGATATGCTGGTAATTCTTGAATTCCCCTTCAAACTAATTGTGACATTCTTTTGATTTATTTATTAATGAATTGAACAAAATATTTTGAATTTATTTATGTTGATAGGAGTTCTCATTTCTTTTTTCAAAAAAAAAAAATCCTTCAACAAAAGCTATAAACTTTTTTCTAAGCCTTGTCTTAGCTTTAGCTTATGGATTTTGACCTAGGATGTTTTCATAATCATTTAAACTCAGTATTTCTTTCTCTTTATTTTTTAAAAAATTTATTTTATTTATTTGAAAGTCAGAATTACACAGAGAGAGGAGAGGCAGAGAGAGAGAGAGAGAGAGAGAGAGAGAGGTCTTCCATCTGTTGGTTCACTCCCCAGATAGCTGCAACGGCCAGAGCTATGCCGATCTGAAGCCAGGAGCCAGGAGCTAGGAGCTTCCTCTAGGTCTCCCACATGGGTGCAGGGGCCCAAGGACTTGGACCATCCTCTACTGCTATCCCAGGCCATAGCAGAGAGCTGGATCGGAAGAGAAGCAGCCGGGACTAGAACCAGTGCCCATATGGGATGCTGGCACTTCAGACCAGGGCTTTAACCCACTGCGCCACAGCGCCAGTCCCAGTATTTCTTTCTCTTTCAACCCAAGGATCACTTAGTGGTCTTTTTTTTTTTTTCATTAGGAAATGTAGTTTTAACTATCTTTTTCTTATTCCAACTTCATTAGATACTATAAAATTTGCTTCATCCATATACTTATACCATTTCATTCTACAGAATTTTGAAGTTTATTAGAATAGCATATTGCACTTTAATGGAATACAAAAATAAAAATATTAGGTCATTGGAAAATATGTTACAAAACAAACCTCAGTGTGCTGTAGGTTGGGTCTACTTTGATTATATGCTGTGCTGTTGTCCAGATATATCTAGGTTTGAGAAATGGCAGTGGTTGAGAGTGGGGGAAGAAGAAAGGATGGAGGAGTGTGTGGGAGATTCCTAAGACCATGTCCAGGTTTGATAATGAAGCAAAATTAGCAAAGCTAAAATGTGCATGGGGCAAAATTTGGAGGAAAGCAGAGATGAGCTTCCCAGAACGCCCTCCCAGTGGAAGGATTGTCTGAGACATCCTTCATTTCTCAGCAGCAGTGTGTGACAGGTGTGAAGTGCTGTGTACGGGCATCGTCTTCAGAGAGATGCACCAGTCTCAGAGCTCCCATGTTAACTCATTTCTCCTTAATGAGTCGGTAGGGACAGAATCGGAGCTCACAGGTCAGCCCCGGCTCAGAGAGCTGCCTCAAGAACGGACTGCATCCTCCTGAGAGGATGTTCACAGTGCAGCATGACACCTCCCCCAAACCCCGCATTAGCAGAACCCAAGGATATTGGCTGAGTCCTACAGGGAAAGAGGGCTGTGCATAGTGTGGCTGCTTAAACAAAACCCCACTCCTCTCCGATTTGAATTCACAGTAAGAGATTGAGCACAGAATGTCTCAATGTTTGATGATGTGGTATGGCTCTGTTGATTACCCAAGGAAGTGTTTATGTGAACAGTCTCTAAACTAAATAAGGCCAGGATCATTCACAGGAAATGAGCCCAAAGTTATGCAACCAGAAAAAGTATGGCTATCATATGGAAACTCAACCAGGAATTTTGGAAAAGAATGTTCTTGGTGCATGCTGGGCTCCATTTTGTATCTCAGAGTGGAGGACTCCATCCTGCCTCCTGCCTTGTTCTAAAGGTAGAGCTCATGCATCAGGACAAGCCCACCCAAACCTCAGCAAGTCAGCTCATGGGGAGACAAGGGGTTACCTTTTCCCTGTGAGCTTCCCAGGATGGTGTAGGTGGCAACGTCTTGAAGATACAACAGAAGTTTTGAACTCGATCATATCTGCAGAGATGTCCGGTTCTTCCAGGGAGGAGGAACAGCTGAGATCATCTTGGGAAAAATGGTTGATAACACAGGGCTTGAGAAGACAGAGCAATGGGAGAGGGTGTTGCCAAGTCCTAGGATATCAGGCCTCACCCTTGAAATGACAGCGGAGGGGCTGCTGCATGAGGCTAGGTCTTCGCCAGCTCTGTGCATCATTGGGTTGGTCACTTGAACTCCTCTGAAAGATTCCCTTGAAACTTCCTGGAGGTCTGGCTTTACTCTGTGGCTTTACTTTGAGGACAGGTGGGCACCAGGGTGGGGGATGCTCCATCATCAACACTGTCACTAGGAACCACTTGCTATGGGGTGGCCACTGTCTACCCCAGAGGAAGACAGAGCAGGAGAGAGAAAAGCTAGTGTCAGTTCTGCTCCAATAGCTCCCCGACCCCCACAGCATTATATAGGGAAGAACAGTTTAATTCATGCAGAGTCGAGCATTCTCTAAAGTCTTGGGCCCCCAGAGAAGTGCTCTGGAATCCCTTTTAGTAAAGGATGATCTACCATTGTTGGATGGACTGGTGTGGTCAGAGTCCTGGGGTATGGGGCATGGTCCAAGAACAGCCACGGAGCCTAGAGCCTGTTTCCTGAAGGTGCTGTGCAGCCGGGTAGAGGAGCACAGGCACCTGTGAGATTTCCCAGGAACACCCAGGGAGCATGAGCTGCAGTTCCTTCAAAATCAGGGAGGGTGGAGCCCGGGGAATGTGAGTCAAGGCCAGGCGATGGTTTGCAGGTGGCTTGTCGCCCAAGGCTTAATATTTTGGAAGCTTCGTCTTGGAGGTGGCATTGCATGTGAGGTAACTGTTTTGTGGACCTCAGAAGGGGTTAATGTTGGTCTCTGGGAGGGAGGTAACTCCTAAGAGTGGGTTATTGTAGAGAATGAGCCTGGCCCCTGAGTCCCGCTGGCTTCCTCTCCTGCCACATAGCTTCTTCCTGGGCGCTCTGGCCATGTGAGGCCATGCTCCATGCTGCCCTCACCGGCAGCGTGATTTTAGACTTTCAGTCTCCAATACTGTGAGCTAAATAAATCTCGTTTCTTTCTAAGGTATTCATCCTTGGGTATCTTACAGCAACTGAAAACAGAGTAATACAAACCTTGGCTGCGATCTCAGACAAACTCATCTACTGATGCCTTGAGAAACTTGGATTATGTAGACAGAATGCAAAGCAACGACCAGACAGAAGCAATTAATCAATGAATAGGTAAACACAGTATCACAGCCCCGTTTTGTTCTCCAAGAAACAGTCAGAGGAACATTAAAAATGTCTATCTGCATGACCTAAAGAACATTAAATGAGATCCAATTCATCATTCTGAGTAACCTTCTAACCTGACTTCAAGGGGCTTTATTTGGCCTTGCATTGATTTGCAAATATTTAAATGTATGGAACAACCCTTCCCCTCAACACACACACAGGAAGGAAAAGCAGGAAGTGGTATAGGCTATCAAGACATTCCTAGGGTGAAATTAAATATGGCCTGCATTTTTTATTCACTCTAGTACAGGAAGGAAATCCTATCCTGTCTTCCTTGTGGGCAGGTAATGTCACAATGTCACCCAGGAGAACTGGAACTGCACAGAGGAGAGAGTTGTGGAGGACTGTGTTTTCCAGGTTTCCTGACAACTTGTCTTGTCCCTCATGCTCTTCTAGAAACTTTCCCCGCCCTCAGCAAGAGGTGGGCACCATGTCCTCTCCCCTGGAGCCTGGGCAGACCTTTGAATTGGTTTTGATTGACAGGGTATGGCAGAGGGAGGGATGTGACTTCCAAGGCTGGCTCATAAAGACGCCACACATCTCTCCACTGTTCTCGTCGGATGCTCTCCCTGAACCCAGTGGCCACGCTCTGAGGAGGCCTCAAGTAGCCCTCAAGGTCACGTGCAGGGGTCGGGCCAGCCGAGATCCGACCAAAAGTCAGCGTCAGCCACCGGAGCATCAGCCTGCACATGACTCTAGCCTCCACATTCCCAGTTAGCTCTGGTTTTGGAGCCTTCTAAGCTGAGGCCCCAGACATAAGAGAGAAGGACCGACCCTCCCCTGTGTGGCCACCGATGTGTCTGACTACAGAAAGTGCGAGCAGGTTCCATCCAGTGGTTGTCTTTCATCTCTCAGTAGGGGCTGGTTGGTTACGCGGCAGTAGGAGCTGCAGTGAGACTCTGTCCTCCAGAATAAGCAGCACAGTTCTCTGTGCAGAGGCTGCCAGGGTCACTGTGGTTGGCAATTTATCCCATCAACTCCGTGTTCTGGTGCATTCTCCTGGTGCCGCTGAGGCAGGTTCATGGCCCAGCAGACTGGACTTCATTCCTTTCTTAAAAGGGGGCATTTGTGTTTAATGACTTCAGCGTTTGATGGCCTTGGAGTGTGCGCCCTGTTGGCTCTGCCCTGCCCTCCCCTGCACCACTCTGTCCCCGGGCCTGGGCAGCCCCACCCTCCTCTTTACCAACCCCGAGGGGAGTGTCCCTGAGTCCTGGGGAGCCAGCGCATCACCCACTGACCAACAGGCAGTGTACACACAGCTGGCTTTCAGGTGTGGCAATGACGTCAGTGCACCAGGTGTAGGGAGAGGGGTGGGAGCTGCAGGGCTGGGTGGGGCTGGGGCCAGAGAGCTCAGACTTCTCCCCCAGGCAGCAGTCACAGGGGTTTTGTAAGGTGGCAGCTAGGGTGGCCCTAGCAGTGAAGGACAGTTGAACGCAGACAGTGGAAATGGGGGTTTGGGGAAGACTGGGGATTTTTTTTTTTTTTTTTTTTGAGGCACAGTTGACAGAATGGAGTTGCCAATGGAACACTGAACCCAGGAAGCAGGGATGGAATTTTCTAATCTGGATGATGGGAAGGTTGAGTCCACCAGACAAAACCCAGAAGGTAAGAGGCAGAAGAAGGTGACTTGACTGGAAAAATGAGGATCGGGTCACTGACCTGCACAATGGACCCCATGTGACACATCCAGGGGACCAGCAGGGAGCTTTAGGCACAAACAAGGCCTGGCAGAGCCTGCAGAGGCACAGGTGTAGCACTGGAAGCAGAAGCCATGGGAATGGACCCAAGGCTCAAGGAGAAATGTTGGGGCTGAAGGGGTAACCCCCAAGTAACATGCCTTGGTGTGATGGTGGGAGGCGGGAAGAGGGCGAGGGGCAGAGGAGCAGACTCTTGGAAGAGAACCTTCCCTGGCACCTGACCCGGCTCCTTGCGCTCAGGATCTGCCCAGTGCAGAGGCCCAGTAGCTGGGCAAGCCAGAGCTGCTCTCCAATTCAAGGGACCTCCAGCTCGGATGAAAGGAGTGATAATGAGGGGGTCCGTGTAATCAGCATACTGCTAATTTTAGCCCAAGTCTGCTATGGAGTGGCAGACACATTGGCCTGACATGCGTCACTTGGAGACGGGGTAGCACTTTCCATCCAAATGTGTCAGAAAAGCTGTGACAGCCTGCAAGGGTGACAGACGCACGCTGCACGTGGTGGCCCCAGCTGTCGCGCGGAGGGCAGCCTTCCCGTGCGTGGGGCAGAGGACAATGCTGCTCTGGGCCCTGGAGTTTCTGTGACAGTCACATCTCCCTGGTGGGCACCGCTAGGGGTCTCCTCCTGCATCTGCAGGGGGCTCCACTGCCCAGTTCATTGTGGGAGCCGGGAGTGGAATGCAGAGATGTGAGCAGCTGTGCTGGGGACAGACACAAGGAAGGGCCAGTCCATGCCACTCAGGACAAGGGTGGGAAAGAAAAGCAAATGGAAAACGCACAGGTGCCCAGCCAGGGAGAGTTTCTTCCTCCTGGGGCCTGGGAGGAAGGCTGAAGACTCCTCCTGCGCTTGGAGGTGCCCGTGTGAGGCATTCAGAAGCACGCAGAGGTGGGGAGTGAGGAGGGTGGCGCGTGGGACGCTGGGAAGGGCAGGCAGAGCACCCGGCTCTGGCATCCCGGCTGCATCAGGGTCAGCTCCAGGCTGAGGATGTGACCAACCGCCCCATCCTCCAGATACGATCAGAGCACACGGCCCCCCACCCGCCCCGCACCTGCACAGGGATTCCGGCAGATCCAACAGCATCTCCGCGTGTCCGTGGGCAATGGACGGCTCTGCAGCCACGTGAGTCTTGACCCTCGTGTCCACTTGGTGACGACCCTGGGCCTGTTAGGGTGAAACCCCTGGCAGGAAGTCTCTCGTGCTCGCCCACCTCAGGCTGCTGAGGTTGGAATCCTGGTGAGAAGGGGCAGTGATGCCTTTTCTCTCTTCCCTCGTGGACTCTCCTGATCGCCTGGATCTCTCCTCTGGGCCCTGGTGACCACACCTTCCCTCTATCTATTCAAACCAAGGCTAGAGACTCCTGCAGCCGACTGGTACACAAAAGATAACCTGGCTTGGTCAGGCTGCCTGTTCTGCCAGCCCCGGGGGAGGGACAGCGCTGGCCTTAGAGACCATCCATGGCCTCCTTGTGGGTTCTCCTGGTCCTGGTCAGTGCCCAGAGACTCCCTCCTAAGGCCCCAGCAGCCAGCAGTGTCCTCATAGCCTAACCACCCCCAGGGCTGCTCATCTCCCCAGGCAGCACAAATGGACAGCAGTAAGAATGAAGGTTGGGTCACCACCAGGCCAGGAACTGCTGAGGTGCCCGCTGAGGGAAAGCTAACATGGATGAGCAGTGGCAGAAGGAAACCATCTTTAACATCTACCACCTACAAGCCTGTGTCCAGCTGCAACACTGGACCAGGGATGGAGTTCCCTCCCAGCTTTGATATGAACATCCATGTGTGTATGTACACATACCCACATAGGAAAATCTCTCTCAATATAAATAATACCCAAATATTGAAATCCCTGGTTTCTTTTTTCCCCGTATAACATAGATATATTGATAGTGGTTAACTATGACTTAGCATTTGATTCACAGAACATCCAAAGGGAGTGTGGCACCTGTGCAAGAGGAGCAACCATCACCCAGGGATGGAAAAGGTCACCATGGGACCATGTGCATCCCTTTTGGGCAGGAATAGTGTCTGAGTCAGCTTGAGCTGGCAGAAAAAGCACCAGAAAGTCACTGTGTGCATCTGCAGGTGACAAGCACAAGTGCAAGGTGCCAGCTGACCAAGGTCCCTGAGGGCTCTCTTTCTGACTTCTGTGTCCTCAGACGGCTGAGACGGAGTTCTCAGGGGTGTCTTCCTCCACTACAAGAACACGGATCTCATTCTGTAGACTCCACCCACCACCACCTCATTCAAACCTAATTCCCTCCCAAAGACTCCAGCTCCAAATACCATTACTTTGGGAGTTAGGGCTTCAAACCATGCATTTTGTCTGTTTACAGTGTAACTGCAAAAGCATAATTTTGCTTTGACTTTATGTGGAAGTTGCCATGTTGGCACTGGCTGAGCTCTGTTGGGATCACGAAATGTCAGCCTAACTAAAACGAGGCATTGTCTCCTCCAGAATCCCCATCCGTGCGTGGTTCCCGGGTGAACGTGACCAGAGAGGAGCCCGCGTGAGGCTGGGGATGTGGAATTAACGCAGAAGCTCTATCACGGTCATCAGTAAGCAACGGATGCAGAGGAAGCTGCAGGCCACAGCCCACCCTTGGTCTCCTCCACTGTGTCCATCACGCCCTTCCTCCTTCACGTCTGCTGCTAAGGCTGGCCTCAAGGCTGCCCACTAGAAGCTGGCTCACGGACCCCGAGGGTAGCAGCTAACAAGGAGGCGGCTGTTTTGGCGGAGTGGTTTATGTCCACAGGGTTCTCCACGGGCTCCCGGCCACAGTCCTGCTCCAGCATCTCCGCTCTGTGAGCCGGGGGCCGCCCACCTGACCTGTGCTTCCTCCTCCCTGCCCCACCTCTCCCTGCTACGGCTTCACCTCCAGCCGCTCACAACCTGTGTCAGACTGCACTCCCACAGCCGGCTCTGGTACCCTCGTATTTATGGTGGCTCGGTTTTCCTGACTGGTCACGTTTTGATTTTAGTGGAGCCTCCCGTTGGCAGCTTCCCTGAGAAAGAGGGACCCTGGCTGAGAAGGCGTCTGGTCAGCCGGCTCCCTTTGCTCTGTCTCACTCCCCTCACAGCTCCGGCTGTGTATCTTTCACACATGTGCCTGCTTTCTCCCCCCACTACTTGTGTTAGTTGTTTTGCATTGCAACAACAAGATGCCCGAGACAGGTCAGTTTCACAAGCAAAAGAGGTTATATCTAGCTCCGAGTTCTGAGGGTTCACAGTGCAGGGAGGGGGCAGGGATCTGGCCTCTGGAGAGGGTCCCTCATGGGATAGCTTCACACGACAAGCGTGCCTGTGGATGGAAAGGATCCTACCTGGAAACAGGGGGCCAATGACTGACTCAGGTGTCAGGCCCAGGCTTCCATAGCCACTCGCCCTAGAGAGAACTGACTCCAGGAGACCAGCAAGCCCTCCTAAGGGCAGTGTGCCCCGCGATCCAGGGCCAGCTGAGGGACATGGCAGCTGCTGGCACTCAAAGTGGCCCAGTAAGTATTTGTTGAGTGAATATCTGGGGAAGCCCAATTTAAATACTGATAGATCATGGTCTGAGTAGCAATAGTTTTTCCTACAGTGTGTGTGCAATGCTGACTTCGCAATATTTTAGATAAAGAAGAAGAGGTCAACCATCAACAAAGCAAAGGAGGAATTGGAGGAGGAAGGGCCGGAAAAGGGGAAGAAGGTAAAGAAAGAGGGGAAGGGGGCAGGGAATTGAGGGAGCAGGAGAGGAGAGAGAGGGAGAACGAGAAGGAGGGACTCTGAGGGAACAGCTGACACTGTACTGGGTGTGTTCTACACCCACATGGAGACAGACCTAAGGGTCAGGTATCATTCCCCAATCATAGACGAAGCACTGATGTCCCAGAGAATTCAAGGACTTGAGGAAGGTCTTTGCAAAGTGACTGAGCGGGACTCCAAACTCAAGGTACCTAATTTCAAAACTCACATTCTCTCCATTATACCATGCGACCAGAGAAAGCAGATGTGGCATGGGAAGAAAAATTGAACTGCTATTTGATACCATATTTAAACATTCTACTTATATCTGGAATGATAGTATTAACTTCTTTACTTGACCAACTTACTGAGTACCACTTTAATAATTAATCCTTTAACCTATGACTTAACCTATTGTACAAGCATGCAGTTCTGTGATTTATAACCAACATTTACATTATAATCCTATGATATTACTATCATCCATTTATATTATAATCCTATGATTCTATCAAACATTGTCACTAACCAACCTTTTCTTATAGACAAATGATGAGTTAAGGCATCCTTAAAGTATACATTTTAATTGCAAACATCTTTAGGAATATCACCATATGACGTGGGGGACATTGGAGAAGTAATAATGATAATAATGACAAGTAGTTTTGTGTTTACCCTATAAGTGATGTGCATATACCATGCACCAAGCAAGACTGGGCCTGCAGGGTCCCCGCTCATATTTCAAATCAGTGGAGGCACTTCAGGGTTATCTTCAAAGCCTGGGTCTTCCTCTCTGGGCATAATTTTGGGTTCAGATTTCAGTCTTCTGGGTGCGTGTCTTTTCTCTTGAACTATGGTGGTCACATCCGGGAAGGAATGCTTACTGGGATCTACTTCTAGTTTCTCAACATTCTTGCTCCTGCAACAACAAAAGAGGCCGAAGACACTGAGATCACACAATCTAAACTTCAGTTTCGAATAGATTCAGCTCCATCATTCATTTCTTCAGAAAACACTGGTGAGCGTCATCTTCACAGCGTAGGGATGAGTAGGAGACAGTCCCCGGCTTCCAGTGGTCCAGAGCCTTGCAGAAACAAGATTCTGACCCATGAAGAGATACAGTGCTAGACAGTGCTCCAGGGCTGTGCCACTGCACAAGCAGCTGGAAGAGAGGTCACCAGGGAGACTGCTCACTTAGAATCTGTTTTGATGATAGAAATGACTCAGCAGGCAAAGCCACAGCCATTATTAACAAGAGCCTCACTACACAGGCCTTACTCCTGACTGCAGCTAATCAGGCTTCGCGACCCTGCTGCTTTGGACAACGCAACCTGCTGTGGGGCACTGAGACTACAAGTTCAAGTGCAAAGCAAAGGTCACCCTCCAATTACTGCCACCCTTCCCCCCTGCCTTCCAACCAAGGACTACTTCTATTGCCTGCACCCAGTTCTCTCAATATACATGAAACAGAACAGGTAGAACCTCCATCAGCCAGTGACCTCCAATGTCATGGTCATACAGAAAACTGTTGATGACACAGGTCCACAGTCTGACCCAGCAGCCCCAAACTGAAGTCCTCAAACTAAACCCATCCAGCAGACCTTCTGCTCAGAGGAGAAAAGTTCTGTTTTCTTTGGAAAACATGAACTCTCCGTTGCCTTTGCAACCCCCCCCCCCTCATTTCTGTAATCTGCACATCCCTGCAGGTATTTTTCATTCCTCCTAGTAGTGTCACATGGACCTGCTGAAGAAAAGTGCGAAGTCTACAAAGAGTATGAAGTGGCATAGCTTGAAGGCCCAGACTTCACCTTGATAAACCATGCTCACTGCCCAAGGAAGGAGCAGTCAGAATGGGTGTGTGCATGGCATGAAGTGGGGGAAAGGGGGCGTGGAGATCACTGATGCTCAGGAAATAACAGCGTCCTAAGGGAGAGGGCTGTGTGGAGCAGGCCGACGTGAATGGCTCTGGACAGGGCTGGTGCAAGGTTAGGCTTTCCTGAATCAACGGGAAACTTGCCCCCAATAAAAGAGGGGCTTATGGTGGCTGGCACCGGGCAACAGCAACACGGCTACACTTGCCTTCAGGGAGGGTGGACAGTTGGTTGTGATGGCTGGTATACGCTGGGCAGAGGGTGTCCACCAGTCCCCAGTCAAGAACCCCGAGCACAGAGTCCCTAATGACCTCCTCAGTGGAGTATTTCACCCTCATGGGAAGAGTCAAGGCGACTCCACGGGGAGTAGCCCCTTAGCAGCTTGCTCCTGGCTTTCTCTGGACTGTCCCCTTGCTGCTTTTGCTTGTGTCCTTTGGCTGTAAGAAATCTGAGACATGAGGAGCGCCATGTGCCGGCTCTAATAAGTGACTGACCCTGGAGGCGTCCTGGGGACTGCTGACACATGGCCCTGCGCTCAGCCCTGGTATCATCAAATTCTCAGATAACCTCAGTGTCGCCTCCTTCTGAGCTGGGTGGAGGCAGGGAGGGGCGGTCAGCCAAGGTCCCACAGGAAAATGGGTAGGGCTGGGAGCTGAATGCAAAAGCTATGGCATTGCGTCTACACTTACAGCAAAGTCAGGCACCACACACAGCACAAGGGTGGGTCCTGTCCTGCTGGCATTGGCACAGGCTATACCCATCACGGACGTCCTCCAAGTCAGCCGGCACTTGCTCTGGAGCCCGCTGTGGCAAAGCCAGGCCCTCTTGCCTCACACTCACTTCCTGGTAGGGAAGGAGCAAAGCTGACGACTTGAAGTCGTGAGGCAGGAGAGCATCAGGCTAGCATGCAGGACCCCGGCCCCTACTCATCCCGCTGTAGGCTGTCTAGCAAGTTAACTGCTCGGTGCCTCCCAGGCATCACCTCTATAACTGAGCTGCTCACATTGAACGTGGGTCCATCCATGTAAAGGCAAAGAGCAGTGTGCTCACTGAGAGTCCATGCCATGTAGGAAAGAGGAGTGTGAATGGGCCCAGAGCAGTGCGAGGGAGCCCACTGGGTACTCAGCCCAGTGCTGTCCAGTTCATGCCTCTTAGGTGCCCAGGGCTGTGATCGGTGCTGGGGATCTGCAGGGACAGGCCCACACCCAGCATCAAAAGAGGAGGGCACAGGCTCGGTTGTCGGTGTCTCAGGGCTCAGCCAGTGGGACAAAGCCAGCAGGTTGCAGCCAGAGGCGGAAGCCATGTCTGGATGGTGGGAATGTCACACAAAGGGGACTGGAGGGAGGGAAAGTGAGGGTTTTGCTGGGTTTTGAGTGGGGAAGAACCTGCCAGAGATAACAGGGACGAAAGGTAAGAAAACGCCTGTGCTGCCCAGAGAATGAGGTTCCCCAAGGCAGGGGTGGCGAGTGGGTGCGCACCCCTGGGGCTGTGGAAGGAAGGTCAGCTGACGCGCTGAGGGGGCCGCCTGGGTGCAGAGTCTTCAGGTGCCGTGGCAAGGACCGAAGCTGGGCACGGGGCGCCTCACCCACCGTGTTTTTGTTTTCACGTCGGGACTATGTGCTTATTTTTAGGACACTTACAGCCAGTTTTGTTTTAAAGCAAGGGAATGATATTAACAACCTATTAATTACATTCAGTGTCATGGAAGTGTAATTAGGAAATAGGGCTCCCGACACACTGTTCCCTGGGAGTGACCTGCTGTTCCAACCACTAAGTTTTCTTCACAAAGTCATTTCCTGTTGCTCTTTTTTTAAATTTTTTATTTATTTTATTTTTTTATTTTTTTGACAGGCAGAGAGGACAGTGAGAGAGAGAGACAGAGAGAAAGGTCTTCCTTTGCCGTTGGTTCACCCTCCAATGGCCGCTGCGGCCGGCGCACCGCGCTGATCCGATGGCAGGTGCCAGGTACTTATCCTGGTCTCCCATGGGGTGCAGGGCCCAAGCACTTGGGACATCCTCCACTGCACTCCCTGGCCACAGCAGAGAGCTGGCCTGGAAGTGGGGCAACCGGGACAGAATCCGGCACCCCGACTGGGACTAGAACCCAGTGTGCCAGCGCCACAAGGCGGAGGATTAGCCTAGTGAGCTGTGGCGCCAGTTCTCCCTTTCTCAAAATAGTGGATTCTACCGTGGTCTTAGCCCTCCCTTGCCACGTAATGTAAGGTTCTAGTACCAGGGGGCCACTGCTCTGCCTGCCACGCCTTCCTTCCCACTGGCTGCCTGAAGCCTTGCTGCCATCAGGGATGCTGAAGCAAAGGCCGAAAGAAAGACAAAGACGCCCCCTGAGGCCCTTGACTGTGGAGCCACCTAGGAAGCCACCTCCTCCCAGACTAGTTGTTGGTTGGGGGACATCAGCACCCTAGTTTTTTTTCCACTCTGTCTTAGGGATTCCATCTCTGCTTGCTCAGTAATCTGACACAAGGCGTGCCTGGACGTCATCTACATTTAGAAGCACAGAGAAGAGAATGCCAGGATCTGCTTGGGTGCCAGGAATTCCATAACCTCACATGAATCCTGACAGAGCTTAAAGACGAGCTCGGCCCGTCGCGACCACGGTTTCATAATTATGGGTATTACTGGCCACGGTTACTTAGTTGCACAGGTACTAAGACAGATAACAATGGCCACTGACGCGGACAATGCACTTTCTAGTTTGGAAAATGTTTTCGAAAACAGGAAGTTAGAGTTTCCAAGGACATGCATTGCAGCCATTATTAAATAAAGTTCTACTTTTAATTATTCTGCTCTTATTTAAAAAGGCTGGGAGATCTGGTTCTCTATTAAGTGGATATCTAAATCCATCTATTATAATTAGGTTGTCCTTGGCTTTGAGGGAAAACAGCCTATCTCACTTCCAGGCATGTCTCTCGGGCCATTACTTCTGTGTCTTGATAATAAACAATGAACGTAGTCGGGACACAGTTGTCGTGAGCAATGGACTAATTTGCAATGGAGGACTTTCATTACTCAGGAATCTCAGGAGCAATGAACAGAGAGCCACTAAGCCCGGGCCACTGGGGCTTGCAGTAATCCCCACAACCAAGAGGACGGGCGGTTCTGCCTGCATGCCTGAGGCCCGAAGGCTGGATGCCTGCCCCTGGTCTGGCCACCACCGCACTGCCAGAGCTGACCCCCTGGACTCTGCTGAGATTAGCTGGAGGCAAAGGAACAGATCATCACTGTGGAAGAAACGGGGGCCGGGGGGAGAAGAAGAGAAATGGCTAAGCCACTATGTATAAAACACAGCAAAGATGGACTCCTTCAACTAAATAGCATAAAAGACACACCCCCCCCCCCAACTCCAGCAATATGGTAGGCTGACATATCTGGACCAGATTCCCCACTTAACACTGGAAGGTTCTTGAGACTATGACAAATCTGATAACTCACAGAGAACAAGGTCAGAACTGAGTGACAGTTACCTGTGCCCTGAGGGCGTCAGCTGACTTGAAGTGGTGCTTTGGTCTTGCTGACCTTACGGAATCTGAGGACAGAGGTCAGAGCCCTGAGCATGCTCGGCGGGTGGTCTAACAGGACGCCCTGTGCACACTACGGGTACAGTATCAAAGGGCTTCTCCTTCAGCAAGAGTGGGGAGGGGACCGTGGCACAGCAGGGTCAGCCGCCACCTGGGACACTCACACCCCATACTGGCAGAACACCTGCTGCAAGTGCTGGCTACCTCGAGCTTCCCGTGCAGCTTCCTGCTTATGCACCTGCGAGACAATGGATGGTGGCCTGGGTGCTTGGGTTCCTGCTGCCTATGTGGGAGAACCAGATGGAGTTCCTAGGTCCTGGCTTTGGCCTGGCCCAGCCTGGCTGTTGCAGGCTTTTGGTGAATAAATCATCAGATGGAAGATGTGTGTGTGTGTGTTTGTGTGTGTGTGTGATCTGAACCCTTCTGTCTTTCAAATATATACATACAAACATACTTACATACATTTAGAGGGGAATCAGTAAATCCCCTCTGCTCATCTCATGAAAAGCTGCCTTGCTGGGGTGGAGAAGGTCTGTGCTGCTACCACAAGCCGCCAGTTTACAGCACCCTGGGGGTTATAGACGCTTGATCTTGAATTTAGATGGAAACACTGTCCAACTGGCAGAGTTGGGGGTCTGCCATGCAGCACATGCTGATGCCTCATGGCCCGTGGGAACCTCCGAACTGTTTTCTAAGGCAGTGGAGCATGAGGCAGGTTCACTGTGTCCTGTCTGCCTGCAAGGTTACCAACTTGTGAGTCCAGAGAGACAGAACACACACACACTGCAAGTTACACGAGGTGGCTTTCTCACTCCAGGTGAGCCTCGAGGGAGCACAGAAGTCTGGCATTCCCCGGGAGCCGGTCCTTGAAGGCTCAGGAAAGCTGCCCAGAGTGGACGCGGCCTTGTCTGCGTCCGTGCCAGCTGCACGGCATCCGAGGGGCTCCAGGATGCAGACCATCCTGGGTTTTACATCCTGAGGTGCTGGGATTTCTGGGCTAAAGGACGGTGAAGGACGTCTGGGGGCAGGGTGGTGGGGCAGCAGTGTGGATGCAGGGAGGCTGAAACGGAGGCCTGGTGTCGCTCCCCGTCTTCGTGGAGGAACGACACAGGACCCTGCACTGTTCTTTTGTCTGCTCGGCCCTTCCCGGGTTTGCTGCTGGTCCTTCCCGGGTTGGCTGGCAACCCCTCCACCTCCGTGGAAGGGCGGCTCTCCTGCCACTTTCCCCGCTTCCACGGGGGCGCAGCACACCGCCGGCCGGCTCTCTTGGGGGCTGCTCAGATGTTATCCGGATGTTCCTGGTGCATGTTGTCTCTCTCCTCCTTTATAGTCCTCTTCCACCAATCCCAACTCTGCTACCCACACGCCGAGTACGCTGCTCTCCTCCAATCAGGAGCAGGATCAGCTCCTGCAGCTTATTGGTCAAACTGGAGGCAGCTGCGTAGAAGTTGTTTACTCCTCTCCCAGCGTCATATTGTGGGAGAGCAGATGCATAGAATAAGTCTTAATTCCAGTAACTTAGTCTAGTCCGAGTTGCTCCCCACAGCCTGGCTGCCCAGCCAGTTCTCTCTTATCTCAGCACGCTGGACTCCCAGCACATTCCAGAGTCACTGCAAGTGAGAAAGAGCAGGGAGAACCAGGGCAGGAGGCGGCCCCTGGAGGCCTGGCCTGATAGAGCAGCTCTCAGAAGAAGTCAGGAACCAAGGGAAAAGGGTGATTTTCATGACAATCAGAAGCAACGAGAACAGATGATGGTAACACAGAAATTCCAGATATTGCAATATGAAAGCATGGATTCTAAACCTCGTTTACTAAGTTTAAATGTCTCAGACAATAGTAAAATAATGGAAGGTTTTCCTCTGCAATTGGCAATAAAAGACACCTGCCACCACTCCTAGATTAACTGTACTTTGGAGCCTTCCCCTATGCAATAAGGCATGAAAAGTAAAAGCTATATGGATTGAGAAGAAAGAAGCTATCATTTTTGAGCAGATATACAGACAACTTTACTAAAAGAACCCACAGGTCAATCAGTAAAACAAGATTAACAAGCCTGTTGAGCATAAAATCCAACCTGAAAGTGAGGGACATAGTGACAGTGACTGCAAAACACTGTGATGACACCAGTGTTACGGAATTGTGTACTTTCACATGGTTACAATGGTTAACTTGATGTTATGTGCACTGTACCACATCAAAAAGAACCACGTTAAAATATATTTATGATAGCATCAAATATGTCAAACCTATAAAAGTTCATGAACACAATTATGGAAAAATTATAAAATTTTACAGACATAGCAAATAAGTCTGAGAAAATACAGATGCTGATACTATGATTTTGCTCCCTCTAACTTGATCTATACACCCAATATCGTTCCAAATAAAATCCCAATATGTGTGTGTGTAAAACTTGACAAGCTGATTCCAAAATGTTCATGGAAGTACAAAGGGCCAAGAACACTCAACTCGCTCTTCAAGAAGGGTAAGGTCAGATGAGTCTCTCACCAGACTTCCTATAAAGCAATGAGAATTAAGGAAATGGAACACTACAGAGTCCAGAAACAGACACGTACACATCTGGATATTTGACTCATGGCAGAGATGGCCTTGGTGACAAATGCAGAAAAGACCAGCTTTTGAGTAAGAGAGATTGGCACAGCAGGGTGTCCACACTGGAAAAGAATAAGTAGTCACACCTCACACCAGCATCAACTTATGATGGATTAGACCTTAAATGTGAAAGGCAAAACCATAAGGACTACTTCTAAGATCTCAGGGTTGGAAAGTTTCTAGAATAAGACATTAGCCATCAAAATGAGGTTTAATAATTTGGGTTCTTTTAAAGTTCTCCTGTCCATCAAAAGACTCCACAAAGAGAATAAGAAGGCATGCCCAAAGCTGTAGGAATTCTGATGCCACTGCTTCCCGGCTTGGTGGTCTTGGCAAATTCAACCTCTCTGGACCTCAGAAATTACTCACAAACAGCAGTTCTACCATGTGGTGTTGAGGACCACAGATGGATTGTGCAGAGTGTCAGGTGGCAAAGTGAATGCCCAACAAACACCTGCAGTTGTGAGGAAAGTTGCACGCCTGCTGTTTGCATCACAGTGTCACAGGGCCACCAGAGTGGGTCCTCCAGCTCCGAGGACCAGAGCTCCACCCACCTTCTCCCCCTCCTCCCTGTCCCCACTCACTGCATCTCCACAGCCTGAGAAAGGGTGGAGGGAACTCCTGTATCTCCTCCAACCAGCTTCCCTGCCTGCCCTTGGTCACCAGGTGCATCCTTAGTGGGCACGCTCGGTGGGTGAGGTGCCCAGGCCGTGGCTGAGACACTGCACAGTGCAGTTGGTCAGTGACTAGGGAGCAGCACACAGACGCTGTCTCCGTGGCTGTGCAGGGACCATTTCTCAGTTATCAAGAAGAGAAAGACAGGCTTTGCAGAAGTGCTGCTGGGAAGAATTGTGCTAAGACGCCTTGAATCCTCAAGTGTAATCATGGTAATGATGGTTTTCCTGGGGTCTGAGAACCAGCTCCAAACTGTTTGCAATGATTTGCCTTCCCAGCCCGCAATGCCTCACAAATCAGATTCAGACTCTTTACATGTGTTGATGCTGCTGGGGGTTAATTACGACCGTGAATATTCATAATAGTCGCAATACCCTCGAATCTCCTATCTGCAATGGCAATCACTGAGCTGGGAAATCTGAGTGGATTTCCAAGGTTAAAAACAGTAACCCACTTTTGAGTTGAATTTCCATTCCATACCTGTTGTTCAAAAACAAACCTCATGTTTAAAAATCTCTACAAAATTTCAACAGTTGTCTCTTGACTATACAAATGCCGGACTGCTTTATTATAGAGACACAAATATAGCCCTGGTTCAGGTATTTTTATGTGGCTAATTCTAGCATACACATTTGTAGCACAAAGATAGTTTGCCTTCGTTCAAAATAGAACTTGCCATCTGGAAATGCTGAGAGGTAGAGGACAGCGGAGAGAACTGGGAGCTCGCTCTAGAGAACTGAGGACTAGGGCTTCGCGCAAAACACTTTTCAGGGATGTCACTGGGAGACGGTCTCGGGAGGCAGGGCCAAGTCTTCACTCAGGAATCAGAGAGAGGCTTTCTAACACGGGGGAATGCAGAGAGCGGGCTGAACATGCCTTGGAGAGCGGGAGGGTCCTGTTGGGACAGGAATCTAAACAAAAGCCAGGCGATGACTGTGGGCAGGAGACTGATAGGAGGACACGTGACGAGGGTCCCTGGGCCCTGGTAGCATACGCTGGGCTGAGGAATCCTGGAAGTGACAGGAGGGTCACAGTAGGGAGGCAGTGAGAGCAACGGTCCCCACACGTCAGGACACCACATTGCTCTCTCCCTCAGTTTCCCCACGTGTGAAGCGCGGACCACAGTTGGGAGGATGAAATGTGCTCAGATGGGTGAGGAACGCAGACGTGCCTGCCAACAGAGCAAGTGCTTGGCAAACGTCAGCGCTCACTGGTGTCGGCATGATCAGTCTGATTATTACCATCCCAGGAAGCTGGGACCTGGCTGCGCACAGATTTGTTTTTGAGGCATCAAGAGCCTTACAAAGCAAACGTCTGAGGTTCTGGTTACAAACAGAGACAGTCACGAGATGAGTCATCTTTAAACTTCAAACAACTGTGTCATTCTGGAAGCGGCACGCTAACAAACGAGTGCAAAGAGAGCGATATAACAAATGTCAGCCTGGGGAGGGGGTACCTTTCCTTTGTTTGCTCCCTGCTGCTGTCCAGGGTAGTTTTCGCAGACCTGGATGTCGGTCGGCTGCCTGTGAATACTTCTTCCACCTGTAATAGAAACACAGCGCATTCTAAGTGGTGCACTACTCTCTGAAGCACTTCTACAGCCAGTCTTTAAGCCCCTCTGTGCGGTACAGGAAGGCTTTTGTCACCGGTTGTATGTGTTCACAGCAGTCTTGCAAAGCCATGGGCTACCCTGTGATTGCTGAAGGCCTGGAAGGGGGATACAGTGAACAAGTTGACTCAGCGCATGTTATGTGAGAGCCAAAAAAACATGGCAGGCAATTTCCTGGGGTGCTGGGGAGCAGCCAAGATTGAGGTGCTGCTGCAGTGAGAAGCTCTCCTGGTTGGGAGCTCAAACCCCATTCTCTCCCCCAGCCCCAGTTTCTTTGTAAAAGCGAGGGAATCAGTTTATGACCTCAAAGGTGCCTTCTTGGTCTGAAGCGTCTTGTGATGCTACTGTTTTCAAAGTAGATAAGCTCAGGAGGAAGCACATTGAGGGTTCAGTAACACCGATCGGGTTCTACAGACACACTGCAGAGATCACTCAGACCCTGCACCCAGGCAAGAAGCCTGGAAGACAGCAGAGTGCAGGAGGGAGGAGAACCTGCCACGGCTTACAGACCCCAACCGTGTGCTACAGCACATGTCTTCAGCGTTAGGGATTTCGTGTGTTTTACTTAGTGCCCCACTGCCTCACACTCCTACTGGATAAGCATTGCTCAGAGGCCTACAAGAGGAACTGTCACACTCTCCCCTCCTGGTGACTGGGCCTATGGCCCAAGCCAGGGGTTTCTGCCCTTTCTTTGCAAGGTGGAGCATGACATGGATTGGATTGGGCATCCATTTCTCTCTCCACCCTCAACTGGTCCTTCTGTTTGGCGAGGGAATGACTTATTCACTAGCCACGTCTCCCTGGGGAACATGGTCACTGCTCCAAGAGATAAGGGACTTCTGCTCCTTCTCTGTCCTGCCTGAGGCTTGGTGTGCTGCACGGTTCTGGTGCAGGTCCATGTCTCTAGCAGGAAAAAGCTGAGCTGAAGCTTGGACTTTGAAGTCCGTGGCCAACCACCCAGCTGCCATCTGCCTGCTCAGGCAAGCACACTGGACTCAACGCTCTGCATTTGGGAAGGGAGTTGGGAACCCTGCTTTAGTCCCAACCCTAAGCTGCATTCTCACATCCAAGTTTTACGAGACCTTTCTATTGGGACACTGGGCACTGAATCGAATGAGTTCAAGGGGTAATTTGTTTCCCACTGGACTAGGGATTCTTGGTTGTAGGCTCCCCAAAGGCCCCAGCTCCTTATTTACCATGGGTGTCCTTCCACAAATGGATAAGGAGTGAGCAAACAAAGGACTGAGTCCTAGCTGGGGGTGCTGTGGTGTCAAACTCAGGAGGTGTGGGCTCCGAGCATATGTACCCCTAGACAGCAATCCTACACCACCATCGGGAGGTAGTGCCGGGGCCAGGGTTCTGTATGCAGTGCAGTTGTACAACTTACTTCCATGGTTTCTAAAAGTGCAAATGTATCTATCTACGCTTGGAAGGCCAGGAACATCAGTTGATCTTTCTCAGCAGAGGGTCTATGAGCCATGCAGGAAGAAAGATCTGCACAGGCACCACCTTTTCTGTATGGGCATTGAACACCAGACTGGAAAAAAGAAGACATAATACACAATAATAAGTACTGCAGCTGGCTCGCATGGTGGCCAAACTTTTGCTGAATCTCCCAAGAAAAATTCAATGAATGCTATAAAGACTTGAAATTTCAAGGCTGAAAGTTTGTTCAGAAACATTTTCAAAAAGGCATAAGTTTGCATGACAAAAGCCAGAAGAATGCTATGGAAGAACCAGCAACTAAAGTCACCAGGGCGGAGCTAACTGAATAATGAAGGAAGAGGTTTACCTAACAGAGCCGGCTTTATCATCAAACATAGCTTGTTTGTGAGTAGGCAAATTCTAACATGTTTCATTTGCTGTGTTTTAGAATACAGGGAATATCATCATTTTACGGTTTTCTCTTTTTTTTTCTCTTCTGGCCAGTGATGTTACAGGTTCGGATATTAATGTGGTAGGTATGAATGTCTATACTACTTTTAATGTGAAACTACTGGTTTGCTTCCTTTCCTTTAACGGAGCTAATAGGAAAAATGGAAAAACTCAATTAAAATTCAATTAAAAATATGAGTTTATTTTGGTACAAATCTTTTTGGAGTCCATGGCACAATTTTTCCATGATATGCATTTTCCACGTATTCTAAAAAAAATTTTTTTCACCCCCAATTTTTTGTACCAAAAAACTCATACTGTGAGTTCCATTTTCCGTGAACTTTTTGAAGTTTGTCATACAAATAGTTCATGTTGTGACCTACCCTTAAGGAAATGGAAACCCTTTTTAACAGCAATGGATTCCAGTTACAATTTACTACACTGTAGTAATGCCAACAGTGAAAAGAAAAACAAATCTGAGGAGAGACTACAAAGGAGTTCCCCTGGGTGTGGGGCAAGGAGTGAGGAGTGGCCGGTGTTAGGGCCAGGAGAACGGCCCCTCCTAACAGAGTCTCAGGGAGGCTCAAAGTAAGTGTGGAATAGTGTGGCCCCACAGAATTCTCTGTAATTCTACTCATTCCGTGATTTCCAAATATTCCCACATTTCTGATGGCGGGGTCTTGTGCCATCCAACAGAACAGCCACCAGCCACATGTGGCCACTCAGTGTTTGGGATGTGGTAGGTGCAGCTGAGACATTTGAATTTTATTGAATCTTGGCTCATTTAATTGCTATTCACCTAGCTGAAGCGATAGGAACCCAACTGCAGCCAGCCCCAGCCCCAGGTGTGGTGGTCTAATGATGAGTTTCACGGGCTGGTTTTCATGCAGGAAGGATACTGGCCATGGCCAGTCGCCCTTAACTCAGCTGAGATCTTAGACCACAGGGCTTTTTCAACTCTGAAGCTCTTTGCTCGCTCCTTCCTTGACATTCCTGGTACATGGCGCTCTCAGGTGAGTGTCAGTGTGAGAACGCAGGAGCCAACAATCCTGTCTCTGATCTGTGTGAGGCCTGAAGGCTGCCCTCCCTCGCTACACCATCAGCCACAGAGCTCAACAAGGAGTTGGCTGAGGCCCTTGCTCATCTGCCTCCCAGCTCCCCTTGTTTTCCCCCACGCCTGGCACACAGCTAGCTCCCTTCCCAGGTGCTGATCCCTAGGGCACTCCTTAATAAATATTTTGCATGCTCATCCCCATCTGAAAAATCTTTTTCCTGGGGCACAGTAGCACCTTAGCAACTTTTAAAATTTTTTGATATTTTAATTACTTTAAATGAGGTCAATGGTAGTTAAAATTCATTAAGGTATCAGCTTTGTAAAAAAAAAAAAAAAACTCTTGAAACTAATGTATAAGTTTTGTATTGCCTCACACTGTAAACGTACTAACAAGAACTGAGACATGTGCATAAATGAGTCTTAAAACACCCTGTTTCAACACTGTTATTTGTCATGTAACAAGCCCAGATAAGGATTCTCTGTGTTGATGGAAATGCAAATAGCGTCACAAATTTGGAACTTTTCTTCACAGGGAATTTTCTGTGTACCAGAAATCTAAATGTGTTTCTTATTTTTAAAAGGTATTTTCAATTCACTCAGTTGCAAAGATGCTTTTAAGTTTAAAAGTTAAAGAGAACCAGAGAATCAGCAGTAAGAAAAACATTAACACCGACATTGATATTAGCACTGAAAATCCATCTGAACACCACATTCCAATTAACAGCAGGTGAGATTCTCTGGCTAAGATCTACGGTGCCCACGGAGAGGACAGCTTTGGGTTCCCACTGTGCCTGTAGTCCAGAGCTGCCCCTTCTCTTGGGAAGTGATGTTCATTAACAGCAAACATAGTCTTATTTATTTGTGCTAAGTGAGTTTAAGGATGACGAATGGAGACATTGTAAGGGCCAAACTATGTTTAATAAATTAGATAATGTGAGACGAATGGTTTCCTGAATCCACAGAGAGAAATGTAATCAACTACTTGAAAATTCAATTGTGGGATGGGCATATAGGTACAAATTAACATTTTAATGATGCTACATTATTTTAACTGTCAAAGGGTCATACAAGTTAGGAGTGAACATGGAGTTAGTGACAGGGCTCACTTTTCTACACAACAGATGAATTTGCAGCCTTTGCCTAAATAGCTGCCTAGACTAGGTCTCACTGCTGTCTAATGTAGAACCCTGTACAGAGACCATTTACAGTTATTTGACAAAATGTATGAGGCTGCCTTACAAATATGACAGTTACTCATGCTAAGAAACGTAGACTTTGTGAGCTGGGTAAATGCACCGTAGACAGATGTAGGGAGATACTTAGCTCTCAATCCTCATTCTTTAGCTTGAATCACAGCAACTGTCACAATTTGACTGCTTTGGACCCATAAAACAGTGATTTCACATGGTTCAATTTAATATTTATGTGAATTTAAGTAACGATTGAGCAGTCACTTCATTTCAAATGAGTATTTGCTACTTGTAAATTCAAAGAGTGAACAAAGAAAGTGGAATATAATCAGAGACTACTTGTCAGGAAAGAAAATGTGAAATACTCAACATTTTAACATTTTCCTGTGAATTTAGTCTGGCTTCTTAAATAACGGTATGAAAATTACAACACACTTCTCTTTCTCTTGGATTTCACTTTCTCTCACAGTTTCAATTATTACCTCCACTAAATCTGTTCAAAGAAAGGCCTGGTGATCATCATATGCCAATGCAGGAATAGGGGTAAATATGGAATGGCAGATTCCTTGTCCCGCATCATCTCATGAGGAAGAGATAAACAATGAAAATGCATTGAGGAAAGTGTGATTGGCAATATCATCAATAGACTTCTATGGAAGCCCAGTGGAGGGAGGCATAGGGGTTGGGTGAGGAGTGGGGATCAAAGGCAGTTTACTGGAGGATGAAAGGACAGATATCAGTTTTTTTGTTTTTTGTTTTGTTTTGTTTTTCCCCAAGGAAACCTTTTATTTAAGGAATACAAGCTTAATGCATTTCATAAATACAACTTTAGGAATATAGTGATTCTTCCCATCATACCCAGCCTCCCACTCACACTCCAACCCCTCCTCCTCCTTGCAATCCCATTCCCAGTCCCATTCTCCACTAAGATCCATTTTCAATTAACTTTATACACAGAATACCAGCTTTATACTAAGTAAAAAGTTCAACACACAAAAACTGTTCCTCCACAGCTGAGACAAGGGCTGTTCAAAGTCATCGCATCTCGAAGTGAATTTCACTTTTTTTTTTTTTTGAGAAACTTAATTAACTTTAAAGAAGCACCCAAGAATGATACATCTTTTGCAGGCAATTAGGCATAACTACAACTTATGAGACCTAAACCTCCATTTAATACATTAAAAGAAAATAAGTCCTTGAAAACAAGTATTATCATTGGGGCTGGTGCTGTGGTGCAGCAGGTTAATACCCTGGCCTGAAGTGCCAGCATCCCATATGGGTGTCAGTTCTAGTCCCAGCTGCTCCTTTTCTGATCCAGGTCTCTGCTATGGACTGGAAAAGCAGTAAGAAGATGGCCCAAGTCTTTGGGCCCCTGCACCCACTTGGAAGACCCAGAAGAAGCTCCTAGCTCCTGGATTTGGATCAGCGGAGCTCTGGCTGTTGCAGCCAGTTGGAGAGTGAACCATCAGATGGAAGACCTCTCTCTCTCTCTCTCTCTCTCTCTCTCTCTCTCCACCTCTCCTCTCTCTGTACAACTCTGACTTTCAAATAAAAAATAATCTTCAAAAAACCAAGTATTATCATTAATTAAGGAAACACCTAAAAAAACAAGCAATGGAGTTGGACACTTAGGCATACTAAAACTTACGAGACATCAGATACACTTGATACACTAAAACTAAATAAATCTTTGAGAACAAGTTTTACTCTTCACTCTCACAATACAACTCTTTGAGGACAGAGTTCCTGCATAGGGAGTTAGTGCACAGTGATTCCTGTTGTTAATTTAATAATTAACACTCTTATGTATGATGTCAGTGATCACCCAAGGCTCTTGACATGAGCTGCCTATGCTGTGGAAGTCTTTTTAATCCACAAACTCTATCAGAATTTAGACAAGGCCATAAGCAAAAAGGAAGTCCTCTCCTCCCTTCAGAGAAAAGTACATTCATCTTTTATGACCACGTCTTTCCACTGGGGTCTCACCCACAGAGGTCCTTCATGTAGGACATTTTTTTGCCACAGTGTCTTGGCTTTCCATGCTTGAAATACTCTTGTGGACTTTTCAGCCAGACCAGAATGCTTTAAGGGCTGATTCTGAGGTCAGAGTGCTACTTAAATCAATTGTCATTCTATGAATCTGCTCTATGGACTGCTTCCCATGTTAGAGCATTCACTCCTTTTTAATTCTATTTATTATTATCACTTAATCCTACCCATATGATCACTTTAACACTTAAAATGTGGTTTTACCATCCAGCTTAAGAAGATTTGGGGTCCCATGCAAATTTTTAAACTGTATCCTTAGAAGTAAGTCTGTAGGAATGTATGTAGAACTATTCAGCTTTACAGTTACAAACTTCATACACTTCACAATTACAACTTTAGGATCATGGTGATCCTCCTCCCTTTCTTATTTATACTCTTATTTTTCACTAAGATCCATTTTTCAATTAACTTTATACACATATGATTAACTTTATGTTAAGTAAAGAGTTCAACAAATAGTATGAAAAAAAGTGTTCCTCAGTCAAGACAAGGGCTGTTCAAAGTCATTGCTTCTCAAAATGTTAATTTCACTTCTACATATTGCCTTTTAGGTGTTCTATTAGTTATCACAGGTCAGGCAGATCATATGGTATTTGTTCCTTTGGAACAGGCTTATTTCACTAAGTATTATGTTTCCCAGATTCATGCATTTTTTTTTTACAAATGACCAGATTTCATTTTTTAACCACTGTGTAGTATTCCATGGTGTACATATCCTATAATTTCTTTATCCAGTCTTCAGTTGATGGACTGGGTTGATTCCATGTCTTTGCTCTTTGGGGCTGGCGTTGTGGTATGATGGGTAAAGCTACCACCTACTAAGCTAGCATCCCTTATGGGCTTCAAGTCCTGGCTGCTCTACTTCAAATCAGCTACCTACTAATGGCATGGGAATGGCAGTGGAGAATGGCCTAAGTGGTTACGCCCCTGTCACCCACATGGGAGACTAGAAGAAACTCCTGGCTTCTGGCTTCAGGCTGGCCCAGCCCTGGCCATTGCAGCCACCTGGGGAGTGAACCAATGGATGGAAGATCTCTTTCTCTCTGTCTTTCCCTTTCTTTCTCTAAGTCTACTTTCACATAAATAAATAAATAAATAAATAAATCTTTTTAAAAAAGAAAGAAAACAGTAGGAGATGTGTGCCTGGCCTAATGGTTAAGACACCACTTGGAACGTGGACATCCCATGTCAGAGTGCCTGGCTCTGAGCTCCAGCTCTGCTCCGTATTTCTGCTTCTTGCTGTTTTGCACCTTGGGAGGCAGCAGGTGATGGCTCAAGTCATTTGGTTCCCACCCAACCGCTTGGGAGACCCCGACTGCATTCTCAGCTCTTGGGTTTGACCTGACCCAGCCTTTTGCCTGCTGTGGGCTTTTGGGAAGGAACCAATGAATGGGAAACTCTGTCTCTCTGTCTCTCAAATAACAATTAAATAATTAAGTTACTGCAGGAATTTCCCTGAAGACAGAGGTCATGTTGGGTATGAGGAAAAGTCTAGGGAGAACAAAAGGCATGAACAAAGAAAGGAAACTAAATGAGCACTTATACTAGCACAGAATATTAGGCAGACAGTAGCTGGAACTAAGGCAGAAGTGGGGAAATGTCCAGTCTTGGGGAGTTTAGCTGAAGGTCCTTGGATTTTTCACAAGAGGCAATGGGGCTCTTGGCAGTGCTTTTAACCCTTGGTGATATAGGTACTCAGCTCAGCTCAAAAGTGCTATCCCAAGCACACACCCTTAGTTTCCTTGGACAAGGTGCATGATATTAATAAAATTCCTAAATTCAATGAAGTGATAGCTTTTGGAAGAAGTATTTCTTTCTTCACTAGATACAAAATACATTTTTCTTTCTGTTTAGATAATTATAGTCAACGTTCTATACCCCACCCAATCCCACTCTGAAAATACTCATACAATCCTGTTGGGAAATGGTCTAACTATGCATAATGGCCATCAAGCTGATTCTAAGAACCCTCTCATTGAAGCTGTCAGTTAGGCTGTTCTTTGGGCTTTTGTTTGTCTGCAAACTACACAGATATGTATACAACAGCTGATGACAGTTTCACATGAGCTAGGTTTTGGACTCTGCACTGGAGATGAGTTGGCTCTATGTATCCTCTTGAAGGAGGTAAATTTTAAACCACCTAATGGAGAGAAACTCAATAACCCATATATTGGGAAACAATAATATTAGAATGTTGGTTATCTCCATGATGATCTATAAATTCAACATAATCCTAGCTGTCATCCCAATAAGATTTGTGTATGGAAACCAGTAAGTTGATTCTTACAGTTGTATGAAAATACAAAGAATATCTACAATGAGCATGTAAAAATGATGGAGGAATTGCAACCTTCAAGCTATATTATAAAGCTATGATAACCCAACAGAGTGTGGTATTGGCATAAGGACAAACAGATCAACGGAACAAAACGAAATCTAAAATAGACTCATCCTTATAAAGCCACTGCATTTTGACAAAGGTGTCAAAGTAGTTCAGTGGGGAAAGTAGGATCCTTTGGTGCTCCAACCACCTATTCAACTGGAAAACAATGAATGTTAACAACTTCTTCACATCACACTCAAAAATCAATTTGAGGGGTGCATATATGGTGTAGCTGTTGCTTCTTGGTATGCTCTCATCCCATATCAGAATGCCTGGTTTGGAATCCTGGCAGACCCACTTTGGTTTCAGCTTCCTGCTTTAATGAGCACCTTCCTGCCAATGCAGATGATGACTCAAGTACTTGGGTCCCTGCCACCAACTCACAAGACCTAGATTAAATTCCAAGCTCCTGGCTTTGGCTTGGCCCAGTCCCGGCTGTTGTAGGCATTTAGGAGTGAACTAACAGGGGCCTATGCTGTAGCATAGTGGGTAAAGCTACCACCTGCTGTGACAGCTTCCCATATGGGTGCTGGTTCAAGTCCCAGATGCTCCATTTCTGATCCAGCTCTCTGTTATGGCCTGGGAAAGCAGTAGAAGATGGCCCAAGTCCCTCCAGGAGACCTGGAAGTACAAAGTTTATATATTTATAGTTGATATTTTAATTCCAGATTTCATTATTTCTTTTTTTAAGATTTATTTATTTATTTGAAAGTCAGAGTTACACAGAGAGAGGAGAGGCAGAGAGAGAGAGAGAGAGAGAGAGAGGTCTTCCATCTGATGGTTCACTCCCCAGTTGGCCGCAACAGCCAGAGCTGTGCTGATCCAAAGCCAGGAGCCAGGAGCTTCTTCAGGGTCTTCCCATGTGGGTGCAGGGGCCCAAGGACTTGGGCCATCTTCCACTGCTTTCCCAGGCCATAGCAGTGAGCTGGATCAGAAGTGGAAAAGCCGGAGCTTGAACCCGTGTCCATATGGGATGCCAGTGCTTCAGGCCAGGGTGCTAACTCGCTGCGCCACAGTATTGGCCCCGATTTGATTATTTCTTAACTGTGTTCTGATTAACTTTCCTAAAACAAACATGTAACCCACTGAGCCTATTAAAAACTGAAAGTTGAGAGACTCCTATATATGGATTGCAGCTGATAACTGAAAATGATATTTTATGATAGAAAAATAATATACTTTTATAATCTTACTAGAGATAGTCTCAGTGGGAAACACCCTCCACTGATATGAAAAAGTTCATGCTTTTTCTTGCTTATCATTCATTCATTCATTCAACAAACATCTACAGTTCATCCACGATGGGCCAGGCCATTTTCTAGGTCATAGGGATTCAGTAATGAACAAAAATACTTGTCTTCTTGAAGTTAAGTTCTAGTGTACGTGTGTGTATGTGTATGTGTCTGTGTGTGTAGGTGTTGTTGGGGGTGTAGACAGCAAATACATGAATGTCTCACACACACACAGACACACACACACACACACGGCATTTTCATGCTATGAAGAAGGATGAGACAGCAAAGAGGCCCTGGTGGGCTGGAAGGTGGAGGCTGCATATTAATCAGGGTGTCAGGGAACACCTTATTAAGCAAGTGAGATTTGAGGACAGACCTAACAGAGCTAGAACAAGTCATTCAGGGAGCTGGGGGTGGAGGTTTTTTTTTTTTTTTTTTTTTTTTTTAGAATTAGCAGCAAGTGCAAAGGCACCAAGGGGCAAGTATGGCCTGCACAGTAGCAGCAAAGGAGACAGGAAGGCGACATGGAGACAGCAAGGGAGAGGATGACAAGCTGGCGGAGATGCCTGTGAGAGGCCTTGGACACGCTGGGGAAAATGCTGGTTTGCGTCCTGGGTGCCGTGGGAAGCTGTCGGTGATCCCCAGGCAGAGAAGGATATAGACATGGTCTACGTGGGCCTCAAGCCCGCTAGGCTGCAGCACGGGGACCCACCACAGCAGGCCGGAGCACAAGCAGGGAGACTCACAGGGCCGCTGCCTTAGTCACCCAGGACAGGGAGGGCAGTGGCTGGATGTGGGTGGTTAAGGAGCAGGTAGCAAGCAGCGGTCAGCTCTGCGTGTATTTTGAGACAGAACCAGGAGGGTGTGCAGGTGGGTTCCAAGTCGGGGGCAAGAGAGGCAAGCCAAGGTTGTCATCTGCTGTGTGCATTCTGCCAGCGTGGGCTTTCCACACCTCACACGATTGCTAAGACAATGGGAAGCAACCACGTTTGTCCTTCTTCCCCTCATGCCAGCCCTACCTGAGGGCAGAGATGTTCTAACTCCTCTGAGCAGTGAGGCCCAGTCGGGCTCTGCTCCCGCGTTTACTGTCCTCATCCTCCTGGTCTTGCCACCTCTCCCTTGCTCTTCTCTTCCCCTCAAGAGCAGCTGCTTGCCCTGTACTGATTATCTTTAGGGAACTCTCGGGGCGGGGAGGGGGCTGGCATCCCTGTTCCCACGAGCTTCCATTCTGTGGCTCCTTCTCATGGGAGGCATCCCTTCTCCTTCAAACCACCTGGGAAGATAAACAAGCCCTACCGTGCTGGGTCATGCGTCACATCTCACGACTCTGCCCCTCCTCTTCAGCGACATAGGAAGGTTTGGGAATTTCTTTTGGAGGTGATCTCATGAGAGACGTGGGGAGGACAAGGGAGGCGAAATCTCGTTTGTCTCCTCCTAAAAATAGTTTTCATCATTCCAGAGTAAAAGGTCCAGTGGCTATGAAAATATTTTTTCCTTGTGGCAGGAGTTAGTCTTGTCTTCTCCTGACATGGGATGAGGCTGAAAACCCTCACTAATGTGCAGGCTCCACTTCTGTAAGGACCTTGTGGGAATAAACAAGGCCAGGAGAAAGGGATGCCTTCCTCGGAGGAAGACGACGCCTGGGAGGGAGCTGGGGCATAGCGGCCTCACCCAAGACGAGGGACCAGGAGGAAGACCCCGTGGGGGCTGGGCGCAGGTTGGAAAGGACTCCCATGATAAGCACCTGGTCTGCTCTCTGTTTTCTGTCACTCTAACAGAATCCCTGATGCTGGGGAATCCATAAAGGGAAGAGGTTTATTCTGGCTTACAGTTCTACAGGCTGGAAGTGCAAGGTCAGGCAGCTGCACTGGGCCAGGGCCTGATGCCAAAAGTTGGAAGGAGAGAGGGGAGCCTACATTCCAACCCTGCCATTAAGGAATTAGGGTCCCATGAATGGGCGTTTGGCTCCAGCTCCTGACTCTATCATTTTGCTAACATAGATCCCGGTAGGCAGTGGTGATGGCTCAAGTAATTGGATTCCTGCCACCCATTCTAGGAAACCTGGATGGAGTTTCTGGCTCTAGGCCTTGGCAGGGTCAACTGTGGGCATTCTGGAAGTGAACCAGTGGATGTGAGCTCTCTCTCTCACTCTCCACCCCCAATAAAAGAATAAATAAAATTGTACAAAAAGGTTTCAACACCTGGATTTCGGTGGCCACAGTCAACCCACAGCACATCTGATGTATCCCAGTGACACAGGAAGATCTAACACCACGGAGGAGTGGGAGTGTTAATGAGAAGGGGATCTCAGGCAGAGAGGAAGAGGTCAAGGCTAGAATCAGAGGACCAGATGAGCAAGCTGGGGAGGCACAGAGCCTGTCAGCACAACATGGAGAAGCTGTGGGACCCTTTGCGGGAGGGAAGGGGAGAGGAGGAGGATGCGGGCAGCAGGGGAGGAGCAGACGCAACATGGCATCTGTGTTGAGCTCATCAACTGAGTGCAAGCTCAAAGCCAGAGCTCCAGATATTTCTCCAATGCCGCTCTTTGTTGCCCTGGCAACTGGGCCCTGGGAACTGGACCAAGGGCAAGAAAAGCCACATGCAAATGAAGTAAATAATAAACAAAGCCGGAGCCTGGACTGCCCCATCAGCACTGCCATGGGAAAAGGTACGAGAGCACTGAAGAAGGTTTTACACTGAGGTGAAGCCCCCTGGCCCCTCTGCAGGGTGAGGCCCAGTGACCTGTGGCTTCTGCTGCTGACGGAGGTGGTGTTCACCTTAGATCTTGCACGAGCAGACAAATATCCAGTCGGACTTGTCCGTGCTACTCTAGCCTCCGGCTTAGGAGAAAACCCTAGGAATCAGGGCCCTAGAATTTCCAAAAAGCAAGGCTGCCTCTCCTGCTGGTGCCCCACGTCAGGGTCCAGGTAGACGGGGATACTGGCCTGGGTCCCAGCCTCCAAGGGAGTGGGCAGAGATAGCAGACAGGGGACAAATATTCGAGTAATCACTGCTGCCAACAGCAGCTCTCGGCAACCTAGAACGGTGTCTGGTCCCCGCTTTTCCTACTCATTTGCCAGCAGATGGAAGAATGTCCTTGCCTTCCACCCTGACTGGCCAATAGGCAAAGGGGAGACAGCCCACTTTAGATGGGGACTTTGCAATTCTGCAGAAACTATGAATCAGTCACACAAGAACAGCATTTGTGTTCCCAGTCAGTCTAGGGTACTGCTTTACCGGCAGAGAGCCAGTCTGGGTTCTCACCTCTTTGATCTCCTTACATAAGCCCTATACAGGGTCAAAGGGGTGAAGAAGGGAATTAAGTTGAAGATGCACCTGCTGGATCTGGAGCCCACAGGACCCTGCCATTACTGTGGGCCTCTCCTGCCCTGCCTGCAGCCAGGGAGCCCTCTGCCTTCAGCCCTGGGAACCTCAGCTGGCAGTGCAGGGCCTGGGAGCTCCCAGTGCCTTCCTTTCTTGGATCAGGGCTGGCTGTCCAGGAGGTCCTGACTGGATCTCACAAACCTGGGGCCTGGCCTTCATCTGGCATCTCTGACATTTTCATTCTTTGTATGCGTATGATTTATTCATTAATTTGAAAGACAGAGAGATAGAGTGAAAGTAAGAGAGAGGTCTCACATCTGCTGGTTCACTCCCCAAATGCCCACAGCAGCCAGGACTAGGTCAGGCTGAAGCCTGGTGTCAGGAACAGCATCCAAGTTTCCCACGTGGGTGGCAGAAATGCAACTACTTGGGCCATTATCTGCACATGAGCAGGAAGCTGGATGGGAAACAGAGGAGCTAGGACTTGAACCAGCACTCTGACACGCAATGTGGACATCCCAATAACCCGCGGCACCACAGTGCCCACCTGCGATATTTTTCTGACAAGCATTTACTTATTTGAAAGCAGTAAATATCTTTTTTTTTTTTGGACAGGCAGAGTGGACAGTGAGAGAGAGAGAGACAGAGAGAAAGGTCTTCCTTTTGCCGTTGGTTCACCCTCCAATGGCCGCCGCGGCCAGCGCACTGTGGCTGGTGCATCACACTGATCCGAAGCCAGGAGCCAGGTACTTCTCCTGGTCTCCCATGTGGGTACAGGACCCAAGGACTTGGGCCATCCTCCACTGCACTCCCGGGCCATAGCAGAGAGCTGGCCTGGAAGAGGGGCAACCGGGACAGAATCCGGCGCCCCAACCAGGGACTAGAACCCGGGGTGCCGGCGCCACAGGTGGAGGATTAGCCTATTGAGCTGTGGTGCCAGCCAGTAAATATTCTTTTAAAAGTGACATTTGTTCATTTGACTTTGAGGACACCCAGAAGAAAAGACAGCCCGGCTGGTCTAAAGAGAAGCCAGACAAGGTACAGAGAGGAGGCCCATGGTTTGAAAAGAGATCTACAGCATTGAAGAAAGCAACTTCCTGCACATACTGGGCTTTCTTGCCCCTGTTTTGATAACGTAGCCAGGTAACTGCGCAGGTATATTCCAGTTAATCTGGCAGGAGGAATCACAAAAGAAAGGACAAATTCCGTTATACCCAGTTTTGATGCAGAACAAGTTTATAAATGAGAAAAATTCTGATTAATCAATTAATTTAAATTTTATTTGAAAGCTGCAGAGAGAAAGAGACAGAGAGAGAGATGTGGAAAGGCATCGTCCATCCACTGGTTTACTCCCCAAACGCCCATAACAGCCTGGGCTGGACCAGGCTAAAGCCAGGAGCCAGGAACTATATCCAGGTTCCCCACATAGGTGGTGCACATTGAGCCATCATCTGCTGACTCCCAGGGTGCACATAATCAGGAAGCTGGATTGCAAGCCACGTAGCTGGGACTCAAATCAGGTGCTCCAATATGAGACACAGGCATTCCACACAGCTGCTTAACTTCTTCACCAAATGCTCACCTCAGGAGGAGACAGTGATCCCACAGCAACCTGGCCATAGATGAAACGTCAAGGCATCATTTATGCTTGTTTAGATACAGGCCTTATAGGTTAAGACTTTAATTTCTACTTCTGCAAAATGAGGATAATGATTCCACCTGTTCTATAGAATGCTCACAGTATTCAACATGGAGTGTGGGGCTCGTGGTAGATGTTCAACAAATATTAGCTATGGTGTCAGTTTTATCATTAATTGGCATGAGGACAAGCAGGAGAGGCTATGTGGCCTGTGGGATACCCCATTTATTTGAGGTTTCTGACAGAAGAACCCCATGATGCTCAAATTTAGTGCTCTTTAAAACAGAATATTATCCATTTATTAATATGTGCTCATGGGAAAGTGAGACAGGCAGACTTCAAAAAGTTCATGAAAATATTGTGAAAAAACTATATATGGACTTCAAAGAGAATATGCACCAACCTTAATCTACATTTCAATTTCACTTAGACACAAACATTTAGAAGTACCCTCATATAACTTCAGTAAACCCTGATTCCTTCATAGAAAAATAAACAAATATTCACAGGTCAGGGGGGTACTGTGGGGACTGAGTTGTGCAAAACATATAGGACAGGATAGAAAAAAGTGCTTGCTAAATAGAAGGAGTTGTGGATTTACCATAACTCTGAACAGGTGCCCAAATCCTTCAGAGCAGGTGCAAGGCTATTTTATTTTCCTATTTGTCAAAAGCGCAGCATAGTGTCTCACAGGCAGATGGTGTATAACACATTTTTAGTTTGTGCAGTGAATCTACACATGCAAATTCTAAGTATAAGCCCTCTAGTTAGCTATTACCTCTTTAAATATTATCTCTGCCCCATTCTCCCTTTCTGTACCATATGGGACTAACTAAACTGAACATATATTAGGGCTTTCTTACCATATTCTACATTTTTAAGTATCTTTGTTAAAATCTTATCTCTTTGTGATTCATTCTGGACACTATTTTCCTTACCTATTTTCCAGTTTTCTAGGGCTCTCTTGAGCTGTGTCTAATAAATTCACTCATTAAATTTTAAAACTAGCTTATCGTATTTCAGTTCTAGAATTATTTTATGGAGTCCTTCTCAAATATACTCTATAATTTGCAGAGTTTCTGGTTCCTTATAAAACATTTCAAGCTTCAATTTGCACCCTTACATAATTAGCATCAGTGTATGCAGCAGACATTGTCAATGTCCACGCCAAAACTTTTGACTTTTCCATGCGCCCTAGCACCTCCATGTCTGTGGCTGGAGCCTCCTCCTTGGGACAGTGCAGGACCAATGCTTGGTCAGAAATGCCGGGGAGTTTACACCGCCACTACCACCTACAACAGGGAACAGCTTTCAGGAACTGCTGTACAAATACCACAGTTCATTGCTCCTTAGATAGAGTAATCCTGAGCTAGGTGTTCTGCATCATCTCCTAGTTTCCTCACTGGGGTAGCTGGCTAACCAGAGCACTCTGTATTGGCTGCCTTCCCTTCCCTCCATTCTGACCAGCATCTCCTATTTCCCAAATTCACTAATGCACTGAAATCCCCAATATAAGGTTCTGAAAAATCCAATTTTAAAAGTATTTAAGAATTTGTCTACAATAATGGTGAGACTCTTAAAGTTACCTCTAAGGAAGAGGAGCAGAAACCTGGCATAGCCAGATTCCAAAATACTGACTGGGTTTCTACCGGAACCCACTCTAAGCTCCAGGCGTGTCTAATTTATCCCTGTGTGCTAGACACTTATTTGGAATAAGTAAATCAGTAAATTCCTTGACTTAGCATGCATGAACCCATTGTACGTTGAATACACAGTAAGAAAAAATGCAGTTACCACATACAACTGGGCAAACAGTGCAGCAACACAATGTGCTATGGAGGTGCTAGTGTGGCTCCTCACCATTGTGTGGCTGGCCAGGAACTGTGCCCCCATTGCTGCTGCCCAGCCTAACCCTAGGAGTGCTGGATCATGTACCACTAGCATGGGAAAAAGACACAAACCCAAAGTATGCTTTCTACTGGACGCATGGCTTTCATGAAGGGAGTGTGTGTGTGTGTAAAGTTTGAGACTATGGATGAGGTTAATGTCTTACAGAAATGATTTTCATTGGGGTTTGTGACACATGTATGTGTAGGTAGTACTCATCTTAGACTACTTCTTCTCAAGTTCAAGACCCAGTGTGGGGCCAGTTAGACAACGTGAAGACAGGCTGTGAGACATTCCGAGGAATGTCTTACTTCTTACGCACCATGCTCCCAGGCTACAAGCTGCTGTCAGAGGCACATCTCAGAGAGGCAGGGGTTCACTAAAGTCCTGGCAGGCTCTGGACTTCGACTCTTTCTCTAGTTTCCCTATGTGGTCACTAAAAGCATGGCTTAGCCTAGCCTTTCAGCTATTCCTCCTATGCTAGTAGACAGTATATGTTCACTATCCTACTCGGTGTTGACATCAAAATGTGTTTAAGATAGTAGTTAAAGGGCAGGCATGTGTTGCAGTGGTTGGGATGCCATTTGGAATGGCCATACCCTAAAACTGGAGTGGCAGGGCTGAAGTCCCCGCTCTGCTTCCAATTCCAACTTTCTGCTAATGCAGACTCTGGGAGGCATCGGGTGTTACCTCAAGTACTTGGGTCCTTGTTGCCCACATGACAGGCCCAGACTGAGTTCTGAGCTCCTAACTTTGACCTGGCTAAGCCCTGGCTGTTGTGGGCATTTGGGTAGAGAACCAGTGGATAGTAGATCTCTGTTTCTTTGCCTTTCCAACAAATAAAAAAATAAAGTTTTAAAATAAAGTTAAATATATAGCCCATCATCCAAAGTTCTCTTCAGTGTGGTTACTGCTTCTTATTAGTTAGTTGGCAATTGGCAGATAATGGAGTTCTAGAGATGATATTTAAGGTCACAAGAGTAAATGAGCTTATGAATGGATTGAGTATAAATAGGAGAAGGAGTCTCAGGAGTGAATGATCACAGCCAATGTTCGGAGGCCTGGATATGAGACAGAACTAGCAAAGAAATGGTAAGAGTTGTCCAGCAACAGGAGCACCAAGCAACACAGGAGGGAACCCAGAGAAGCAACGTGAACAAGGATTTTAAAATGGAAGGTCTCATTGTTGATGTATAAATCTGCTGGGAGGCCGAATGGGAGGGGGATGCAGGACGACCACTGGATTTGGGATTGTGGAGAGCACGAGAGACCTCAGAAAGAGATGTCTCAATGGCAGGAAGTTGGGCACGCGATAATGCCTGACGGCAGCTGCTGCTACAGATGACAAGAATAGAACAGGTCAAAGAAGCCAGACCCAGCTGTCTTCTCTTCACTGTGGTGTCTAGTATAGAGACAGACTATAAAAACTCTGTGGATGTCGTATCCTTTGGTGTATAGTTATCAACATCACTTCAGCGAATCATACCATGTAGAAGACAATATATTCTTTCCCACGTTAAAAAAAAAAAGAAAGAAAGCAATGCCGCTGAGGAGGGAGGCTAAGTGAGGACCCTTGGGGGTACTAGGAATGTCTTCCTCTGAATTTACGTATTGGTTATGAGTGTGCTCAGAGCACCAAAACTCTCGCTTATTGTACACGTACGTACATTTTTAGTATACAAACTGATTTCAATAAAATATTAATAAAAGAGCAGAAACAGCAGTTATAGAGGTCTGCTTTACGAGTTTTGTAATAAAGCAACCAGGGCAATAAATAGAAGGGGGTATTTTAATTTTGTTATGTTTCTTTTCTAAACATTTTATTAAAATACGGTGTACACATATCAACAAATGCACTTAGGTATACAGGTCAATGAGTTTTTTTTTTGTCATCTGGTCACTCTCATAATCAACGCCTAAATTAAGAACAAAGCATCCCTGGGGCCCAAGAGTTCTCACTGTTGTGGGAGATGTTTCAGCCTATTTTCTAACGTACGATCCAGAGAAGTGAAATTAGATGAGGCAGCACAGAGACGAGGGAACTGCCAAATGAGAAAACGTGATCTGTCCAAGGTAAGTGGGAACAGGATCCAACAACACATATATGGAGCGTTGGGATGGACTGTGGGCAGTCAATTCATAGAATTAGAGGGAAGGAGGGTTTGGCAAGGGACCATACATGCAGGTAGACTGGTAGATAAAATGGTTGATGTATATTGCAGTTAGCTTTCTCTTCAGATTTATTTATTTGTTAGAAAGGCAGAGTTACTCAGAGAGAGGGAAACACACACACACACACACACACACACACACACAGAGAGAGAGAGAGAGAGAGAGAGAGAGAGAGAATCGTCCATCCACTTGTTCATTCCCGAAATGGCCAAAGCCAGGAGCCAAGAGCTTCTTTCAGGCCTCCCATGTGGGTGCAGGGGTCCAAGCACTTGGGTCATCTTTCACTGCTTTCCCAGGTGTATTTGCAGAGGGCTGGATCAGAAGTGGAGCAGCCGGGACTTGAACTGGTACCTATATGGGATGCTGGCACTTTAGGCAGTAGCTTAACCCACTGAGCCACAGCACCAGCCTCTTAAGTTACCTTTTGACACTTCCATTTTTACAGTGTTGGAGATTTTAGGAATGAACTGAGAATAAAAAATAAAAGTGAAAAAAATATGAATGGAACAGGGACGCCTAGAATGATGACCAGGCGGTTTGGTGGACCCACTTGACAACTGGAGAATAAAAGTGAGTTTACGGTGGGTCTATCTCAAGTCCACTTGAGTGGAGGGAAAGCACTATGAAACATGGATCCGAGCAGTAAGGAAAAGGGAGTCTGACATTGTGTCTGCAGGGTCGTGGTCTGTTTGACCTTAACATGTGACCTTCACCTCCTGTGCTCAGTAGAAGCAGAGTCAAGCAAGATGTTCAGCAGATGGCAACTTCCTTAATCTCAGTGAATTACTCTGAAAGAACCCCCGCAGGAAATCGCAAAGCATATTCTTGGAGTGCTCCTGCAACTCGTCAGTTGAGAGTCTAGATGGGAGTTGAATGTAATGACTTGACGCAAGCGAATAAGGCTCTCAGCGAATGCAGCGTTTCAGTGAAATCTTGTTAAGCTGGACTGCGGTGAGCTCATATGCCAAATACTCCCAGGACGCTGCTCATCAGATTGTTTATGTACATATGATCTGTCTGACTACAAATATTAAAAAAAGGCTCCACAGTAGCATGAATGCTTGGAAAATGTGATGGGGAATTATCTCACTCAAAATGGGAACTGAAGCCACACCTGTGGTATTTATAAACTTTGGAAATTGGGTAGCAACTTTAGCGAGAAAATATTCCCACTCCCCCGCCCCACCAAACTATTCTGAGGGCATAAAATAATAGTAATAATGGAGAAACACCCTACTGATTAGTCTTGATAATGTAGATATATCAGTCAATTCATCCCTATTACAATCCATAAGTCCAATGCAATGTCAAGAATTATAAAACAATACTAAGAGCCATTGATACTATTTAACAATGTCAGTTCCTAGTGATGAATAATAGTGATTAATAGAAAACATTAACACAGTATGCATTTCATCCCAAGTGCTGTTCTAGGGCTTTCCTTACATTCATGCACAGTATCCTCAAGACAGCCTTTATTATCATTATTATACAATTTTGGGATGAGGGATTGGAGGCACAGAGAGGTCAGTAAGTTGCCAGGGTCACACAGCTGCTGGTTGGCTGGTTCCAGAGCCCACTCCCATAATCATCTCCACTGCTCCTAAATCTCCATCAGTGAAAATCCCAATGGTCCTTTGAGGAGAATTTGATGAACTGACTTTCAGATCATCTCAGAATACTCACATTGAAAAAGTAACCAGGCAATGGTTGAGAGGGAGGGGAATAGGGGAGATTCATATTCCAAACATTGAAATGGATTTTAAAATGCATTTAATGTATTTACTCAGAAAATTATTGAGCAGCTGCTCTCTGCCGGGCTCTGTTCTGGCTTCTAGTGACACAGCAGTGACAAGGACTCACAAAACCCCATCTCAGACGAAGCTTGACTCTTATCTTGGAGAAGAGACCAGGAGATACGTAATAAAACACGTAGGCTCTCAGGTGCTGGTATGTTCAGTGGATATGTTCGGGGGAGGGATACAGAGTGCTGGGAGGGGGAGGAGACTCTTCCTTAAGTGTGGGGTCAGGAAGGCCTCCTTCACAAAAAGGGACTCGGGCAGAAACCTGAGAGTGGTGAGAGCAAATGATAGTACCTGGAGGAGGAGCACGGCAAGTGCAAAGGCCCGGGAGCAGTAAGAGGCTTCCTCGCATGTGGGTCAGCAAGGAAGCCACAGGGGGCCAGCACGGCTAGACCAGAAAGTGGGAAAAGATGCTGATGGCCGGTAAGGGGTGGTGGGGCTTGGTTGTCAGGGGACTTTGCCTCTAACTCTGAACGAAATGGGAAAAGTAACTGCCTTGATTTACATATATAAAACAACCACTCTGACTGCTATCTTGAAAATAGAGTTACTGTTCTCCAAAGCAGCGTGAGTGTGAGTTACAACGGGTGGCTGATGATACCGTTGCTTTGTGTGCCTTGACTGAATACGCCTAACGTGATAAAAGGCCACAGATGCTGCAGAGTGAGATTCTTTTCATATCAGCCCCGAAAGCTAGGACTGGTTATCAAAATAGTGCCAGAATCCAGAAAGAAATGCCACTAGCTAGTGGGAAGATTACGACAAAGCCCACACAACACAGCGTCCTTATTACCAGTCCTCTATCTCCTGGGCAGGCGATCCTCCATTGCCTGGGGCTGCCTGTGTGGGAAAGCCAGGTCCGTCACGGAATTTCCCAAAATAAACATGGCATAATCATCGCAGGCACGGCACAATCAAAGGTCAGCTCTCTGCAGTGTTCTTCGCAAACACCGTCACATACAGGGAACCACTAGACATCCAATCTAATGCCCTTTCAGCTTGGAATATCTGAGTATTATAAACCACTAAGGACCATCTTAGCTATTTCTGGAAGAGCTAAGTTTCACTCATGCTGGTGACACTGTTCTATAAATGAATTGAAGTTGAACCCAAGTGTCTACTTGGTTCTCTTATTTTAGGTGGAGTCAAATGGTTTTGCTTATTATTTACATTGCTTTGAGTCAGTGTTTTCCAGCATTTGAAGCCTAATTATACTATTTTCTTTTGAAGCGTTTGTATATTTAAGGTCCATAGCATGACACTATGGAAGATATTTGGACGAGTTAACATATCTATTGTTCCACGTAATTGGTCACTTCCTGTTTCTGTGGCGAGAGCAGTTCAAGTCTGTTCATGGAGCACGGATCCCCAGTACGGTGGAATTTTAGCACATACAGTCCTTAGTGTGTACAGCAGGTCGCGAGACTTGTTCATCCTATGCATCTGCTACTTCGCATCCTCTGAACTGCAGCCCCAGCTGACCTACAGCCCCATCCTCTGACCTCCATTTTCTCTCCAGCCCACCCATCCCTTGTTCCTGATCACTAGTGTTCTGTTTTCTCTCTGTGTACATTTCAACTTTTATAATATTTCCCTTAGCATAATGTCCTGCAGGCCCATTCTTATTATAGCAAATGGCAAGATCCCTTTCTTTTCAGAGCTGAGTAATATTCCAGTGTATATACTCACATGTGCACCACTGTTTCTTTATCAGCTCAGCTGTCAATGAACGCTTAGGGTGACTCTCACAACCCGCTTCCAGATCCCTCTGTGGTTCTAATGCAGGCCAGAGTCACACGGTTCCACAGTGAATTAAGTCTGGGCTTCCAGAACAGCACAGTGAACTGAACTGCCCTACTCCAGTGAATTTTTGACGATTTTTAAGGAAGAGCTTGAGAGTCCACGCAAATAACTCTGATAAATGAAAAACAACTGATGTTGGGCAAGAAATTATTCTGCAAAGCCTGCTTTTGCTAACAAAATACATTTCTTTTGAGATAAATGATGCTAGAAGATGCCTCTAGCATAACACATACATTAAGGTAACATTCATAGGGTTGTGTGCCCGGCACCATGGCTCACTAGGCTAATCCTCCACCTGTGGCGCCAGTACCCTGGGTTCTAGTTCTGGTTGGGGCGCCAGATTCTGTCCCGGTTGCTCCTCTTCCAGTCCAGCTCTCTGCTGTGGCCCGGGTTGGCAGTGGAAGATGACCCAGCTGCTTGGGCCCTGCACCCACATGGGAGACCAGGAGGAAGCACCTGGCTCCTGGCTTCAGATCAGCACAGCGCCGGCTGTAGCAGCCATTCGGGAGGTGAACCAACGGAAAGGAAGACCTTTCTCTCTCTCTCTCTCACTGTCTAACTCTGACTGTCAAAAAAAAATTAATAAGGTTGTCTAAACTCTTAGAAAATAAGAGTGTATTTCAAAAGGTTTGTGGAAAATAGAACTAAAAGATCAGTTTGCTGTGGTGCAGCTCTTAAATGCAGTTTTTTTCATGACGCACACTTTCCATGAGCTCTCTGACAGCCCCGCGTTTTCCAAGTTTTGCACCTGAATGAACTCATCTTTCAGCTCCGTTTCCCATGAACTTTTGTACAGAATCAGAAGAAAAATGCTTACTCAGGTTATGCTGAGGAAGTAATAGAACCATTCCTAGTCCCTCGATATGCAGGATCTTATCTTTAACCTTGTACTTTTAAAATGCTTTTTCCCTAATAAGCCATTTAGAAGTTTTTGTGTGTCTTTACATTAAATGTGAAAAAATGCAGACATAGAAAAACAAAAGGATGAAATGGAAACAGGATGCTGTATTTGTTTAAAAGTGTTGTGAGTGGTGACAACAGGGGTTTCTCAGCAAGTGCCTGGCACCCTGTTAGAGTATAGGAATCATGTCTTGATTTCTCTCTAAGAAATAGCAGAGTTCCCCTTTACTCTCTGGCTTTTCAAAAAACAAACAAAAAAGCTGGTGATCACAGTACCATACAAAAAGTCTGTTTCCAAGTCCTGGTGTAATTAAGTTACTTCTTAGAGTTCCCTATGGGATATTCTAGTTAATTTGGAGCATTCTGTTAATTTGTTGTAGTCACCAAATATAATGCAATTCTTACAGTTAATGTTTGTTATTTCATTACTTGATAGAAAATTGTATTTGCTCTCTTATTGCCCCAGAATAAAACTATATAATTGATTACTTATAATCAATCTGTTGGAAAATTGGCTACAGGAAAACAATTACTAAGTCGTTATAGAAACCACACTGGTTAACATAGTTTATATCCTTTGTACCAAGCACTCCTTCCAGTCTGCTTTTCTTCCTCACCAGCAGAGCCCCACTTGACTGGTTTATCTACTCTTCCCCTTTGAAGTCAGAGCAACCTGGGCAAGACTGACCTCACCCCCAAGCTCATGGGAAATAGAAGCCAATCACCATCCCCTTGGCCAAAGATTGGTTCAATTGTGCAGGAGTAAGCTAGTCAAGCCTGGATGGACTCTTCGGCTAGACTGTTCTAATCAATCCAGAGGAACTCTTATCCTCCCTCCTCTCCTTCTCTGTTTCACTTTTTGGTCTCATGCAAGGCAAGAACAAAAAAGCACGCTGCCTGGCGTTCATCTCATGGACGGAAGCCAGTCTGAGGACAAAAGTGACATGTAAGACAGACCCTGAGCCTATCTGCCTGGCTTCCTCTACCTTCTGTTCTTGTTACAAGGTGAGAAATGCTAACGGTTACAGCCACATGTATTTGGAGTCTTTGCAGCTTAAACTGGAAACATCCCCAGCTAAACTATCCCATTGTGGGGAACCAGATACTCCAGCACATGCAACACTTCCAGGCTTTAGAAGCCATAGACACTAAATTTAACTCACCAAGGAGATGCAATCCATATTTTCACCTTCAGTTTTCCTCTCTACATTCAATGAATCTCCAATTCTATTTCTTTAGTGTTTTTCCAACTATATCATCTCTGTTGTCAACTATTTCATCTCACTTGATTCTTCAACCACCTCCAAACACTGGTCTGTTTCTCTGTTCCCATTCAGAGAAGAAATTCTCAGAACAAGTTGTCTGAATGCTCGTTTCCTCCTCAAATGGCTAATTTTCTCTCATCTACCCTTTCTGACAGTTTCCATTGTCACAGTCTCCCTAAGACAGCTTTCATCCAGACCACTGATGGCCTCCGCTTTGTTAAGTCCAATGATCATGTGTGTCCTCATCATACCCGACCTCTTCCTTTCTTCTTGAAACCCTTCCCTGATACCACATGCTTCTGCTTCTGGTTTCCTCCTTAACTCATTGGCTGTTCATGCATAGTTTCCTGACCAGACTCCTCTGCTCAACCACAAAGTGACAGAATGCCCACCGCTCCAGCCTGGGCCCTCGTCTCTTTTCCATCCAAACTCCTATGTCTGTAACCACCATGTGTATGCTTATTGCTTCTACTTTCATAGTGCTGGCTCATTGTCTCCTCTGAGCTCAAGGCTTTTATATGCAAATGCATGCCTGTGATGTCAACTAGATGGTTCAGAACATCTATAATTCAAAATGGTCAAATGAAACCATAATTTGCTTCCCCTAATCTGCTCCTCCTAAAGTCTTCCCCCTTTCGGAAAATGACACCAGCATCTAACTATTCGTTAAAGCCAAATATTAGGAAGCATCTTTGATTTACTTCACAATCGATATCTTGCCGGTACCAGCATCAAAATGCATCCTCAATTCAATTACGTTTCACTGCCTTCCCCACCTTGGCTGTGGTCTCCCCGCTGGATGACCTCATGCAACCTTCTCACTAATTTCCCCTCAGCGCTCCTTTCCACCCTTTGATTCAGAGTCCATGGAGAAGGCAGAGTAACATTTTAAAAACACAAATCAGGTCATTTTAATCCCTGCTTAAAACTCACCAATGACTTCCTATTGCTCGTGGAATAATAATAATAATAATAATAATAATAATAATAATATTGCTGTAGCCCAGAAGACTGTGTACAAGGCTGATTCTGCCTGCGTTTCTGCCATGTTTTTCTCCTCTCCTCATGCATCACATTCCTGATAGCCTGGCTGTGTTCACTGTAGTGTTCTGGGAGCAGTGGCCGCATTCCCACCACCAGTCCCTTGCACACAGCATGCTCTTTCTGCATGCACCTCACCTTTATACATCTGCAGCTTCACATCAGCCAGGTCTCAGTTGAAATGTCATCTTTTCACAGGACTGTTTCCTGATCCCTCAATATCCCTCCACTCCTAGCACCAGCCTTATTTTCAGCCTAGTGCTCATCTCTACCTGAAACAAATTTGTCTGTTTAATTGTACACGGTCTGTCTTCCCTTCTCTGAAGGGAAAACAGAGACTTTAGTTCATTCAGCACCTGGAAGAGTATAAGGCTTCAATAGTCACTCAATAAATACAGAAGAATGAGAGGCAGGCACTGTGGTACCACAGGTTAAGCTGCTGCTTGGGACACCCACAGCCCGTATCAGAGTGCCTGGGATCCCCCTTCAGATACAGCTTCCTATTAATGCAACTGGGAGGTGGCAGATGATGGTTCAAGAACCTCTGTCCCTGCCAATCTTGTGGAAGAACTGGATGGCTGTTATAGGCATTTGTGGAGTAGACCAGCAGATGGAAGATTTTTCTATTTCTTTCTCTCTGTGTGTCTCTCTCTCACTTCTCTCTCCCCTTCTCTCCCTCTCTCCCATTCTGCCTTTAAAATAAATAAAAACAAAATATAAACTTCATATTTAAAAAATACAATTATAGTTCATACCTCTGTCATTTTCCCCCTTGATTTATCCAGTAGCAGCCTCTCCCATTCTCCCATCACATCCCCAATACCAACTGCATCAAGTGATGTTTGTCTGAGATCCTCCATGAATTTTCTCCTCTATACCCTCCAGCTTTCTCCACTTTCTCACATTTGCCATATGCCACAGCCACACAGAACCATTTCCATTCAGACTGTGCCTCACACCCGTGGCCTCCTTGCCATATGATCTTCTTCTTCTCCATGTATCAAACCTCACTCACCCTTCAAAATCATGTTCTCACATTTCCTCCTCATGAAGCTAAGCGTCAGGAACTCTACTATTTCTAGCAATGATGCCATGATTGTTTATCTTAGACTATGGAAAATCACTTGTTTACATTCTTGTCTCCCTTCCTAGACTGGTATCCATGTAGGCAGTCAACAAATGCTTGCCGAATCAAACAGAATCGAATCTGCCCCATGCCATATCAAAAATACACATTTACCACCCCTAATAAGAAGAGGAAAAAAAGAATTTCAGTTTGGTCCACATCATGAAAATAATACTAGCAAAATTCATTGTATGCAAACCATGCTATGAATTTTACATGCTTTCTCTTTCTTAAAAGTGGTATTAGAAAACAGAGCCCTAGAAAGTACTAGTTTGGAAGTCCAACCCCATCTTTTCAGAGATCTTGGGCATGCTTCATCTCCTCTCGAAGTTATTAGCAAGGAAAGTACCAGTCACCACATAAAGGACGTGTTCAGTGGCACCTGCTTCACTTGCAAGAACCACGCGATTCATCCATCCAGCTGCCGTCCAGACTCTGGCCTGCAGGGACAAGAACTGCTAGGGAAGCAATGGAAGAACGAGCCCTCACAAGCCTGAACCGCAGCCCAGTCTCAGTTCTTTTCTCCTCCCAGATCTCTGTTCTCCTACCTCAGCTGCTGTGAGGAGGTTTTCTGGTCCTCTCAACCAACAGATTCAATCAGAAGTCATCACTAGCCCTGACTGGTCAATTTCCTCCAGGAACCGACGAATGCTGAGGTGACGCTGCCTACCTTGGGCATGCAGACCACCAGGTGCCCGGTGGTCTGGGATCTCTTGGCAGAGCTGCTGTCAGGTCTGACTTCTGCAGGAAGGACAAGCTGAAATGGCTGAAAATAAGCAGGCAGCATCAGAAGAGTAGGGACACATCGAAGAGCGGATTACTGCAAGAGATGGTCTAATTACCAATTCAAGCTTCGTATTCAATTAAGACATGCACTTAGACTTATTAGTAAAAAAATTGCATGTGAGCCTTGCCTGATATGCATGAACTATTTTACCTATGTTAATGAATAATCTAAAAAACAGTCATTAATCACAAATAGCAGAACACTCGTGGGACTGTTTATGGCTTCTTGTCATAAAACATCAACAAATTTCCATTTTAAAGGCTTAATGTTCACCCATATAAATGCTCAGAATCAGAAAAACATATTGTTTCAAAAACTGTATATATTTGCTATGAATGAAACACTGATAGAATAGGTGTGCAATTTAATCTCATACATAAGCTGTTATACATACAAGGGTGCTTCAAAAAGCTGACGGACAATGGAATTAAAAAGATATGCTTATTTTGGTGCAAAAAATGAAATTTATGCACACAAGGGGTCTTCAAAGAGCTCATGGGCTTGTACATTATGAAAAATATAGATTTCAGGGCCAGTGCTGTGGCACAGCGGGTAAAGCCACCACTGCAGTGCTGGCATCCCATATGGGTGCCATTTAAAGTCCCAGCTACTCCACTTCCTATCCAACTCTCTACCTGGGAAAGCAGTAGAAGATGGCCCAAGTCCTTGGGCCCCTGCACCCTCAGGGGAGACCTGGAAGAAGCTCCTGGCTCCTAGCTTCTGATTGGCACAGCTCTGGCCATTGCGGCCATCTGGGGAGTGAACTAGCGGTGGAAGACCTCTCTCTCTTCTCTCTCTCTCTCTGTCTCTACCTCTCTGTAACTCTGTAACACTGTCTTTCAAACAAATAAATAAATCTTTAAAAAAGGAAAATATGATTTCAAAACATTTTGCATCCAAAGAAGCATCTTTTAATTCCATTGTTTTTCCTGCAAACTTTCTGAAGTACCCTTGTCTGATCACTGTGCTACCAGCTTGGTAGAATGGTGCAGTACAATAAACACAGGCTCCGCCTGCGGCGCCAGCAGCCTGGGTTCTAGTCCTGGTTGGGGTGCCGGATTCTGTCCTGGTTGCTCCTCTGCCAGTCCAGCTCTCTGCTATGGCCTGGGAGGGCAGTGGAGGATGGCCCAAGTGCTTGGGCCCTGCACTCGCATGGGAGACCAGGAGGAGGCACCTGGCTCCTGGCTTCAGATTGGCGCGGTGTGCCTGCCGTAGCAGTCATTTGGGGGGTGAACCAACAGAAATGGAAGACCTTTCTCTCTGTCTCTCTCTGTCTAACTCTGCCTGCCAAAAATAAAAAAATAAAATAAAATAAACACAGGATTACAAACTCGCTGTCTCAAGCTACACAAGGCCAGCAGCCATTTCTATTTTACACCATTCCCATGGTCTAAAATCAAGTGCCTAAAACAGCATTCGGATCAGGTTTCTTCTCTTTCTCTATTGGAATCATATTTAAAAATTAGGGCAACACAGCTCAGTTCAAATCTTAGCTTTGGAAACTGATAGTCAACGGGGTCAGACATACCTTCCCTTTGACCATCACTCGCACGTAAGTTGGCTGCACATCAACGTCAATTAATGAGGTATCCATGTATCTTTAAAATGAAACATATCAAATCCTGTAAGCTTCAAAGCCGTTTATTTTAAACAAGTGCAAACACAAATTCACACTTACAGGAACATTTTAAACACAGCTTAATTTTTCCATGCTAAACAGGTCTTACAAACCTCGTCTTAAATTAATCCCCAGACTAAAGGAAATTCAACACATCAGCAACTTCAGTTTCAGACCCACAAGTACACTTGGCATTGATTGCCCCAAACCAAAAATATCTGAGGTCTGAAGCACCAGAGGTTTCCAAAAAATAGCTCGCTATGTTTTTTCATGAGTATTTTATTTTAAGGCCCTGGAAGTCTCAGAGCCAGGAATGCTGAGCCCAGCACGCTTGGGGCCTGAGCCCGCAGCTCCTGCTTCCTGGGAGGCTGTTCTGCAGCTGCCCTGATAGCATCTCTCCTGGAAGAGGAGCACAGCCTGCTGATCCAGCAAAGCCTTCCATGGACGCCTGTGACCCCACGATCGAGTGACAGCTTTTCTCCTTGACTTGTGAGCAAACGGGAGATGTGGACTCCCCAGCACTCACTAAAGAATGAATAAATATATACATATAAATATAAATAATCAGGTTGAGTCAAACAGTTACAAAAGACTGAGTGCGCTCATTGGGAAATGCAGTGATGAGTCACTACTTGCAAACACGAGGGCAGGGAAGCTAACACACTGGCTGCAGGCACAGGCTTCGGAGCTGCACACACTTGTGAGGAGCTGCGTCCACCCCTTCTTGCTCTAACACCCTGCCCTGCATGCCTCAACTTCCTAAACCTTTGCTTTGTCATCTGCAAAGTGGGAATACTAGTCGTGCCTGCTTCGTGAGATTGCTATGGAGGACAGTTCATAGTACATGATTATACAGTGTTAATAAACTATTATGTTATTTCATGAAGTGTATATAACAGTGAAAGTAGAGATACCATTTCCCACAACTTTATGCGTAATATCTACCGCTTACATGGCTATCTGCTCTTCACTGGATTTCAGCCCCTAACACACTCATCTGTGCCGACCTGGCAAGCCCTTCCTCCGCCAGACGGCTTTTCCTGCCAGCTCTTTGTCGAACAAGCTCCTTCTCATCCTTCGAGTTGCATGGCTCAGATCGTCAACTTGCCCTGAACCTAGTATACCCCACTGCATACCGTTCTTCTCCATCCCTGCACACTGCCTCTTTCCTCTACAGCACCCTTTTCCAATGGAATTAGTCATTAAGATGCCTGACTAATGTCTGCCTCCAACAGCTGTCGCTGGGACAACGCTGCAGGAGAGCAGAGACTGAACTGAGAATACACCGGCGATTGTCTCCCCGTGCCTGGCACAGGATAGGCATCCTGTAGGCATCCGTTGGATAAAGCCGGGAAGTATACATGAACTAATGAGCTTAATCTTCGTGTATACTCCTGGGTGCAAATACAGCCAACAAGGAATTTCAGTGCAGTTCACTGAGGCAGAATTGTGGCAATGGAAGGGTTTTACGACAGAGTCGGGGGAAACATAACCACCATTAAAGTTCACACACACGGGATGAGCAAAGTTTCCATTTGAGGACTGAACAGGAAGCAGGCAATGGAGCTAAAAGAGAAAGGATTACACATTCATTGAACTCCGGAAATAAGGCCTGGAAATGGAAAGGACTTAAAAAGATGGAACAGTGGGTGTTTAATTGAAAAACAACAGAAATAGCCTACTGGAGAGTTTCAGGGACAGAAGACATCAAGTCGGCTGGAGAAGAGCTGCTGATTCTTTGAAGGAAGGTGATCAGGCAAGCAGACAGGCAGAGAGCTGCCGTGAGGCACAGGAGAGACAGCTCACTGGGGAGCAGGGACCAGACTAAGAGCTAGACTTCCCTTCCCCAGAGCCAAAACCAGGCAGTGAGTGGATAAGAACTACGTGGTATATCCATACTACGGAATAAGGTTCAGCCATGGAAAGAAATTCCTACACGTGACAGAACGAGGGAGGAGTTTTACAGACATACAGAAGGGCAGCAGCTACTTACAGGTACTATCCGGAATAGGCAAACAGGTACAGAGGCACAGCAGGTTAGGCTAGCCTGCCTCAGGGAGGGAGAAACAAGCAGCGATAATGGGGATACAACACTGTGCACTTATTAAACACCACTGGGTTACACACCACAAAATGGTTGAAAGAGTGCGTTTTAAAGTTACGTGTTATTTTATTACAATTCAGAGAGCAAATGTGGATGAAGGCCTGGGGGCTTATCCCCTGGCTTCTCCATTTCCTGTTTGCTTTGATGAGAGGTGCCCTGTGAATGTACTCCCTGGTGGGTAAACCCAGGATGACAATCCTGCCTACTTCCCTGCATTACTGAGCAATGCACTAGAGAATGTAAAATCCAGGACCAGAGAAAGATCTTTATTATAATTCAGGCATACCAGGGTCCACTGACTCCATTCATCAGCATTCATTCATTCATTCATTCATGCCTGTAATCACTGAGTTCCTAACAGGTGCCAGGCACTGTTTCAGGTCCTAGAGACACTGGGAGGGAAGAACACACGAAGTAAAGCTCATGCCTGGACCATACATGTTAAGAGCAATCAACGAAGGCTTTGTCGGCAGGCATGCTGCGGTGTTAGGCTCCATAGCAAGACAGAGAGGCTTCCCTGAGAGGGGCACAAGGCATGCATCCATGAGGATACGGAGGGCCACAGCGACACAGGCAGAGAGGGCAGCATGCGTGAGAGGCCCCTGAGATTGGCAGCTGGAGGTCAGGACAGGGAGCCAGCAATGAGGCAGAGTGAGCTGAGTGGCTTCCAGTGACTTCCCCAAGGAAGGGGAGAAGGTGACACAGGCTGGGGGTGGGAGTGCCGAAGCTGCAGAGCGGAGGGTGGGGTGGGAGGGGCCGGCTTTACTGTGATGTGGTGCTGAGGTGTGAGCACCTGCCCCTGGCATGGAGTTGGGGGAGACAGGAGTCATGTTCTAGGAGGGAGGCAGGGGAAGCAAGGGGCTGCTGGAGGTGCCCCGGCTGACTGCCAGAGCTCGCTGTGTTATCAAAGTCTTCTGGAAAATACGAGGAAAATCAAAGCGACGCGTCAGGAAGAAGAGCAGAGGGGGTTCCAGCAGTGTCAGCATCAGAAACTGGAAAGCCCTGAGGATTACTTAAACAGCCTTAGAAATTCCAGAGTCCACAGCCATGGAATTGTGGGCTTCTTCCCTTTATCCTCATGCTCTGACAATTAAAAATCCTCTGTCTTAAAATTAGTCTTCATCTAATCACATGTCCAATCAAGCTCCCCTTCAAAAGGTTTCAGAACTTAGAAGACGGCTGCTGAGGATGAAAACGGACAGATATGTGAGTTAAGTAAATACATAATGAAATGTCTTTACCTATAGACAGTGAGGTCCAGGATGATCAGGTGATGTTTTTCGTCATCTTTCAAAGAGAAATCAAGTCTAAGAGTGATACATGGGGGGGAAGGGGGGAGATAGTATCTTTAGAATACTGCATAGGTTCCCCAGTCACAGAACCCAAAGTAAATTTGAAAATAACCATATATAATAATCTTCAATGACAAGCTTATTTTGGTAGTTAGATAATAAAATGTCTATGTTAATTTTAAGACTTGAACAACAACCTGCTCTTTATCAATAAATTATTTATGTTTACATTGTTTAAACGTAAGACTCTTAAGACACAAAGAACTAACTTTGGTGCGGAGATAGAGACATCTGGTGGCTAAAGCTTTCTTCTCCATTTTGCTAGGAGCAAACTCAAACACTAATTATTTATGGAGAACTAAATGCTGCAGTTGCTTGCTCTTTTCCATACTTTTATACTGCTTAAGTTGTAAGGAGTTCTGTCTTCCTTTTTTCCTTGTTGTCTTTCTTCTCTTTCCTTGCTGGAGCTTTCTAGTGTGCTGGATGGAAAGGCTGAGCCATGCCAATGATTACTATGTACTTACAAATGAACAGAGGTTCGGAGAGGCTGGCATAGCTGCGTGAGAGGACCTATAGGCCTGGACGAGAGGATTTTAAAGCTCACCCTGAAGCTGGGTCCTAGGTATAGTTTCCATACTGTCAACATACTGTTCAGAATTACTTGGTCAATTTTGACTATGGCATGCATGATGTTACTCTATTACGTGTGTGTGTGTGTGTGTGTGTGTGCGTGTGTGTCCCAACAATATTAAACAACGTGAGCTAACTTATTTGGAAAACGCAGAGTTGGCTACAGAGCTGGTGGTCAGAGGTAGGTCCTATCGCAGCACACACTCTCCCACCGCTCCCAACAACCCAGTCATGAGGGCCACCTTCAGCGTCTCAAATGGCCCAAGCCTTCTTTACTCCATCTCAGAGCCTTGTCGGGCCTTCTTTGCCTGTTCTCCAATTCCCCAGCCAGACAACTTGAACTCTCCCTGCGTGCATCACATGGAAGGAAATTTTGAGAGGCTTCAGAGTAAGTGAGTCATTTCCCAGCCTCTGCTCCTCCTGGTTTTAACTAGGCATGTGGCCATGTAGCATAAAATAAAGTATCTCCCAGGCTCCCTTGCACCTAGGTGAAGTTGGGCGATTTAGTTCTATGAGGGAAATTCTCTTAGGGCAGGATCCAGAAATTGTCCTTAAGAGAAGAGTGGTTATCTTTTCCTCCTTTCTTCTTGATGCAGTTGAGAACAACAGGTTGCAGGAGGCCAACACAGGAACCATGCAGACCACTTAACAAGCTGCTACCCTTGTCAGGCAACAGCTGGTGTCGGCTTGTACCAAAAGTGGTGGTGATGGAGCTGATGGGAAGCAGTTGGATTCTGGTAATGCTGAATGAGGAGCTCATCAGGTTGACTGATGAAATGAGAGATAGAATAAAGGATAAAAAAAAGGTTCTGGTCTTCACTACCAGGAAAATGCTTGCCCCTGAGATGGAGAACATCCGGTGAGGAGTTGTCATGGGGATGGCGGCCAGGAGTCCTGTTTTAGGCCTGGGCTTGTGTTAATTATTTCATATCAGCACCGTGATGTTAAACAGCTAGCTGAGTGGCTGAGTGCAGGATAACTGTGGAAGCCAAGCCCTCGAGAGGAAGAGGGTCTGGGGACAGGGAGCAGCAGAGACAGACCTCCGACAGGCCGGTCACCCAAGGTAGCAGCACAGAGGGGGTATGTGGACCGCTCCAGGCTCATGAGGAAGGAAGAGGGCACTTCTGGCTGCTTCTGTTTTTTCAAATAAGAGAAAAGGTAGAGACTACGGAAGTGTAAGGTTGTGCTTGCGGTAAGGAGAGAAGGAAGGGTGTGAGAGCAGCAGAGTGCACTGCCCAAGAGAACACCAGGAGTTTGCTTGAGTCCACTTGGGACCTGAAGGTTCACGGATGACCAGTGAGCAGAGGCGAAGGCTTCCTCCAGCCACGCATGAGGGCAAGCTCAGGAGCCAGCGATGTGCTAGATGTAAACAGGGTTGGGGTTTCACGAGGTGAGGATGAGGGAAGGAGGGAAGGAAAAGAGAGTTCTAGATGTTTGCCAAGGACTGACTTCTGTGGGGAACCGGGAAAGCAAAGCAGGTGCGAGGAGCTGGGAACATGAGCGCTGGGGATGGGAAGCAAAACAGCAGAGTGAGCTGATGGTCTCAGTGAAGGCACACGACTGCTGCAGTGTGGGGAGCTCCACAGGGACACAGGGACACAGGACACGGTGCTCGGCGAGACGCTGGAGATGAAGATTCTAGGCGTGGCAGATACTGATGGTGGCCAGACTGGGAATGAAAATGCAATCACATAGCTGAGCTGAGGTGGAGAAAATGATGGTCAAGAAACTGGGAGACCAGGACTTTTGGTGGATGGTCTATGTTGGTGATGAGGTCAGAAGACCGAGGATGGCAGAGAGGTGACGAGAAAGACACTGACGTCAGGGCTAAGACCTTCAGTGACCTGAGAGGGCAGAGGGTTGAGGGCTAAGCAGACAGTGCAGTAAGGAGATCAGGGTGGGAGGACATTCAGATGACCCGTGTTTCAGCAGAGCTGGAGATTTAAGGGATAGAGGAGAAAGATGGCCTGAAAGTAGCTCTTGCCGTGGTCTATGCGTGGTGAGCGGCAGTAGCAGTGGAATCCTCAGCTCCAGACAATGAAAGAAGACAAAGTGGCATTGAGAGAAAAGGCTGAGGTTTCAGGTTTGGCTGACAAAGCATAAGCTCCAGGGGCACGGTGGCAGGGGTAGGGGATCAGGGAGAGGACAGAGAGTGAGTTGGATTCAAGTCATATGGGAATGAGACTCTGAAGGAGGACAATGACCAGGGAGGGGAAGTCAGAGAGCCCAAGGCATTGTGGGACTAGGTGGGCATTGGGGGAGGGGTGGACAATGAGATTGCCATGGACTCTCCCTAAGTGAACTGGCTCTAGGGGAAGGTAAGATGGTCAGTGTGGTAGTCTTACCAGGGACACTTGAAGGGTCTCCCTTGAGAGCCATCACAGGCTGAAGAGAGATGATTTCACCACTACAGTTTTAAGCTCCACCAGAGTAGAAACCTATCCTATGCAGTGCTGTATCCCCACTGCTTCACCTAGTGTCTCACACTGCCTTCCTGTCTGCCGTTTAAAGGTTTGTGGAGGACATGGAGATTCTCCCGCCTGCTGGATGAAGGGTGTGTGTAGGGGCGAGGGGAGATTATAAACCTGAACATGGAAATCACTAGAACTAGACACACACCACCTGTTAGCTATATGACCATGGGCAAGTCACTTCACCTCTCCCAGGCTCAAGTTTGGGGCTTGGCAAAAAAAAATATTGCCTACGGCCTGAGACTGCTGAGAAGACAAATGATACCTGGGAAAGACTTGAGACAGTGACTGTCGTGGTAATGGGTTAGCAAATAAAATAATAAACTAAATAGGTTTTGAGTCATAAAATGAAGTCAAGAGTTTTAGCCCATAGTCTTTTTGGTCTGTATCATGGCTACAAAAGACCTTTTTGGCATGCTTTCTAGTTTTAATTTTTCAGACAGACAGGGTAGACCAGGTATCATTAGATTTGAGAATTTCCAGATTGAATACTTTTCCTCTCATCAACTTTACTCTTGTATTTATATCAACTTCTTCCCTAGATCTCAAATGCTTTGTAGATGTGTTCCAGAGTATAACATAGATGTGCAGGAGATATATCAGTATTCTCAGCCAACTTCTTCATGGAAGAGTTCGAAAGATTTATAAGTGCAACAATAACACAGTGGCAATTTTTAGGCATAAAATTGTATATGGACCAAAGCTTTGTGGGATACACAGGGAACTAAGATTTCCATGTGCCTAAACCATCCTCTGGATGTCAATGAAATTATATATGTGAAACGATGATAGATGCTTTGCTTTTAAATAAGCACAAATGACATTATTTGGACTCAGCAAACTTGCTGAAAGTGGTCAGGTATAATCTTTGCAGAGTAGACCCATTTTCTGAAATCATTGTAAAGCCCACTGCCACCGATGCTGCGTCCAGGTCTCCACTTGGCCTACGTACTTTGGCTCATTTACGTTCAAGACCTTCCCATCATCAGTGATCAGAGTCCTGGGCGGCTTCATGTTCTTCTTTTTTCCACTGAAGATCAGGGGTGGGTGGGAACCAGGGGCAATGGTGCAGGGTGTGGCAGGAAAGACAGAGGGGAGAAAAGACAAAAGCAGGTAATATTTTAAAATCAGTTTAAGAAAAATTAGGCAGACATATGTAAATATATCCACAATTCACTGTTATGAAACTCATTCCTTTAGTTCTGTGCTTGAAACTCAAAGTCAAGGCAGTTTTTTTCTTTCTTTTTTTTTTTTTTTTAATATGGTTGTATCTATGTCTGCAAAGTAAAAATGTGACCAAGACAATTTGCCAGATAATTTAAATGGGGGAGGAAAACTCCTTTTCATGAAATATCCATGAATATTTAAATGAATCTATTTTATGCATGATTTACCCAGATAACTGTCAATTCTCCATTTGTGTGTAGAGCTTCTGCTTTAGTTAAAATTACAATTTTTTAAAATAGAAGTGGAATCTATTCTACAGAAATAAAAATTCTAGTTCATAAGGATCTATATAAAAGGCAACTTCTCACAGCATTCTCTGTCGTGGCAAAATCCTGGAACTACTGGGAGTGTCCATCAGTGGAGGAGTGAGTGGATCAACTGTGGTACATTCATGCTGTGAAATATTTTGCAGCTATTACAAATGTGTTTTCTCTTTACCTATTGATTAGTTGATGATGTATTTAGTGAGAAAAATGTATAAAATATGAGCCTGCTCTTGTTTTAAATAAAAGACTGCAAGTCCTGTATGTGCTGAGATGATTTCTGTGACTGCAGAGAGTGGAGGAAGATGTGGTGGGGTTCACGCGAGCCTGTTGACTCTCATTACACTGAGGGCAGGATAGGATGCAAAGAAAGGGAGCCAGGGAAATGCAAGTGTGGTGTGTGCGTTCCATTTAAAACATTACTGGGAATGCATGCAACTTAAACAGCCCTATGTGGACAAGGACTGGAAGACCAGATGGACAAGTGTATTTAGATTGTGAAACTGCAGGCAATTCTTTGCTTTGGATGTCTCTCATTCTTGTAAGGTGGATTTTGTGTCAGTTAACCTTATGTTTTAAAAGAAGCACTCACATTTGCTCTGCACCTTGAACTGGGCCCCAAGACCCAATTAAGTTAATATTTTGATGACCCAGGACTATTAAGGGGCATCCAGAAGTACCTGGTTTCACTCGACTTTCAATGAAGACAAGGGCAATGTATGATGAAATATTTCTCTTGTCATTGCTTTCTTCCAGTTAATGTAAATAATTATGCAATCAAAAAACCAAATACCTCAGAAACCCACTGGATTAGGCAGACAATAGCACACTGAACAGGGTAATTTACACCTATGTCCAACTCAACCTTATTTTTTTTTAGGTGTCAGAGAGAAAACATATTTCTCCTTATTTCATGCTCAATACAATATAAAATACTCATACACACATATACACACAAATACATGTGTGTATATGTAAGGATGGATATGCTAATAAATGTTAAAATTATAGTATATAGCCTGTGGATGTGGGATTTCCGTTTCAAAGTGCGCTGGAGTCTGCAAAGCACTACATTTCTTGGCTTATCTGATTTTCTTAACAACACAGTTGGGTAGGTAAGGCAGGTATGATGATCCCTGTTAAACAGATGAGGAGGAGCTAGGTACTTGCCAACATCAGACAGTAAATGACAGTCAAGACACAAATACGCAGTTTCTGATGTTATTAAAGTGCTCTTTGCAAAGCATTGAGTGGCTCTCAGCTTACAAATCGCCTTATTTTACAAACACATCTTTCAGATGGCACTTGATTCTCCATTGTTTCACCTCCCTATCGTGCTAGATAATGTGGAAAATTTTAGGGAAGCAGCAGAGATTCTTATTAGTCTTTCTACTCTTTTGGTTTCTTGCTTTTAGTTGATAATCATAGAGAGAGACACTATGTTTCCTCCATGTCACTGCCAGGCAGACTGTCGCATTTTGAAGTTAATTGATTATATTATCAAACTCATGAATTATAAGTGTTCCATAAGTGATATCCCAGACTTAAGCACCAACATGCAATAGAATGGCATAGACACTATCTTTGAAAAAGCTACTGTGAAAATAACTTAAGCATTCTAGCTTTTAAGAAATCATCAAATTATATCAAAATAGTTGAAAAATGAAAGTGTATTGTTAAATTTCCAACAGAGTTAGAACAAAATGCCTAATGAAATTGACTTCTAATTCTTAATTTTGCAAATTAATAGAAAAGACTCAAAGGAGCTCATTCAACCCAAAAGTGACTTTTTCTTTGTTCCATGATAACTTCTATTTCTAACCTAGGTCATACCTGTACTAAATATATTTACAGTAGTTGAAAAGCTAAAGACATATAAACAAACAAAACCCTACCTAAAATGTCACATTTTATGGTGGTCTAAAGAAGATACCTTGATATTAATTAATGCTAGCCAATACACTTCAACAAAAAGTTCTACTTATGGAGAAGCAAAAACCATGTGATAGCTAACAATAGTTTAATGTAGATAACAGATAAAATAATGTGCAATCATGAAAATATGGTCCATTACAGTCTTACCTCACCCTCTCTCATTGACAGGAAAAGATGGAATACCTTAATTTTTCTCGGTCTTTCCGTTGTTTCTCCACATGTCTAAGAGTTTCCAATCTAGACTCAGGAGTAAACAAACAGGGCTTATTCCAGAATTCCAGATCCTCTTCATCATCATGTAATTTCTTGTTGTTATGCTCCTCTACTTGTATAGCTGGTGTTTGGAAGTGGTCTTTGTTCTCTAAAGATGATCTAGGAAAAAAGAGACACAGAGCATGGATGACCAATAATAACTCTATGAGTTTCATCCCTAATTCTTCCCCTGAAAAATATCACTTTTCTTATGTCATATTTCACTTTAAAATAAAAAAAAGTCTCTGAAAAAAAAAAACAACACACAAAGTCTATCTGAGTCAAGATGGAGAAAAGTACGGCCACAAGTCTAGGGAGGCACCTTGTCCTCTGTCATCAAGGAGGTTTGCAGGCCTGGCGCGGTGGCGGGTGAGGTTTATAAAAAGCATAGTTCCTTCAGTAAATCTGCAGCAAGGCCTAGGAATTTGCACTTTACAATATTTTGTGGGAGGTTCTACTGATCAGACAACAAGGAGACCACCAGGCCTTACCAATCATTGCACCTCCAACCTTGGACCTGGTAATTCACCTTCCACTCTGCTCCCACCAAACAAATCTGATCATACTATTCTCAAGGTTCTTTCATGATTCTCCATCTCTGAAAGTCTCTTGTGGGATACACAAGGCCTCCCATAATGGCCTCCACCTACTTTATTTTTCATGGATAATTTCTGATTATGCAGTTTATGAAGATTATCTATTCTTTCTCTTATTCCTATTTTGTGAACTATGAGAAAATTAAAGATATCTTTATGTGCCATCAAATGGGTATTATGTGAGATATCCACGATTTGCTTGATAGGGACTAAAAGTATTTATTATACATCTTCTGAGTGCCAGGTCCCAAACAACCCTAGTCAAGATATACCATGACATTACTACTATCAAGAGATTTTAATCTAATGGAGAGAAAGTGACACCATTCAAACAATAAATATTGAATATAACCTATCTCCCCTTAGAATATACATTCTATTAGAAAATGATAGGGCGGCGCTGTGGCATAGCAGGTAAAGCCGCTGCCTGCAGTGCTGGCATCCCATATGGGTGCCAGTTTGAGACCTGGCTGCTCCACTTCCAATCCAGCTCTCTACTATGGCCTGGGAAGGCAGCAGAAGATGGTCCAAGTGCTTGGGCCACTGCACTCATGTGGGAGACCTGGGGAAGCTCCTGGCTCCTGGCTTCGGATTGGCACAGCCCTGGGTGTCGCGGCCATCTGGGGGAATGAACCAGCAGATGAAAGACCTCTCTCTCTCTCTCTCTCTTTCTCTCTCTTTACCTCTCCTCTCTGTAAATCTGCCTTTCAAATAAATAAATCATTTTTTAAAAAAAAGAAAATGACAGTGAATGAAAAAAACTACATTAAGCCTTTTAGTACCAAGCATAGCAAATAGTAATTACTCAGTAAACATTAGATTTTGCTCAAAAGAGGTGACACAAAAGTCTTATTTAGTTGATCTTTCAGTAAGATAGTTTCTGAGTGGATGGGACAAAGACACTAGAACATGCAGTTTAAATACTACATACAAAGCATAGAGCAAAATTCTGCTTAGATTCTTTACACACTGGGGGCACCTGGCTCCTGGCTTTGAATTGGCACAGCATGCTGGCTGCAACGCACTGGCTGTAGCAGCCACTTGGTGGGTGAACCAATGGAAAAGGAAGACCTTTCTCTCTGTCTCTCTCTCTCACTGTCTAACTCTGCCTGCCCCCCCCCCCAAAATGCAGCTAGATATTTTAATAAACAAAACAATGCAAATTACTGAAAATAAATGCTTTGTCATAAAGCTACAGTTCTTTATGGTAGTGAAAAGACAACTGGTAAAGAGGATGTATACGTTCTTACCTATTCTAGCTAACTGATACTGAAATAATTGGTTCCATGCTCATTCAAGTAACTTTTTTCCCTAAGAAGTTAAGAAGTGACTATTTGGTTCACTTTTACCTTTTACAATCTAATAACGATGATTAAAAAACCAAAAATACTTAAGAAAAACTGTTGAAATATCAGCTAAATAACATAAGTCTTCAAAGGAAAAATGTGTGTAAATTTAGGTAGCTGATTGGTGAAACAAACTGAGTTCATTAGGTTATGAACAAAACATTTCTCTTAAATCACTTCCTTTAACCTGTTCTCTTGGAACTGTCTTCCTACACATGAGCAGATCCAACAGACCTATAGTCACTTTCAAGACAGTCTCATCTCAGCTAACACTCATCTTCAGGTATTAAAACATCGATGATTTAAATAAAGCTTCAGCGTTATATCCAAACTCAGCCACTCCCTCACTCTCCTGACCCCTGTCCCTCCTAGTCCAGTTCAAGACTGGGCCACACAAAGGGAAAGGGACCTCGTCTACTACCCCCATCGCTCATCTACCCCTCACCCCTGTGTCCTGTGTCTCGTGGCTCTCCTTGGGTTCCTTCTGATTTCAGAATTCTGGGCCTGGGAGGACAGAAGGGGAGAAAGAGGTGGACATCGCTTCTGTGACCACTGCTGTTATTGCCGCCTTCTCTGAGGCCAATGCCCAGACACCAACTTCCTCTGCTTGTGAGCCTTGGTCGTTTGTGGAGATACTACATAGGAACCCTCCAAGTACACAGCTGCTCATAAGGGTTGTCAACTTCCTGGTTGTCCATTTTGTGACAACCCCTTAGATTCTGCCATTGACAATCGGCCCTACAACCCCTCACTGCTGCCACACTCTCTTTGGCTGCATTCCTTCAAGAAAGCTCAAGCCCAGCTCCATCTACCGTCTGTACTTGGCCTGCAGATACCCACAAATTCTTGCGATGTGAAACACTTGCAGTGTACGCTGCTTCCAGGAATACCCTCTTTCTTGATCCTTTTGCTCTAAGCTGCTCCTGGCCACTTCCCATCTTTCCGATTCTCCAGGCTGGAAGCAGGCTCTCTAGTACAGAGATGAGAGGCTCAGCTGCCCTCGTGCAAGCTCCAGAGCTCTGTCATGTTTCTCCTGCAGCCCTCGGAGGCAACAGCTCCCTAATCCTCCCCACTGAGTCAAAGACTCACCATTTCAGAGATTCCCTCCCAGAATGTCTAGGTTTCTGTCCTTATAGGCTAGATGGATTAGAGTGGAGATGGCTGCAGGACCAGCCATATGGTGGGGGAAGCAAGTAGGCACCCAGAAGAAACCCAACTGTAAGCTTCTACTAAAATATAAGAAAAAGATTATTTTAAACTTTTGTAACCTTCTATGAATCAAGAATAGCAAATGATCTCCAATACAGCTTTTGTGATAATTATAGCCCTGTTGCAACAAATAGGAAAAGCACAATAAGAAAAGTATATTACAGCGTAAACCCATTTATGAACATAAGTTGAAATGTTATAAATAAAATATTCACAAAATAAATGCAACGAGGCATCAACAAATACATCATGAGCAAAGTGATTCTATTCTGGAAATTCAAGGGTGGTTTAATATTAGAAATTCAAGTGATACGATTCTACACATTAACAGTAAATCATGACTATCTCAATGTAGCCAGGGAAAGCATTTAATGAATATCTTTTTTTTTTTTTTGACAGGTAGTTGGACAGTGAGAGAGAGAGACAGAGAGAAAGGTCTTTCTTCAGTTGGTTCACCCCACAAATGGCCAATACAGCCAGTGCGCTGTGCCGATCCAAAGCCAGGAGCCAGGTGCTTCCTCCTGGTCTCCCATGCGGGTGCAGGGCCCAAACACCTGGGCCATCCTCCACTGCTTTCCCGGGCCACAACAGAGAGGAACAACCAGGATAGAACTGGCGCCCCAACCGGGACTAGAACCCAGAGTACCAGTGCTGCAGGCAGAGGATTAGCCTAGTGAGCCGCGGCGCTGGCTGCATTTAATAAATATCTAATATAAAGGCGCATCAACTGAGAATAGAAGGAAACTTATTTAACATTACCAAACCCCATGGCAAACGTAATACTTAATGATGAGGATTGGGGTCATTGTTTTGAAAGTCAGGACCATGGTATAGATGCCCACTCTTACTGCTGCCGTTCTTCCCCTATATCGGAGGCTTTTGTAGGCACCATGAAGAAAATAAAGCGGATTGGAAGATTTTAAAGTTGCAGTTTACAAACAATATATAGAATATTGCAATTTTTTCAAAAAGTCAGTATAATTGCTTAATACAACAGCAGTACACAGAAATCATGTGTTTCTTTAAGCATCAGCAAGAAGCAATTATATGTCTATTTTTCATATTTTTGAAGATGTTAGGAATACATCTAATAAAAGATGGTACAAGGGATTTATAGGGAAAATTACAAACTTGGTTGAAGGACTCAGAAGAAAAATAAATAAACACAGAGAGAGCTATTCCCAAGTCCAGCAAGGAGAGTCACTGTCAGGAAGATGTCAACTTTCCCCCAGGGAATGTACACACTAGAGGCAAGTTCAACCAAAATTCCACTGGGGACTTTCAGCAAGTTCCATTAGCACACTCAACAATTCTGAGGTGGACAGTTAGCCCAATGGCTAAAACACCTGCATGCCCTATCGAAGTACCAGGATTCAATAGCCAGCTCTGGCTCTTAACTCTACCTTTCTGCTAGTACAGACTCCAGGAGGCAGGTGATGGCTCAGGGAGTTCCTGCCACACACTTGGGGAAAACCAGATTGAGTTTCTGGCTCCTGACTTTGGCCCTGGCCCATCTCCAGCTGTCACAGGCATGTAGGGAGTAACCAAGATGGACACTGTCTCTCTATATATCTGTCTCTCCCTCTGACTCTCTCTGGCTCTCTGCCTCTCAAATAGAAAAATAGTTCAAAAAATTTAAATATTCAAAGCAAACATACAATCATTATTTATTAAAATTGGGTGGTAGAACTATAGCTGCATATTTTAACATTTATGTGTACCTGAAATAGTGTATGATTATTATTTTTTTGATTTTATGAGATTCTGTAATCTATGTATTTAAAGCTGTCACAGCGTGGAATCAAATCAGTTGACTATAGTTGCAATTCACTTAAATGAGAACTGAAAATTCAGATTTGTTTAAAAAAAAAGGAGGGGTTAGTAATCATATTAAAAACTTATTATCTAACTCACAAAACAGAATGTTTTCATGATGTAATTAGAATTATCCAATTTATAATCCTGTGATCTGTATGTAGCTTTTCTAAAATATTCCCACTTTATAAATCAAAATAAACCTCTTTAATTCATCTTTCCTGTGCGTCTTTGATAGAGATTTCTCTGAGGATAATTTTAGATGCAATTTAGAGTTACTGGTATGGAGAGGCACTGTTTTCTAAGGGAAGAAAATTTCACAGTATTATTGCAAACAATGGGATGCTTCTATCCTGCCTGCCCTCCCAATTCACATCATATTTTATTCTTCAAATCAATCTTCTGGAAAATAAATGACACCCTGAAGACCTCAGGAAGGCAACTTAGTTTGCTGTTTTTCCCAGGAGTTAACTGGAAAGTCAGCGCTAATGAGTTACATACAGTGGGGTATTGATGTCGGTGTACCATCGTCCATCAAAGCCTGGATTACTTCTCTTGTCTACATTTCCATGCTCCTCTTGAAGTTTCTTCTGAGCCTCTTCTCTCTCTTTGGCTCGTTTGAGGCAGTAAGCTTGTTCTTGTTCTCTGATTTGTTGTTCAGTTACTGGATAGTTCTGCAATGCCTGAATCCTTTCTGAACGTTCTATTTCTTTACCATCCAGCCACTTAAATAAAAAGCAAAAAAACACAGTACAGTTACTCACATGTAGCAGTGTATATCAGCATTGTATATCAGTGTTGCAGTATTTAGAATTTAGAAATAATAATACAACAACCTTAGCGATTTAAAATTAAACCAAAGTAATTAATAGGAAATATCAGAAACATTGATCTAAATTGATATTTATTTCAATCAACAGTTTATAAAATACCTTTACCAGTAATAATAATAAGTAGGCTTTCTGTAAAAGCCGATAATTATAGACAAACTTTCAAAGTACCTTGTATTACTTTTTTTAAAAGATTTATTTATTTGAAAGAGCTACACAGAGAGAGAAGGAGAGCCAGAGAGAGAGGTCTTCCATCTGCTGGTTCACTCCCCAATTATCTGCAACTGCCAGAACTGCACCAATCTGAAGCCAGGAGCCAGGAGCTTCCTCCAAGTCTCCCACGTGGGTGCAGGGGCCCAAGGACTTGGGCCATCCTGTACTGCTTTCCCAGGCCACAGCAGAGGGCTGATCAGAAGTAGAGCAGCTCGGGCTGGAACCAGCGCCCATATGGGATGCCGGCACTGCAGGTGGCGGCTTTACCCACTATGCCACAGCATCGGCCCCGCTTGTATTACTTTTATAAATGTTCCCTCTACCAAGAATTTCAATGCTGAAGTCAAAGCATGGTTCCAAAGTGTAACAATAACACTTCCCGAATGCTCTCTATGAAAAGGGCAGAAAGTTGATGCACACTCATTTCCTTGGCCCTGTCCCACGGTGCTAGGAAACCAGGCACTCAGAAGCCCACCCAGATGACTACTGCATCCTAAGTGTGCTCATCATCCTATCAAAGCCGTCAATTTAAGATACTTACTTATTTATTACATAAAATCAGATGCATTTCAATTTAAGATACCTGCTTATTTATTATATAAAGTCAGATGCATTTGAATTTAAGATACTTATTTATTATATAAAATCAGATGCATTTCAATTTAAGATACTTATTTATTATATAAAACCAGATGCATTTTATAGGAACAGGTGAAATACTCATGAAGACATGGTAGGCTGATATTGGTTCTTCAATAATGTCCACATTCTTACCTCCATGAATGTAACCTTACATGGCAAAAAGCATTTTGCAGATGTGATTTAGGTTAAGGGTCTGGGATGAACAGAGTAGATGGTCCTTACATAGCTCACCAGTAAAAGAGGCAGAAGTGGCAGGGTAAGGGTGGGGAGAGATGTAAAGATGCTATACTGCTGGCTTTGAAGATGGGGAAGAGACCACTAGCCCAGAAATGCAGGGGCCTTCTAGAAGCTGAACAAAGAGAGGAAAAGAATTCCTCCCAGAGTTTCCAGGAGGAATAGACCCACTAACACCTGGGCTTCAGCCCAATGAAGCCATTTCAGACTTCTGACCTCTACAACTACAAGATAGTAAATATGTATTGCTTTAAGATACAAGTTTGTGTTAATTTGTTACAACAGCAAAAAGCAAAGGCTAAAATAAAAGCGAAAACACATATACAATTTAGTAAAATACACGTTTTAAAAACTATCAGGAGAGGACTTGGAAAAATGGTGGATTAGGGAGCAGCACGCTTCACAGGGCTAGGAAGAAACAGTGCAGAGAATAGTGTAGGAGGTACATGCTCAGAAGTGGAGAGAAAACCACCTGGGAAGCCCCGCGGTAGGAGGGGAAACGGCTTGAATGTGTGTGGTGAGTGCTAACACAAACCCCGAAAACCTGAGAACTTGAGTCACAGACAGTCAGAACCGACAGCTCAAAATTTTGAGATGGAGGAAGTTGGTCTGCACCAATCTTTGGGAGTACTGAGCCAGAGAGCAAGGCATGGGTCTGGACTGGAGCCTGGGGAGCTGGTGGTTGCTGGTGGTTGCCTGTGGTCCTAGTGGAAGTGGAGAGGGGCAGCTGATTCAAACCAGTATCTCCAAAACAGAATGCGCGAGCTGGCTGAGAGAGGGTGGGTGCCATTTTAAAACAGGACTACCACTAGGGAAGCCTGTAGCTCACTGCGTCAGGACACTTGAATGCAGCACTGGCAGCAAAGGCGGGCAGGCATTAAGCCAGTGGCTCTAGCGTGTGGGTGTGATCTAGGGCAACAAGGGGAAGGAACAGTCCACAGCCCCCACTGCCTCAGAGCTCGGCGGGAAGGTGGCGGGCACCTACGAGAGACGAGGAACTCCCACACCAGCAGCACCCTCTGGTCTAGGTGTCTCCGGGAGCCTTATGTGCTGAGACCTTGAGGCCTCTGTGGCTACGTGAAAAGGCATAGGGCTTAGCTGGGATCCAACTTGGGTGTTACCCTAGAAACTCACCTTAACCTACAGCATTGACCAGAGTCCCCTGGACACACCCTCTACACACTTCCTGGTAGTCTCTGAAAGGGCAGACATTGCATGAAGCCAAAGAAGCATAACCCCAAAGATAAAAACCAACAGAAGAAAAAAAAAATCAACTCCACAAATGCTGAAACATAAGAGCCGAAATTCAAGAAAGAATAAGGAAGTAACCATGATCCCCACAGAGGAACACAACATTGCAATATTAGAATGTGAAGAGGAAGAGACCGAGGAGATGCCAGAAGTGGAATTTAGAAAAAATCATAGGGTTACTCAAAAAATCAGAAGCAAATTCATGAACTAAAGAAAACCATACATGATATGAATGAAAATTTTTCCCAGGAAATTGAGACTATAAAGAGAAATCAAAGTGGAATATTAGAGATGAAGAATTCAATGGGTCAAATAAAAAAAAAAGTGGTGGAAAGTCTTAACAGCAGACTTGATGAGGCAGAAGGAAGAATATCTGAACTAGAAGACAAATCTATGGAAATCTTAGAGTCAGAAAAAAAAAGAAGAAGAAGAAAATAGAAAACTTAAAAACAGTGTTGCAGGGGCCAGTGCTGTGGCACAATAAATTAATCCTCCACCTGCAGCACCGGTATCCCATATAAGCGCTAGTTCTAGTCCCAGCTGCTCCTCTTCCAATTAGTTCTCTGCTAGGGCCTGGGAAAGCAATGGAAGATGGCACAAGTGCTTGGATCCCTGCACCTGCGTGGGAGACCTGCAAGAAGCTCCTGGCTCTTGGCTTTCGATGGGCCCAGCTCTGGCTGTTGCAGCCAAATGGGGAGTAAACCAGTGGATGGAAGACTTTTCCCTCTGTCTCTAAGTCTACCTCTCAAATAAATCAATAAAATCTTTAAAAAAAAAAACAGTGTTGAAGATCTATGAGATAATATCAAATGACCCAACATACAGATCTTATGAGTTCCTGAAGAAGTAGAAGGAGTGAAGGGAATAGAAAGCCTATTTAGTGAAATAATTACAGAAAACTTCCCTAATTTGAAGAAAGAAATGGATGTTCAAGTAGAAGAAGCACACAGGACTCCTAACAGACATGACCAGAAAAGATCTCACCATGACATATTGTAGTCAAACTTTCCATAGTAAAACATAAAGAAAAGATTCTAAAATGAGCACAAGAGAAATACCAGATTACTTTCAGAGAGGCTCCAATTAGACTCACAGCTGACTTCTCATCAGAAACCCTAAAGGCTAGAAGGGAATGTGTGAGATATAGTCCAAGTCTTAAAAGAAAAAAACTGTCAACCCAGAATACTTCACCTCACAAAGCTTGCATTTATTAGTGAAGATGAAATAAAGACCTTCCATAAGAAACAGAAGTTGAAAGAATTTGTTGACACTCATCCAGCCTTACAGAAGATGCTTAAGGATGTGCTACACACAGAAACATGGCCATCACTATGAAAGAATGAGAAGGCAGAAGAGCCACTAGTGAAAATACAAAAGAAATCCTAAGTAAACAATAGGAATATTTATGGAAAAATGGCAGGGCCAAGTCAGTACTCATCAATAGTCACCTGGAATGTAAATAACCTCAGTTCTCCCGTTAAAAGATACAGATTTGCTGAATGGATTGAAAACAACATCCATCTATTTGCTGCTTACAAGAAACACATCTCACCAACAAAGATACATGCAGACTGAAAGTGAAAGGATGGAAAAAGATAGTCCATGCTAACAGAAACCAAAAAAGAGCTGGTGTTGCTATCCTAATATCACAAAAAATAAACTTCAACATAACAACTGTTAAAAGAGATGAAGAAGGGCATTATTTAAAGAGGAAGGGATCAATCCAACAGGAAAATGTGACTATAATAAACATATATGCAACTATCACAGGGTACCTGTGTACTCAGAAAATGCTAATAGACCTAAAGGGAGACATAGACTCCAATACAATAGTAATGGGGATTTCAATACCCCACTTTCAGCAATGGACAGATCAACCAGACAGAAAACCAGCAAGGAAACAACAGAGTTAATTGACACTATAGACCAAATGGACCTAACAGTTATCTATGGAACCTTTTACCCAACAAAGACAGAATACAGATTCCTTTCATCAGTGTATAGAACATTCTCTAGGACAGACCATATGCTAGGTCACAAAGCAAGTCTCAGGAAATTCAAAAACATTGAAATAATTCCATGCATCTTCTCAGACCACAATGCAATAAAGCTTTAGATCAACAACTCAAGAATCTCTAAAACATACATAAACAATGGGAGACTAAAAAGCATGCTCCTGAATGAACAGTGTGTCACTGAAGAAATTAAAAGAGAAATCAAAAAAAATTTCTGGAAACAAATGAAGATGACAATACATCATATCAAAATCTATGGGATACAGCAAAAACAGTGTTAAGAGGGAAGTTCATATCAATTAGAGTACCAAAGTTACTAAATAAATGAGCTATCAATGCATCTCAAGGACCTAGAATATCAATAACAAACCAGTAGGAGGAAAGAAATAATCAAAATTAGAGAAGAAATAAACAAAATTAAAACCAAAAAAATTACAAAAAATCAGTGAAATAAAAAGCTGATTTTTTGAAAAACAAACGAATTGATATACCATTGGTGCAAATAACAAAATAAAAGAAGGAAAAGACCCAAATCAATAAAATCAGAGATGAAAAAGGAAACATAACAACAGACAGCACAGAAATAAAAAGAATCATCAGCAATTATTACAAAGAGCTGTATGCCAACAAAAAGGGAAACCTAGAAGAAATGGATAGATTCCTAGAAAGATACAATCTACCAAAATTAAGTCATGAAGATATAGAAAACTTAAACAGACCAATAACCAAGACAAAGATCGAATCAGTAATAAAGATCCTAACAACAAAGCAAAGCTGAGGACTGTATAGCTTCATTGCTGAATTCTACCAGACATTTAAAGAAGAACTAATTCCAATTCCTTCTCAAGCTATTCAAAACAATTGAAAAGGAGGGAATCCTCCCAAACTCCATCTACGAAGCCTGCATCACCTTAATACCTAGTCCTGGAAAAGATGCAACAAAGAAAGAGAACTATAGACCAAAATCCCTGGTGAATGTAGATGTAAAAATCCTCAACAAAATATTAGCTAATAAAATCCAACAACACATCAGAAAGATCATCTACCCTGTCAAAATGGGATTTATCGGGCGGAGCCAAGATGGCGGAATAGTGAGGGCGCGCACCGATAGTCCGGGAAAATTTAGTTTAATAAAAGGGGAGTTACGGTAGCCTCAGAAAAAAGAACCAGGAAAATATTGCAGAGGAAACTCTTCTGGATCCAGTGGTCGTGAATCGGAGGACCTACTGGGAGAACAAGGTCGCCCACCGCGCGAAAGCCGAGCCGCGGGACCGAGCCACTGGACCGAGCCGCGGAAGCCGAGCCACGGGACCGAGCTGCGCAAGCCGCAGGCTCTGCACACCAGTGCTCGAAGGGGAGTGCAACAGCGGGGAGACTTGGGACGTCCAGGGCTCCAAGTCCACACATCGGCGCTGGAAGGGGAGCGGACCTGCGTGGAGAGCGTGGGAGCCCACGGTTCGGGACACCAGCGGCAGACTCAACACACCAGCGCTGGAACGCGAGGTGAGCCGAACCTCAATAACCCGAGACACTGGCAGGCAAGCGGAGAGAGGAGACTAGAGCGAACGACCCCCGGGGGGGGGGACTTCACCAAGCTAACTGGAAGAGAGAGGAAAAAAAAAAAGGTGACTGGTACGGACACGTGTTTCTCTCTCTCCGCTCACCTCTCAAGGGCGAGCAAGACAAAGAGCAGGCGCCATCTTGGACATACGTCATAAACAGAGCGACCTCAGGTCTGCACCGGCCCTGATCCTAGCAGAAAAACCTGACTCTGGGCGGGGCGAATTAACAGGAGATTAGGACCTAGTAAATTTGTGGTGCTACTGAACTGAGACTGTGAAAAAAGAGACGGTGGGGGAGAGAACTCACGGAATTCACGTGAGCACTCTCCAGAGACGCTACAATTCCGTAACTTTGGCAACCCAGTGGGAGACTGAAGGAGACTTTGAGCCCACTCTGAGGGCCGAACAGATTCCCTGTGTGGTCCTTGGGAAAGAGCTTCTGATCTCTGGCTCCTGCGGGTATATCATTTGCCTGCTAACTACCTCCAACTTCGTTCAGCTGTGCAGAATAACTTCCCTTTTGAATCAAAAGAGAGAGAGAGAGAGAGAGAGAGAGAGAGAGGTTTACCACGCCTAACCTGGGAGTGTCACCTTTGGCACACCAAACAGAGCTCTCAGGCCACACCCATCTCAAGCCCTAAGGCTCCATCAAAAACAGATAGTCCACTTAATCTAGAGTCATAGTATAACAAGAAAAAGCACCACAGTGAAGAAACCAAATATCTCCAATATGCCAAATAACAAACGCAAAAACCAAGGTAATAAAAACAAGGAAGTCACCATGAAGCCCTCAAATGAAAAAGACACCCCAATTCAAGATTATGAGGATGATGACATAGAAGAAATGCAAGAAGCAGATCTCAAAAAATTGATAAGAACATTAAGAAGTTCTCAAAAACAAATTCTTGAACTACAGAAATCCTTAATGGACAAGATAGAAAATCTCTCTCGTGAAAATGAAATATTAAGGAGGAATCAAAATGAAACGAAACAACTAGTACAACAGGAAACTGGGATAGTGACTGAAGTGAAGAATTCAATAGATCAAATGAAAAACACAATAGAGAGCCTTACAAACAGAATGGGAGAAGCAGAAGAGAGAATATCGGACTTAGAAGACAGAGAACAGGAAAGGATACAGTCAAACCAAAGAAAAGACGAGGAAATTGGAAATCTAAAACATATTGTCGGGAATCTTCAGGATACTATTAAAAAACCCAACATTCGGGTTCTAGGAGTTCCTGAAGGCATGGAGAGGGAGAAAGGATCAGAAGGCCTTTTTAGTGAGATATTAGCAGAAAATTCCCCAGGTTTGGAGAAGGACAGAGAAATCCTAGTACAGGAAGCTCACAGAACCCCTAATAAACACGACTAAAAGAGATCCTCACCACGACACGTTGTAATTAAACTCTCCACAGTGAAACATAAAGAAAAGATCCTAAAATGTGCAAGAGAGAAACGTCAGATTACTCTCAGAGGATCTCCAGACTCACAGCTGACTTCTCATCAGAAACCCTACAAGTTAGGAGGGAATGGCGAGATATAGCCCAGGTACTAAGAGAGAACAACTGCCAGCCCAGAATATTATATCCTGCAAAGCTATCATTTGTGAATGAAGGTGAAATAAAGACTTTTCATAGCAAACAGAAATTGAAAGAATTTGTTGCCACTCGTCCAGCCCTGCAAAAGATGCTTAAAGATGTGTTACACACAGAAACAAAGAAACACGGTCATCAATATGAAAGAAGGTAAAGGAAGGAAACCAAGGAAGGAAACCTCACAGCAAAAGATCACAGGGAATTCAAAGCATATATTAGAACTTATCTTTGGCAAATGGCAGGGCAAAGTTACCACTTATCATTAGTCACATTGAACGTGAATGGCCTGAACTGTCCAGTTAAAAGACACCGATTGGCTGATTGGGTTAAGGAACAAAACCCATCTATTTGCTGCTTACAAGAAACACATCTTTCCAACAAAGATCCATACAGACTGAAAGTGAAAGGCTTGAAAAAGATATACCATGCCAACAGAAATGAAAAAAGAGCGGGCGTAGCCATCTTAATATCAGACACCATAAACTTTACCACAAAAACCGTTAAGAGAGACAAAGAGGGACACTACATAATGATTAAGGGATCAATTCAACAGGAAGATATAACAATTATCAATGTATATGCACCTAACTACAGGGCACCGGTTTATCTAAAAGATTTGTTAACGGACTTAAAGGGAGACTTAGACCCCAATACAATAGTACTGGGGGACTTCAATACTCCACTCTCAGAAATAGACAGATCAATAGGACAGAAGATCAACAAGGATACAGTAGATTTAAACGACACTATAGCCCAAATGGATCTAACAGATATATACAGAACTTTCAATCCTACAGGTAAAGATTTTACGTTCTTCTCAGCAGTACATGGAACCTTCTCTAGGATTGAGCACATACTAGGCCATAAAGCAAGTCTCAGCAAATTCAAAAGAATTAGAATCATACCATGCAGCTTCTCAGACCATAAAGGAATGAAGTTGGAAATTAGCAACTCAGGAATCCCTAGAGCATGCGCAAACACATGGAGATTGAACAACATGCTCCTGAATGAACAATGGGTCATAGAAGAAATCAAAAGAGAAATCAAAAACTTTCTGGAAGTAAATGAGGATAACAGCACAACATACCAAAACTTATGGGACGCAGCAAAAGCAGTGTTAAGAGGGAAGTTTATATCAATAGGTGCCTACATCAAGAAATTGGAAAGGCACCAAATAGATGAGCTTTCAAATCACCTCAAGGATCTAGAAAACCTACAGCAAACCAGACCCAAATCTAGTAGGAGAAGAGAAATAATTAAAATCAGAGAAGAAATCAACAGGATTGAATCAAGAAAAACATTACAAAAAATCAGCCAAACGAGGAGCTGGTTTTTTGAAAACATAAACAAAATTGACACCCCATTGGCCCAACTAACTAAAAAAAGAAGAGAAAAGACCCAAATCAATAAAATCAGAGATGAAAAAGGAAACGTAACAACAGACACCACAGAAATAAAAAGAATCATCAGAAATTACTACAAGGACTTGTATGCCAGCAAACAAGGAAACCTATCAGAAATGGATACATTCCTGGACACATGCAACCTACCTAAGTTGAACCAGGAAGACATCGAAAACCTAAACAGACCCATAACTGAGACAGAAATTGAAACAGTAATAAAGGCCCTCCCAACAAAGAAAAGCCCAGGACCAGATGGATTCACTGCTGAATTCTACCAGACATTTAAAGAAGAACTAACTCCAATTCTTCTCAAACTATTCAGAACAATCGAAGAAGAGGGAATCCTCCCAAATTCTTTCTATGAAGCCAGCATCACCTTAATTCCTAAGCCGGAAAGAGATGCAGCATTGAAAGAGAATTACAGACCAATATCCCTGATGAACATAGATGCAAAAATCCTCAATAAAATTCTCGCCAATAGAATGCAACAACACATCAGAAAGATCATCCACCCAGACCAAGTGGGATTTATCCCTGGTACGCAGGGATGGTTTAATGTGCGCAAAACAATCAATGTGATACACCACATTAACAGACTGCAGAAGAAAAACCATATGATTATCTCAATAGATGCCGAGAAAGCATTTGATAAAATACAACACCCGTTCATGATGAAAACTCTAAGCAAACTGTAGCAATACAATCAAAGCAATCTATGAAAAACCCACAGCCAACATCCTATTGAATGGGGAAAAGTTGGAAGCATTTCCACTGAGATCTGGGACCAGACAGGGATGTCCACTCTCACCACTGCTATTCAATATAGTTCTGGAGGTTCTAGCCAGAGCTATTAGGCAAGAAAAAGAAATTAAAGGGATACAAATTGGGAAGGAAGAACTCAAACTATCCCTCTTTGCAGATGACATGATTCTTTATTTAGGGGACCCAAAGAACTCTACTAAGAGACTATTGGAACTCATAGAAGATTTTGGCAAAGTAGCAGGGTATAAAATCAATGCACAAAAATCAACAGCCTTTGTATACACAGGCAATGCCATGGCTGAGGAAGAACTTCTAAGATCAATCCCATTCACAATAGCTACAAAAACAATCAAATACCTTGGAATAAACTTAACCAAGGACGTTAAAGATCTCTACGATGAAAATTACAAAACCTTAAAGAAAGAAATAGAAGAGGATACCAAGAAATGGAAAAATCTTCCATGCTCATCGATTGGAAGAATCAATATCATCAAAATGTCCATTCTCCCAAAAGCAATTTATAAATTCAATGCAATACCAATCAAGATACTGAAGACCTTCTTCTCAGATCTGGAAAAATTGGTGCTGAAATTTATATGGAGGCACAAGAGACCTCGAATAGCTAAAGCAATCTTGCACAACAAAAACAAAGCCGGAGGCATCACAATACCAGATTTCAGGACATACTACAGGGCAGTTGTAATCAAAACAGCATGGTACTGGTACAGAAACAGATGGATAGACCAATGGAACAGAATTGAAACACCAGAAATCAACCCAAACATCTACAGCCAACTTATATTTGATCAAGGATCTAAAACTACTTCCTGGAGCAAGGACAGTCTATTCAATAAATGGTGCTGGGAAAATTGGATTTCCACGTGCAGAATCATGAAGCAAGACCCCTACCTTACACCTTACACAAAAATCCACTCAACATGGATTAAAGACCTAAATCTACGACCTGACACCATCAAGTTACTAGAGAACATTGGAGAAACCCTTCAAGATATTGGCACAGGCAAAGAGTTTCTGGAAAAGACCCGGGAGGCACAGGCAGTCAAAGCCAAAATTAACTATTGGGATTGCATCAAATTGAGAAGTTTCTGTACTGCAAAAGAAACAGTCAGGAGAGTGAAGAGACAACCGACAGAATGGGAAAAAATATTTGCAAACTATGCAACAGATAAAGGGTTAATAACCAGAATCTACAAAGAGATCAAGAAACTCCACAAAAACAAAACCAACAACCCAATTAAGAGATGGGCCAAGGACCTCAATAGACATTTTTCAAAAGAGGAAATCCAAATGGCCAAGAGGCACATGAAAAAATGTTCAAGGTCATTAGCAATCAGGGAAATGCAAATCAAAACCACAATGAGGTTCGACCTCACCCCAGTTAGAATGGCTCACATGCAGAAATCTACCAACAACAGATGCTGGCGAGGATGTGGGGAAAAAGGGACACTAACCCACTGTTGGTGGGAATGCAAACTGGTCAAGCCACTATGGACGTCAGACTGGAGATCCCTCAGAAACCTGAAGATAACCCTACCGTTCGACCCAGCCATCCCACTCCTTGGAATTTACCCAAAGGAATTTAAATTGGCAAACAAAAAAGCGGTCTGCACCCTAATGTTTATTGCAGCTCAATTCACAATAGCTAAGACCTGGAACCAACCTAAATGCCCATCAACGGTAGACTGGATAAAGAAATTATGGGATATGTACTCTTTAGAATACTATACCGCAGTAAGAAACAACGAAATCCAGTCATTTGCAACAAAATGGAGGAATCTGGAACACATCATGCTGAGTGAAATAAGCCAGTCCCAAAGGGACAAATACCATATGTTCTCCCTGATCGGTGACAACTGACTGAACACCAAAAAGGAAACTTGTTGAAGTGGAATTGACACTACGGGAAATGGTGACTTGATCAGCATAGCCCTGACTGTTAATGAACAACTTAACACATTATCCCTCTTAGTAGTTGTTTTGTCTGTTCTACTTAATATGACTGGTTTAATTCTGTAATTAATACACAGTTATTCTTAAGTGTTGAAATTTAACTGAAATGTGATCCCTGTTAAACATAAGAGTAGGAATAAGAGAGGGAAGAGATATATAATTTGGGACATGCTCAAGCTGACTTGCCCCAAATGGTAGAGTTAGAAACATACCAGGGGACTCCAATTTAATCCCATCAAGGTGGCATGTACCAATGCCATCTCACAATTCCAAGTGATCAATTTCAGTTCACAAAAAATTGATCATAATGAAAGGACTAAGAGTCAAAGGGAGCACATAAACAAGTCTAGTACCTGCTAACACTAACCGATAGAATAAATAAAGGGGAGAGTGATCCAACATGGGAAGTGAAATACCCAGCAGACTCATAGAATGGCAGATGTCCTAAATAGCACTCTGGCCTCAGAATCAGCCCTAAAGGCATTCGGATCTGGCTGAAAAGCCCATGAGAGTATTTCAGGCATGGAAAGCCAAGACACTCTGGCAAAAGATCTCTGCGAGTGAGATCTCAGTGGAAAGAACAGGTCTTCAAAGAAGGAGGTACCTTTCTCTGAAGGGAGGAGAGAACCTCCACTTTGATTATGACCTTGTCTAAACAAGATAAGAATCGGAGAACTCAGAGGGCTTCCATAGCCTTGGGAACTCATGACTGGAGCATAGGGAGATTACTGATGCCATAGACAGGAGTGTCAATTGGTAAAGTCAACAACAGGAGTCACTGTGCACTTACTCCTCATGTAGGATCTCTGTCCTTAATGTGCTGTGCATTGAGATTTAATGCTATAACGAGTACTCAAACAATATATTTCACTTTGTGTTTTTATGGGGGTGCAAACTGTTGAAATCTTTACTTAATGCATACTAAACTGATCCTCTGTAAAAAAAAAAAATTATCAACTCCCAACTTGACTCTCACTGAGATTAAACATGACAATAGGTCTGATCTGATTTCATCATCATTAAAAAAATCATCTATTATTTTTCACTTTATGTTTCTGTGCGGGAGCAAACTGTTGAAATCCTTACTTAATGTATACTAAGCTGATCTTCTGTATATTAAGATAATCGAAAATGAATCTTGATGTGAATGGAAGGGGAGAGAGAGTGGGAAAGGGGAGGGCTGTGGGTGGGAGGGACGGTATGGGGGGGAAGCCATTGTAACCCATAAACCGTACTTTGGAAATTTATATTCATTAAATAAAAGTTAAAAAAAATGGGATTTATCCCCTGAATGCAGGGATGGTTCAACATTTGTAAATCAATCAATGAAATACACCACAGTAACTAAATGAAGAACAAAAACCATATAATTTAAGCATTTGATAAAATACAACATCATTTCATGATGACAACCATAAGGAAAATGGGTATAGAATGAACATTCCTGAATGCAATCAAGGCAATTTATGACAAACCCATGACAAACATCCTATTGTACACATAAAAGCTGGAAGCATTCCCCCTAAGATCTGGAACCAGACAAGGATGCTCACTCTCACCATTGCTATTTAATATAGTCCTGGAAGTTTTAGCTAGAGTCATTAGGCAAGAAAAAGAAAAAAAAAGGATACACATTAGAAAAGAGAAACTCAAGCTATCGTTATTTGCAGATGACATGATCCTATATATAGGAGATCCAAAAAACTCCACTGAGAGACTATTGGAACTCAAAAATGAGTTTGGTAAAGTAGCAGGATATAAAATTAACACAGAAAAATCAATAGCTTTTGTACACACCATGGCTGAGAACAAACTTGTAAGATCAGTACCATTAACAATAGCTCCAAAAAGAATTAAATACGTTGGAATAAATTTAACCAAGGATGTCAAAGATCTCTATGATGAATATTACAAAACACTAAAGAAAGAAATAGAAGAAGACACTAAAAATAGAAAAATAATCCATGTTCATGGATTTGAAGAATCAACATCATCAAAATGTCCATAGTACTGAAAGAAATTTAGAGATTCAATGTGATCCCAACCAAAATACCAATGACATTCTTCACAGATCTAGAAAAACAATGCTGAAATTCATATGGAAACACAAGAGACCCTGAATAGCTAAAGCAATCTTATACAAAAAAAAATCAAAGCTGGAGGCATCATGATACCTGATTTCAAGACATACTACAGGGAAGTTACAATCAAAACAGCCTGCTACTGGCACAAAAACATACTTATAGACCAACATAACAGAATAGAAACACAGGAAATCAGTCCATGCATCTATAGCCACCTTATATATTATAAAGGGGCCAAAATCAATCCATGGAGCAGAAACAATCTCTTCAACAAAAGGCACTGGGAAAACTGCATCTCCACATGCAGAAGTATGAAATTAGAACCTTACCTTACACCCTGCACAAAAACCCACTCAAAATGGATTAAGGACCTAAATCTATGACCCAATACCTTCAAATTATTAGAGAACATGGGGGAACCCTACAAGATATGAGCTTAGGCAAAGACACACAGGCAATCAGAACCAAAATTGACAAATGGGATTACATCAAGCTGAGAAGATTCTGCACTGCAAAAGAAACACCCAGCAAAGGGAAGAGGCTACTGATACAATGGGAGAAAGTATTCACAAACTGAAAAACCGATAAAGGGTTAACATCCAGAATATATAAAGAGCTCAAGAAATTCAACAACAACAAAACAAACAATCCAGTAAAGAAATGGGCTAAAGACTTAAACAGGCATTTCTCAAAAGAGGAAATTTAAATGGACAACAAACATTTGCAAAAATTCTCAGGTTCACTAGCCATCAGGGAAATGCAAATCAAAGCCACAGCGAGGTTCCACCTCACTCCAGTTAGAATGGCTCGCATACAGAAATCAACAAACAACAAATGCCTGTGAGGATGTGGGGGAAAAGGTACTTTATCCTCTGTTGGTGGGGATGTAAACTGGCCTAACCACTGTGAAAGACAGTATGGAGATTCCTCAGAAATCTGAATATAGTCCTACCATATGATCCAGCTATCCCACTCTAGGAATTTACCCAAACCAAAAGAGATCAGTACATGAAAGAGATATCTGTACCCCCATGTTCATTGCAGCACAATTCACAATAGCTAAGATACGGAATCAAGCCAGATGTCCATTAACTAGGGATTGGATAAAGAAATTATGATATATATACACTATGGGGTACTACTCAGCTATTAAAAAAAAAAGAAAAAAGAAATCATGTCATTTGCAACAAGATGGCCACAACTGGAAACCATTTAGTTAATGAACCAGCTAGTCTCAAAAAGACAAATATATGTTTTCCCTGATCTGATACAACTAATAGAATTCCTGAAATCTGAAATGTAACGTATTCGGGGGAATTAGTCATTTGGAGAATGGATGATTGTTTATAGCCTTGTCTCTTCCATTGAAGAACACCCATTTGTTTAGTTTTATTTTGTTTTGTTTTGTTTTGTTTTCTCTTCATACTCTTAGCAGAACTCCTCTACTTAAAGTGGGGCTAACTATAAGATCACTAAGTAAACTGGTAACAGATCATCACAAAAACTAAGAATGGGAATCCAAAAGAGAGGGGAGGAAGGGTTGGAAAGTGGTGGGAAGCCCCACTTTGTTCCTACACCTGTATATAAGAAATATATGAGGGGCTGGCGCTATGGTGCAATGGGTTAAAGCCCTGGCCTGGGGTGCTGGCATCCCATGTGGGCGCCGGTTCGAGACCCGGCTACTCTACTTCCAATCCAGCTCTCTGCTATGGCTTGGGAAAGCAGTAGAAGATGGCCCAAGACCTTGGGCCCCTGCACGCACGTGGGAGACCCAGAAGAGTCTCCTGGCTCCTTGCTTTGGATCTGCGCAGCTCCAGCTGTTGCAGCCTTCTGGGGAGTGAATCAGCAGATGGACGACCTCTCTCTCTGTCTCTGCCTCCCTCTGTAACTCTGTCTTTCAAATAAATCTTATTTAGAAAAAGAAATATATGAAAATTGTATAACAAATTAAAAAATACAAAAGAAATCTATTGAGATTAAATTATGAATTAAAATTATAATGTGAAGAGTTGGAAACATATTTCCTAAGATGTTTTGGTTACAAGAACTCCTATTACTCCTATAGATGGCTACATATTTGGTTCTGAGTTTCAAAGAAAAATAGAAAATAATATCAGTTATACTATGTTCATTGTGTTTAATGGAAGAATATGCTAGTTTCTGGCTTTCCTCTAATATTTGGCTCTCAGACAAATTTCTAAAGTATAATTGTATAATGGCAATCTTCAGATACACCACACATTCATTATTTCCAGTGAAAGATGAAGTCACAATGATAAAATCTAATTCAATAAAACATACTTGTTAAGGTGATGAATAATTGTAGTCCACATACCTAAATCAACTTAGGTTAAGCTAGGGTCAGGTTGGAAAATTATTAATCAATAAAATTTACTCATTATATCAGAGCAGGCATTTAGCCCATTGGTTAAAATGCTTGCATTACACACCAGAATGTGTGGGTTTAATTCTCCGTTCTGGTTCCTGTCTCCAGGTTCCCATCAACGCAGACTCTGGGAGCTAGCAGTGATGACTCAAGCAGTTGGGTTTCTGACACCCTCATGGGAGTCCTGGACTGTGTCCCCTGCTCCAGGCTCTGGACCTGACCCAGCTATTACAGGCATTTGAATGGTAAACCAGCAGAGGGGAGCTTGGTTTCTCCTCCGTCTCCCTCTTCCTCTCCCTCCCCCTCTTCTCCCTCCCTCCTCCCCTCTCAAATAAATATTTTTGTGTTTCCTGGTTTTTGTTATGTCACTTCTATTTTTCCCATTATGAAAATGATTTCTTTTTTGTCTTCTTTTAACATGTAAGTTAGGCCAGCACCGTGGCTCACTAGGCTAATCCTCCGCCTTGCGGCGCCTGCACACCGGGTTCTAGTCCCGGTCAGGGCACCGGATTCTGTTCTGGTTGCCCCTCTTCCAGGCCAGCTCTCTGCTGTGGCCAGGGAGTGCAGTGGAGGGTGGCCCAAGTGCTTGGACCCTGCACCCCATGGGAGACCAGGAGAAGCACCTGGCTCCTGCCATTGGATCAGCGCGGTGCTCCGGCTGCAGCGCGCCGGCCACGGCGGCCATTGGAGGGTGAACCAACGGCAAAAGGAAGACCTTTCTCTCTGTCTCTCTCTCTCACTGTCCACTCTGCCTGTCAAAAAAATAAAAAAATAAAAAAATAAAATAAAATAAAATGTAAGTTATACAAGCTTCATATATTTCATATATACATATTTAGGGACAAAGTGGGGTTTTCCCTCCCTCCTGTCCACAATCCAACCCTCCCTCGCCTCAGAATCTCATTCTTAATTTTTACAGTGATCTATCATCAGTTATTGTTGAATGGAAGAGAGACAGATATAGTCAGGCAGAGATCTCCCACCAATTAGTTCATTCCCCAAATTCCTGAAGCAGTCAAGGCTAGGCTGGTCCAAAGTCAGGAGCCAGGAACTCTATCTGGTCTCCCATGTGAGTGGCAGAGAACCAACTACTTGAACCACCACTTGCTGCTCTCCAGGGTGTGCGTTATTAATTAATTTCCATTACAAGTAAATATATACAAATCCTTGAGAAAATATTAACATATATACATTATCATAAATATATTATTAATATAACAATTTGCACAATTCTGGCTGAATATAATTTCTTTCACCTGGGATTTTTATGAACACTGGGAAGCAAAGTGATATTCTGTTATCTGTGACTGGAATGCACTGATTAATTAATTAGTTTATTTAGTTAATACTCCGCCTTTACATTGTTTAAGTGAATATTAATTTAGTTAGGCATGCTGTGCTTAAAAGACTGTGAAAATGAAGCCTCTGTCATCTTACAGACAGAAGGCAAAAGACCCCACGTTGAGGACTGATGACACATTTCAGACCGTGTCCCAGCATTTATTCTAGAGATCTCAATTTATTTGATGGCTTCTGTTAGGTGGTCTTTGAAATTGGTCCAAGTTTCCTTTAAGCCAAAATCACATCTGAGTTTAATGGGCCTAAAGAACAGAAAGAAGATTTTAAGCTGAACATTTTTCGTATTTCTTGATCTTTCTTCACTCAGGATTCTTGCCACCCAGGGGCAGACTGTCCACACTTATTGATAGTAATTGTGTCTGGGCTGCAGCAAAGAGGAGAAAGAGACGCTAAGATTTACTGAAGGCCTCACAGGACTCCTTTAAAGGAAGAATTATTATCCAATTATAAATGAGTAAAATCAGACATTCAGTTCATAGGGAGTGGAAACATGAGTTAAACCCTGGTCTGTCTGCTACCAAATCTTTTTTCCCGCTCTGCTACAGTGCCTACATCCCACCTGGAGTGTCTCAGTCGCTGGCTCAGTCCACGTGACCGACTGAAATAAAACTACTCAGTCAGCGTGGGTTGAGTTGAGTCCCCCCACAAAATAGGTCTGTTGAATTCCTCACCCCCAGTACTTCAAAATGCTATCCTACTGGGAAATAGGATCATCGTAGAAGTAATTCATTAAAACATCATCATACTGGGGTAGGGTAGACCCCTAAGTGACCAGAATGCACAGGAGAACACCATGTGAAGATGAAGGCAGAGATCAGGGTGGTGCATTAGCAAGGCTCAAGATGGCCAAGACTGGCAGCAACCTACCAGGAGCCAGGCACAGAACGAGGGTCTCCCTCACAGCCTCAGAGGGAACCAACACAGAATCAGAAGGAACTTCACCCCAAGCACCTGGCTTCTAGACCATGAGATCATGAATTTCTGTTTTGTAAGCCACCCTGTCTGTGGCACTTTGTTACAAAGCCCTAGGAAAATACTACATCTGTTAAACAATTCCCTTCAACCATATCACAAGCTTTCAGTGAAATGGCAGTTAAGCTTCTAAAGTACGTCAACCTATTTTTTTAAGTACTAGTGAACACATTTATGAACATCATTTTTCAAAAAGCGGCTGTTGTTGTCAATGGCATCAGCTGACTTGGAGAAGTCTTTCAGGAAGACCTGACCTAGAACTTGCACAATTGTCCAAAAGGAAGCAGTGACTATAGACACAGTATGAGTGGTGGAGTTTTTGGTGTCTGACATGAGTGGGTTCAAATCCCACCAGTGCCACTTGCCAGGTGTGTCATCTCAAACAAGGAGTGTCCATCCTCTGAGCCTTGGCTCCCTCAATTCTGAATGCACTGAACTGCCTCCACGCACGGGTCCGGCTAGATCGGAGAAGCTGTGCAGAAAGCATCCGGCACAACACCCGGCCCCTGTTTCTAGCACCCGAGTGAACACTGCAGCCCTGACCACACAGCCTCACGCCCCCCAGCCCTTCCACGAAAACAGCTCCTCACGTTCCACCACAGGATCCACTTCCGTGATGCTCCAGTTATTATCAGCTCATTTCCTAGGAGGTCATTGCACAAGAGTGGTCAGCCAGCACAGTATTTGAAATAACTTCCCATTTATTCCAGACTCGGTTACCTGCATCCTTCATTCTCTTTATCTGAGACAGTTTGAATTATAAGAAACGTGTTCCATCAAATCCAGCAGCCAGCCATCTCTCAACTACAGAGAACACAGGAGGCTGAGAAACAAGTGCACTCTGAGAACTGAGAAGATGTCTTTACAAAGCTAATGCATGCCTGCACTCCCTGCGCAGAAGCTGGGCACAAATGGGGCTGGGAATACTGGGAATTATATGCAGATTACCAATGCTGTTTCCAACATACATTTGAAAAACACTCAGATGCATGATTTCTCCAGAAATCACATTTTGCCCTATGTTTTAAAATCCTAAGATTTGGGATATTTGCTGTAAGAGATGAACATAAGTGATGTTTCTCCAGTGTGGTCCCTGGACCCGCACCATGGAAACTGCCTGAAGAGTTCATTAGAAATGAAGATTTCAGGCCCCTTGTCAGATCTGAGCACACTCTGGGGTTACACAGCAATCTATGTTTCTAAAAGCCCTCCAAGTATTCTGATACACACTGAAATCTGAGGCCCACTGTCCCAGGGTTGAGAAGGGGTGAGGATACAAAGATGACTATAAAAGCACTGCAGATTAAGACTACAGACAAAGGAGCTGTAGCTACCATGAAAACCCTGCATGTCTGGTTTGCTTCTACTCGCGATGCACTGTTATTAGCAATGATGGATGCGCTTCCTAACAATGGGGTGAGCTCCCCAAGAAATAGTTCAATTAAGTTCCACGTGTTCTGGGTGAGGAAGGAGAAAAGTGTTCCATTTATTCTACAAGGATTTATTAAAGCTATTAAAATAATGTTAAAGGTTTAGCAAGTCACAGAATTTGGATTCTCTGCTGTATTCCACCCTCTGAAGCAACACGTTCCCTGACGACGCTGCAAATCAATCACGAATTACTGTGCTTGTTCACTTTCACTTTCCTGTGTTTCTGGTATCATCCAAACAAGCACACCTTTAACTGGTGCAGAGTCGCCACCACAAACTCCCGGTAGCCGTCAAAGTAAGCGCACGGGTTCCCCATGAGAAAGAGCTCCTGCAGGTGGATGTTGTGTTTCAGGGTTTTAATGCTGCTCAGCTCACCAATGAAATTCATGGTCAAGTCAAGTTTTGTTAGCACTTCACATCCTGTTGAGAAGAATACAAATAAAACCAGAGTTTTGTTTTTTTTTTTTTAAAAAAAAGGAAAAAGCACAGGGGTAAGACACTGTGCGTGACAGCACATAACAGAAGTTTAACAATGATAATATTTTACATCTGCTAATTAATTGCATTGCTTACCAATTAGTGGTTTGCAGAAATATCAACTCAAAGACTTAGGATTGCCTCATTTTTAAGTTTTCATCTCTCCTTCCCCTCAAGGCCTTAAAAGCAGACTTACAGCAAATCAGTCCTCTGATCTTTGCACTCAGGGACCACTTTCCCTGCTCGGATGCACAAGGCCAAGGCTGGTTAATGTTTGGATCTGGTCACTTTCTGGCATGAAGAAAGCCAGGCAGAAGCTGCTACTAGTGTCGGTGTGACGTCAGAACAAAATTTCTACAAGACAGGCTATCTGGAATCTCTCCTGAGTATTTTCCCAGGTAATAGAAATATATGTCACCATGGAGGGTGATGGTGGGAAGCTTCCCCAAATGGAAGGTATGTCATAAAATCAATGTTTTCAAAGTCACCTAAGAAAGTCAGGTTGGCTCTGGGACCACCAGTACCTGAACCGAGGTTATTAACACAGGAAAAGAGAAGGAGGCACAAATGCTTATAAGAATAATAAAACAGGGTAAGTCACTGAAGCAGACATTTACAGTAAATCTGACCCATCCATCTTCATTAGAGACAGCCAGACACTATAGAGATAATGAATCAAATTCACACTTGAATTTGCATTAACTCCCCTCATTCACATTCCATGGGAACTTGGTAGCTAGGAGTCCAGACTTTGAAATTAGGCCGGCACGAATTCAAGGCCTCCCTCTACGTCACTCATGCTAACACAACCTTGAGTAAGTGACAATCATCAGCTTCCTCTCCAGCAGAACTCTCCTGATATCAGTAATAGCATTTTTTTTTGGCAGGAGTTGCTGAGAAGATAATAGAAACTGATGCACACACAGTGCTCAGCATAGTGCCTGCCACCTAGAGTGTGCCAGGAAGCTTCAGCTGTGATTAGAACGGTCCAATAAGCACTCTTTTGATTATCATAAGGCTTCTAGGAAAATGTGTCCAACAGGAAAGAGGGAATTTTAGCTGTCCCAGGAGCAGAGATTTTGTAGTTTCTCACTGTGAACTAAGGAAGGGTTGACCTGGTTTATACAGTCTTTTTGGGTTTGCTTCAGTATAAGGTTATCTCTCTCTGACTTATTTGATTTTTTTTTTTTTTGACAGGCAGAGTGGACAGTGAGAGAGAGACAGAGAGAAAGGTCTTCCTTTTCTATTGGTTCACCCCACAAATGGCCACTACGGCCGGCACACTGCGCCGATCCGAAGCCAGGAGCCAGGTGCTTCCTCCTGGTCTCCCATGCAGGTGCAGGGCGCAAGCACTTGGGCCATCCTCCACTGCACTCCCTGGCCACAGCAGAGAGCTGGACTGGAAGAGGGGCAACCAGGATAGAATCCGGTGCCCCAACCGGGACTAGAACCCGGGGTACCGGTGCCGCAGGTGGAGGATTAGCCTAGTGAGCCACGGCGCCAGCCCTCTCTCTGACTGACTTATGCAGATTTCTCAGCCATCTCCAGCTGACAATCTACTTCTACTTTGTTCTACATTTGTTTCTTCAAGCCTTGACACACCCTGCCCTTCCATCATGCTTCCAGATTATATACTGCCATTTTGTGGTTATATAACTTAAAGTAAGCTCTGGTTCCTCATACCCTATATTAACATATCAATATGAACTGTATTATTATTTGGGTCACAGTTCTCTAACTGTTTCACCTTTGGTATGGCTTTTCTCACTCCTGAAGGCTATGTGATGGAACCAGCCTTATTCAAGAGAGTGTTCTCTCCATCTTAGCCTCTCCTGATTCTGCACCTGACTCCACCTTGTGCGAATTCCATGCTCTGCTTTCCTCTCACCCAGTCGTGTCCCACGCCAGTCTCTTCAAATAATTTAACTTTGCTTTAGTGTTTCCTTCTGTATATCCTCAATCTATATCCATCCACCCATCCACGAATTACTGAGGGCCTTCTGTGTATAAGTTGCTGAGCCAGGTCTTTAGGATAGTTATTCTGAAAAATTCATAGCATCCAACGTAGGCTTTTCAAAAGCTGGGAAAGGAGAAAAAGAAAGGTGTTATAGGAAAATAAAATGAAATGTGCAAAGGTGTCAAGAAGTGAAGCAGAAACCAGAAAAGGTCAGTCTCCAAGGGACACTATAAGCCATCTATTCCATACACACTGATTCTTCTTTCCCAATCCCCATTGCTGATCAATCGATCAACCCCTTGTTCCTGGCTTCTAGTCCCAACGTTCTACAAGATTTGTTCCTCTCAACATGGCCATGGCATTTATATTGGTAATTCCAGTAGACCTTCAATCCATTACATTGTCAGATCAATCTGCTGCATATGCCATGATTGATGATTGATTCTCTGCCAAAACTATCAACTGTCTTGGTAACAGTGATACTGCTTAAGGGAGATCCAAGACAGCAGAATAGGGAGGGAGCTTACTGCTCTAGTCTAAGGGAAGATAGTTTTTAAAAAGGAGAAAGTCTCAGGGAAGAGTTAGGAGAAGAAAGTCCATGCAAATTAGAGGGACACTGTGGACCTACATGGAGGGTATAGGTACACGTAACTCAGGACCCCAGCAGCCGAGAGCCTCAGCACCAGATGTGCAGAGGTGATATCAGACTGCAGCAGCCCATGCCACTGGTGATAAAGCTGCAGGAAGAGCCTGGCACAAGTCCAGCTTGAAGCCCTGTGAACGACAGTGTACCTGCCAAACCAGAAGAGAAAAAAAGGGAGGGGGCTCATTTCTCTCTCCCAGACCACCTTGCACCCATGTCCTGTAAAGCCGAGAGAAGGCAGACAACATTTTGGACATATGTAACAGCTGCAACAGCTCGTGTCTACACATCCAGGAATGCCTGAGTCTGGCTGGGAGAATTGACAGGTGGCAGGGTGTGCTGGGACTGTGAAAACACTGTGGCTGTGTGGGAGGGTGCAGGTGGGGCTTGTCCTTTGGGCAATTACTCTGAATGGCTCCACACGTTTGGGGCTCCCTGATTCCCTGGTGAGGGTCATTGCTGCAGGATCTAGGCTTACACAGAGGACTTCACAGATACTGTGTGTGGTTCTTGTGGCGGCACAGGTGAACACTGTATTCACTGGGGCTAACGCCCAGACACTGGTCTCCTTTGAGGAGAGAAGGTGAGCATGAGACTATGCCAAGAGAGCAGAACAAACCTCCTCTTTGATAAAAAAAAAAAGAAAAGAAAAGAAAAGAGAGAAAGAGAGAGAGAGAAAGAGAGAGAGAGAAAGAGAGAGAGAGAGAAAGAGAGAAAAAGAGAGAGAGAAAGAGAGAGAGAGAGAAAGAGAGAGAGAGAAAGAAAGAGAGAGAGAGAAAGAGAGAAAAAGAGAGAGAGAGAGAGAAAGAGAGAGAGAGAGAAAGAGAGAGAGAAAGAGAGAAAAAGAGAGAGAGAAAGAGAGAAAAAGAGAGAGAGAAAGAGAGAGAGAGAGAAAGAGAGAGAAAGAGAGAGAGAGAGAAAGAGAGAAAGAGAGAGAGAGAGGTGATTTACCATGCCCCACCTGGGGGTCACTTGAATACCTTGAGAAGAATTAGGAATTCTATCTTCTTTAAACGTCTGGTAGAATTCAGCAGTAAAGGTATCTGGTCCTGGGCTTTTCTTTGTTGTTAGGGTTTTCATGAATGATTCAATATTTGGCTTGCTTATAGGTCTGTATAAGTTTTCTATATCTTCATGAGTTAATTTTGGTAGATTGTATCTTTCTAGGATTCTATCCATTTCTAATAGGTTTCCCAACTTGTTGGCATACAGCTCTTTGTGGTAATTTCTGATTCTTTTTATTTCTGTGGTGTCTATTGTTATATTTCTTTTTTTGTCTCTAATTTTATTGATTTAGGTCTTCTCCTTCCTTCCTTTATTGGTTATTTGGGCTGATGATGTGTCAATTTTGTTTATTTTTTGGATAATCCCCTCAACCTGGAGCACTAAACAGAGCTCACTGGCCACACCTACCACACACCTCTGGGTATTCACTGAAAAAGCAGACATTCCACCAAACCACAGAGGCATAGTCCAAAGATAAAAGCCATCACAGAGAAAATAAAACAAAACAAATCAGAAAATAAACCAACTATCTCCGCAAGTGTCAAATAATAAACGCAGAATTCAAGAAAACAAGAGTAATGAAGGCTGGTGCCGTGGCTCAATAGGCTAATCCTCCACCTGTGGCACCGGCACCCTGGGTTCTCGTCCCGGTCGGGGTGCCAGATTCTATCCTGGTTGCTCCTCTTCCTGTCCAGCTCTCTGCTGTGGCCGGGGAGTGCAGTGGAGGATGGCCCAAGTGCTTGGGCCCTGCACCCGCATGGGAGACCAGGAGAAGCACCTGGCTCCTGGCTTCAGATCGGCGCAGTGCACCGGCCGCAGCGGCCATTGGGGGGTGAACCAACGGAAAAAGGAAGACCTTTCTCTCTGTCTCTCTGTCACTGTCCACTCTGCCTGTCAAAAAGAAAAGAAAAGAAAAGAAAAGAAAAGATAAGAAAAGATAAGAAAAGATAAGAAAAGAAAAAGAAAGAAAAGAAAAAGAAAACAAGAGTAATGAAGACAACATTATGTCCCCAAAAGAACATAACGCTTCAATACTAGAATATGAAGTTGAAGACATTGAAGAAATGCCAGAAATGGAATTCAAACAATTGACTGTAGGATTACTTAGAAACAATCATATGTAAATCCATGAACTAATGAAATCCATACCATGACATGAAAAAAAAAATTATCCCATCCATGAAACTGAGATCTTAAAGATAAATCAAAAAGAAATCTTGGAAATGAAGAATTCAAGACAATAAATAGAAAATGCAGTGGAAAGCCTTAACAACAGACTCAGTGAAGCAGAACAAAGGATATCCAAGTTAGAAGACAAATCTCTGGAAATCTTACAGTCAGAAGAAGAAGATGAGGAAGAGGAAGGGGAAGGAGGAATAGGAGGAGGAAGGGGAGAAGGATAAGAAATCAGAAAAACTAAAAAACACTGTTGGAGAGTTATAGGACTATAGGAAACTATCAAATGACCCAACACACTGGTCTTAAGAGTACCTGAAGGCATGGAAAGACAGAATGGATCAGAAGGCCTTTTTAGTGAAATAATAACAGAAAATTTCCCTAATTTGGAGAAAGAAGTGGATATCCCAGTACAGGAAGCACATAGAACTCCTAACAGACATGACCAGAAAAGACCTTCACCACGACACACTGTAATCAAACTCTCCACAGTAAAACATAAGAAGATATTCTAAAATGTACACGAGAAAAAAGCCAGATTATATTCAGAGGATCTCCATTAGACTCACAGCAGAGTCTCATCAGAAACCCCACAGGCTAGGAAAGGATGGTGAGACATACTCCAACTCTTAAGAGAAAAATCTGTCAACCCAGAATACTATACTCTGCAAAGCTCTCATTTATGAATGAAGGTGAAATAAAGACCTTCTATAACAAACAGAAATTGAAAGAATTTGTCTCTACCGTCCTTACCAAAGATGCTTAAGGATGTGCTACATACGAAAACACAGAAACATGGTCGTCACTATGAAAGAAGGTGAAGGCAGAAAATCACCCAGTAAAAATACAAAAAAAAATCCAAAGTAAACATAGGAATGTTTATGGAATAATGGCAGGGCCAACTCATCACTTATCAATAGTCACCTTGAATGTAAAGAGCATCAGTTCTACAGTTAAAAGCTACAGACTGGTTGAAAGGATTCTTTTTTTTAAGGATTTATTTATTTATTTGACAGTCAGAGTTACACGCAGAGAGAAGGAGACACACACACACACACACACACACACGGCGGGGGGGGGGGGAGGGTCTTGCATCCGCTGGTTCACTCCCCAATTGGCTGCAACAGCCAGAGCTGTGCCAATCCAAAAGCAGAGCCAGGAGCTTCTCTGGGTCTCCCACATGGGTGCAGGGGCCCAAGGACTTGGGCAACCCTCCACTGCTTTCCCAGGCCATAGCAGAGCTGGATTGGAAGTGGAGCAGTCGAACTCGAACCAGCACCCATATGGGATACTGGCACTGCAGGTGGCAGCTTTACCTGCTATGCCACAGCACCGGCCCTGGTTGAATGGATTCAAAAACAAAACCCATCTATTTGTTGCCTATAATAAACACATCTCACCAACAAAGATGCATGCAGACTGAAAGTGAAAGTATGGAAAAGAATTCTATGCTAACAGAAACCAAAAAAGAGCTGGTGTAGCCACCCTAATATCAAACAAAATAGACTTAAACATAAAAACTGTAAAAAAAAAAAAGGAATTATAGAATGATTAGGATTAATTCAACAGGAAAATCTGACAATTAGACATGTATATGCACCTAATTATAGAGAACCTGACTATTTAAAAGAAATGTTAAAAGATTTAAAGGGAGACATAGACTCAAATACAATAGTAATGGGAGATTTCAATATCCCACTTTCAACAAAGGACAGATCAACCAGAAAGATAATCAACAAGGAAACAAAGTTAATCAACACTATAGAGCAAATGGACCTAACAAATATCGGTAAAACTTTTCCCCCTACAGTTGCACAATATACATTCTTTTCATAAATACATGGAACTTTCTCTAGGATTGATCACATGCTAGGCCATAAAACAAGTCTCAGCTAATTCAAAAAAATCAAAATCATACCATGCATCTTCTTGGACCACAATGGAATGAAGCTGGAAATCAACAACACAGGAATTTCTACAACATACACAAACACATGGAGACTGAACAACATGCTCCTGAATGAACAGTGGGTCACTGAAGAAATCAAAAGAGAAATCAAAAAACTTCTGGAAACAAATGAAGATGACAATACAACATATCAAATCCCATGGGATACAGCAAAAGTAGTGTTAAGAGGAAACTTTAGCAATTGAGGCATACATCAAGAAATTGGAAAGGCACCAAATAAATGAGCTATCAGTGCATCTTAAAGATCTAGAAAAACAATAGCAAACCAAACACAAAACTTGTAGGAGAAAGTAAATAAATAAAATTAGAGAAGAAATCAACAAAATGGAAACAAAAAATACGAAAGATCTACAAAAAGAGGTGGTTTTTTTGAAAAAATAAACAAAATTCACACATCATTGGCCCAAAAACCAAAAAGAAATCAAATAAATCAAAGGGATTCAAAGTGGTAAAGATGAAGTCAAACTATACCTATTTGCAGATAATATGATTCTACTTATAGGGGACCCAAAAGACTCCACTAAGAAATTACTGGAACTCATAGAAGAGTTTGGTAAAGTATCAGGATATAAAATCAACACACAAGAAACAACAGCCTTTGTATGCAAAGACAATGGCCTGGATGAGAAAAAAAACTTCTAATATCAATCACATTCACAACAGCTACCAAAAAAATTGAATACCTTGGAATAAATTTAACCACGGATGTCAAAGATCTCTATCTCAAGAATTGCAAAACATTAAAGAAATAAATAGAAAAAGACACAAAAAATGGAAAATATTTCCATGTTCATGGATTGGAAGTATCAATATCATCAAAATGTCCATTTTTCCAAAAGTAATTTACAGATTCAGTGCAAATACCAATCAAAATACCAAAGACATTCTTCTCAGATCTAGAAAAAATGATGCTGAAATTTATTTGGAAACCCAGGAGACTTTGAATAGCTAAAGCAATCTTACATAACAAAAACAAAGCTGGAGGCATCACAATACCAAATTTCAAGATATACTAAAAGGCAATTATAATCAAAACAGCCTGGTACTATTACAAAACCAGATGGATACAACAACTGAACAGAATAAAAATGCCAGAAATCAATCCACCCATCTATAACTTATATTCGACCAAGGAGCTAAAACCACTCCCTGGAGCAAGGACAGTCTCTTCAACAAATGGTGCTGGGAAAACTGGATTTCCATGTGCAGAAATATGAAGCAGGACCCCCAACTTAGACCTTGCACAAAACCCATTCAAAATGGATTAAAGACCTAAATTTACAACATGATACCATCAAATTAGTAAAGAGCATTGGGGAAACCACTCAAGACATTGTCACAGGCAAAGAGTTCCTCCAAAAGACCCTAAAGTCCCAATCAAAGACAAAATCAACAAATGGGATTACATCAAATTGAGAAGCTTCTGTACCGCAAAAGAAACAGGAAAATGAAGACACAACTGACAGATTGGGAGAAATTATTTACAAACCATGCAACTGATAAAGGATTAATAGCCAGAATATATAAAGAGATCAAGAAACTCCACAACAACAAAACAAACAACCCAGTTAAGAAATGGGCAAAGGATTTAAACAGGTACTTTTCAAAAGAGGAAATCCAAATAGCCAACAAACATATGAAAAACTGCTCAGGTCACTAGCTATCAGGGAAATGCAAATCAAAACCACAATGAGGTTTCACCTCGCCCCAGTTAGAATGGCTTTCATACAGAAATCAACACACAACAAATGCTGGCAAGGATCTGAAGAAAAAGGTACCCTAATCTACTATTGGTGGGAATGCAAACTGGTAAAACCACTATGGAAGACAGGTTGGAGATACCTCAGAAATCTGAATATAGCCCTACCACATGACCCAGCCATCCCACTCCTGGGAATTTACCCAAGGGAAATGAAATCAGCAAATAAAAGAGCTATCTGCACCTCCATGTTTATTGTAGCTCAATTCACAATAGCTAAGACATGGAATCAACTTGTCTATCAACTGAAGACTGGATAAAGAAACTATGGGATATATACTCAATGGAATACTACACAGCAGTAAAAAAAATGAAATCCAGTCATTTGCTACAAAACGGATGAATCTGGAAAACATCATTCTTAGTGAAATAAGCCAGTCCCAAAGAGACAAACACCATATGTTCTCCTTGATCTGTAGCAACTGAGAACCTCTAAAAGGAAATCTGTAGAAGTGAAATTGACATTTTGAGAAGCAATGACTTGAACAGCCCTTGTCTTGACTATTGAGGAGCAGTTTGTTATTTTATTATATTTTATTATTTTTATTTTTTTCTACCTAATACCATTGGTTGAACTCTTTACTTAACATACAATTAGTCATAGGTATATAAATTCAATTGAAAATAGATCCCAGAAATAAATAAGAGTGGGAATAAGAGAGGGAGGAGCTGTACAGTTATGCACACATTCCCAGGACTTATCCCTAAGGGTAAAGCTAATATCCTGCCATGGGACTCCAAATCCCATTAATCTGGGTGGTAATAATGCCATCAGACATGTTAAAGTGATCACATAGATAGGATTAAGAGTTAAAGGGATCACATAAATAAGACCAAGTGTCTGGTAATAACACTAGATAGAATTAAAATAGGTGAGCATGTTCCAACATAGGAAGCAGTCTACACAGTAGACTTCTAGAAAGTCAAAAGCCCTAAACAGCACTCTCACCTCAGAATCAGTCCTTATGGCACTCTGGACTGGCTGATAAGACAATGAGAGCATTTAAGGCATGGAAGGCCAAGACAGAGTGGCAAAAAAAGAGTCCTACATGAAGGATCTCTGTGAGTGAGACTCCAGTGGAAAGAAGGGGCCATTAAAGAAGGATGTACTTTTCTTTGAAGGGAGGAGAAAACTAAACTTCCACTTTGATTATGGCCCTGTCTAAATACTGACAGAGTCTGTGGACTAAATGCCTCCACAGCCTTGGCAGCTCATGGCAAGAGCCTCGGGAGATCACTGACATCATAAATAAGGGTGTTAATTGTTAACAACAAAAGTCACTGTGCACTTGCTCCCCATGTAGGACCTCTGTCCTTAATGAGCTGTACTATGAGCATTAATTGCAAGACTTGTCCTCAAACAGTACTTTATACTTTGTGTGTGGAGGGGGGTGCAAATTGTTGAAATCTTGACTTAGTACAGAGTTGGCATTCTGTATATAAAGTTAATTAAACATGAATCTTAATGAAGAATGAGATGGGATAAGGAGTAGGAAGTGGGACAGGAGTGGCAGTGGGAGGGCATATGGGGGGAAGAACAACTATATTCCTAAAGTTATACCTATGAATTTTGCATTCATTAAATAAAAGCTTAAGGGCCCAGTGCTGTGGCTCACTTGACTAACCCTCCGCCTGCGGCGTCAGCATCCCATATGGGCACCAGTTCTAGTCCTGGTTGCTCCTCTTCCTTTTCAGCTCTCTGCTGTGGCCTGGAAAGGCAGTGGAGGATGGCCCAAGTGCTTGGGCCCTGCACCCACATGGGAGACCAAGAAGAAGCACCTGGCTCCTGGCTTCAGATCAGCGCAGTGCTGGCCATAGTGGCCATTTGAGGAGTGAACCAACAGAAGGAAGACCTTTCTCTCTGTCTCTCTCTCTCACTGTCTGTAATTCTACTTGTCTAATTAAAATAAATAAATAAATAAATAAATAAATAAATAAAAACTTTAAAAAAAAGACTATGTATTAGTAGTCTACCCTCTGGAATCCTCAACAGAGAAAAGAATATATTAGCTGTTATCGAACTATTTTTTTCCATCATCTAGGAAGAAAAAGAAAAAAAGTCAAAGCAATGTATGTTTAAATCATACTAATATTTACTCAGATAGGTGGACTGAGTGTGTATATGCATCTTCCTCTATGATTTTAAACCCTTATAATTAAACAAAAATTACATACTTGCAGGTAGATAAGATACACCCTCCCTCACTACACTTCCCCCAACAAGCACATCCTTAAAGGACCCTGCACTCAATCCACCATATTACAGCAGAAGGCACAGCACTGAAGGAAAGACCCAGTCCAGACAGAAAGCTGGGGGTGGACTGTGAGCTTCAGGCTACAAAGCTCAGAAAGACAATAGTGACCATGCTTCCCTCTAGTGGTAGATGAACAAAACGTTGCAAAAGCAGTTACTTCCTTACTGAAAATAACAAACCCTAGGCAACACAACTGAGAGGGAAGGTCTTATTATCTCTCTGATGCTTTAGACTGAAATGTCACTACCACAGAACATGGATATATTTTGCAATTTAATTAGTTGACAAGAGAACACAGTAATAGGGCTGTAGAGTGTTAGCTGGGAGAGAGCAATATTCCATTTCTAATGCAGAAAAATGACAAGAATGGAAAGAATCTTCTAGAATCCAGCATAGAGGCTGGGCTTCAAGGCTTTGATATGTTAATTTTCTAGGGCTGGGAGATGAAAATTAAAAATGTATGATGCATATTTATGTCTTGTTGATAGATGACTATAAACTTGATAGTCATCGAAATACCCATTTCTGTACTAGTAGACAAATGGGCTGAAATCCACCATGACCCAAGCAAAGTCCTCGTAATTTTAGCTGTTGGCAGATCGGGAGTAGGGTGGGCACAGAAGCTTGCCTGCCTGTGCTCCCTGGCCCCGTTCCCCAGAGTAAAGCCTATCGCTGGCATGTTCCTCCCACTCACGGAGCACACAGCAGCCCTGCCAGGCATGGGAGAGGCTGGATGGGAAAACCAAACCTCCCAACTGCAGAACAAGCCCATATCAGCCACTAACACACCCAATTCTTTGTGAATGCACTCAGGCACTAAGTTTTGCCAGAAATTTAGAGAAAAGATAACACATAATAGAAGGCTTTGATGTAAAACAGGAAACCTCAGATGAAGTGAGCTAATTCAGGGAACTGAGGAACTGAAAACAAAAAGTTCAAATAATTATCTCCCAAGAGATTTTAGAAGATATCTCAGACACTAAGAAATAGCACAGAAAGCATCAATCAGAGGACAGGAGTGAGTTCTGAAGAATGAAAATGATGGCCACAATGAAGAGTTCATTGTAAATGAACTGAATTATAGAATGAGAAGAAAGGATCTTAATAATTATTTTGAAATTTAAATCTGGTGAAATATGTCAGGCTGTAATATCAATAGGCAAAGAATCCTAAATAAGGAATATAGGTAGATTGGATTAAGATGGCAGAGCAGGCAGGGAGCTTACTGCTCTATTCTAGGAGAAGATAGTTTAAGAAAAGTGGAAAGAGTGCAGTCTCAGGGAAGAGTTAGGGAGAAAACAACAGAAGAAACTCCATCCAAAACAGAAGGACACAGTGGACTTTCTTGGAGTGTGTGGATGCCCACAACTCAGGACCCAAGCAGTTGAAAGCCTCTGTACCAGCACTGGAGAGTGAGGATGAGGCCAGACTGCAGCAGCCCAAGCCACTTGCAAAAAAGCTGCAGGAAGTGCCTCGAGGGAACCTGGCTTAGAGCCCCGTGGGGGATAGTGTACCTGCCAAACTAAAGGACAAAAACAAAGGGGGCATGTTTCTCTCTCCCAGTCACTCTGCTATGGCGTCCTGTAACCAGCTGACAGAGAGCAGGCGCCATTTTGGACATAATTAACAGCTGTACCAGCTGGTGTCTGCGCCCAGCAACCAGCCACGCAGACTCTCCCGAGTCCGGAGAGGAAAACAGACTGGGGCTGGGTGCTCCTTACTGTGGGAGGCTTGAGTGCTGGGACTTTGAAAACACGGAGGCCACGTGGGAGGACTCCGGGTGTGACTGGGACATGGAGCAGTCACTGTGAGAGGCTCATGCGCTCATGCCTCCCTGGCTACCTGGTGAGGGACATTGCTGGGAATCTGAGCTTACACTGAGTACTGCACAGATCCTTTGTGTGGTCCTTATTGCAAAGTGGATGAATAACATACCCACTGGGGCTACACCCAGGCACTGATCTCCTTTGAGGAAAGGAGCTCAGTTGGGTCTATGCCAACAGACAAGAACAAACCCCCATTCTGATTTTTAAAAAAAGGAAATTTACCATGGCAAACTTGAGTATGTCACCTCAGAGATGCCCTTCCCCCAGGAGAACTGAACAAAGCTCCCTGGCCACACCCAGCACACACTTCCAGGTATTCACTGAAAGGAGATACTCCACTAACCTACACAGTACAAATATAAAAACTGCCACAGGAAAAAAAAAAAAGAATATATCCACAACAAAGAGCATATCCACAAATGCCAAATCACAAGTGCACCAACTCAAGAAACAAGAATAAGGAACACAACATGATGCCCTCAAAAAAAAAAAAAAAAAAAACCACTTCAATACTAGATTGTGAAAATGATGAGACTAAAGAAATACCAGAAATGGAATTCAAAATATTGATCATAGGATTACTTAGAAGTAATCAGAAGCAAATGTGTGAACTAATGAAATCCATAAATGACATGAAGGAAAATTTCTTCCATGAAATTGAGATCTTTAGGAGAAATCAAAATGAAAACTTGGAAATGAAGATTCAATAGAACAAATAAAAATGCAGTGGAAAGCTTTAACAACAGAATCAGAGAAGCAGAACAAGGAATATCCAACTTAGAAGACAAAGCACAGGAAATTTTACACTCAGACCAAACACAAGATGAAGAAATTAGGAAACTAAAAAACATTGTTAGTAATCTACAGGACACTATCAAATGACCCAACATATGGGTTCTAGGAGTTCCTGAAGGCATGAAAAGAGAGAAAGGATTCTTCTAATACTTTTTAGTGAAATAATAGCAGAAAATTTCCCCAATTTGGAGAAAGAAAGGGCCAGCCAAGTACAGGAAGCACATAGAACTCCTAACAGACATGACCAGAAAAGATCTTCACCACGATATTGTAATTAACCTCACCACAGTAAAACATAAAGATAAGAATCTAATGTGCATGGGAGAAATGCCAGATTACTTTCAGAGTATCTCCAATTGGAATCACAGCAGACTTCTCATCAGAAATCCTACAGGCTACGAGAGAATGGCTAGATATAGTCCAAGTCTTTTTCTTTCTTTCTTTCTTTCTTTCTTTCTTTCTTTCTTTCTTTCTTTCTTTCTTTCTTTCTTTCTTTTTTTTTTGACAGGAAGAGTGGACAGTGAGAGAGAGAGACAGAGAGAAAGGTCTTCCTTTGCCATTCTTTCACCCTCCAATGGCTGCCGCCGACGGCGCACCGCGCTGATCCAATGGCAGGAGCCAGGTACTTATCCTGGTCTCCCATGGGGTGTAGGGCCCAAGCATTTGGGCCATCCTCCACTGCACTCCCTGGCCACAGCAGAGAGCTGGCCTGGAAGAGGGGCAACCGGGACAGAATCCGGCACCCCGACTGGGACTAGAACCCAGTGTGCCGGTGCCGCGAGGCGGAGGATTAGCCTACTGAGCCGTGGCGCCGGCCAAGACTTATTTCTAAGGGTACAGTTTAAAAACTTGGCATGGGACCCCAAATTCCATTAAGCTGGGTGGTAAAAATGCCATCTTAAATGTTAAAGTGATCATATTAAGTGTTAAAGTGATCATATAGGTAAGATTAAGTGTTAAAGGGATCATATAAATAAGTTCAAGTGTCTGGCAATAATAATAGGCAGAATTAAAAGGAGAAAATATTCCAACATGGGAAGCAGTCCACACAGCAGAATAATAGAATGACAATTGCTTTAAATAGCACTCTGACCTCAGGCATTCTGGTCTGGCTGAAAAGCCCATGAAAACATTTCGGGCATGGAAAGCCAAGATACTGTGGCACAAAATGTTCTACATGAAGGACCTCTGTGAGTGAGACCCCAGTGAAAAGAAATGGTCATCTGGCCAGCGCCGTGGCTCAATAGGCTAATCCTCTGCCTGCGGCACCGGCACCCCGGGTTCTAGTCCCGGTCAGGGCGCCGGATTCTGTCCCAGTTGCCCTTCTTCCAGGCCAGCTCTCTGCTGTGGCCTGGGAGTGCAGTGGAAGATGGCCCAGGTCCTTGGGCCCTGCACCCCATGGGAGACAAGGAGAAACACCTGGCTCCTGCCTTCAGATCAGCGCAGTGCACTGGCCGCAGCACACTGGCCTGTCAAAAAAAAAAAAAAAAAAAAAGAAAGAAAAAGAAAAAGAAAAAGAAATGGTCATCAAAGAAGGAGGTACTTTTCTCTGGAGGCGAGAACTTCCACTTTGCTATGGCCTTGTCTAAATACTAACAAGACTGTGGATTTAAAAGGCTTCCATAGCTTTGGCAGCTTGTGTCAAGAGCCTTGGGTGATCACTGATGTCATACATAAGAGTGCTAATTGTTAAACTAACAACAGGAGTCACTGTGCATTTACTTTTCATGAAGGACCTCTGTCCTTAATGTGTTGTATTATGAAAATTAGCTCTAAAACTTGTTCTCAAATAGTTTGTGTGTGTGTGTATGTGCAAGTTGTTGAAATCTCTACTTAGTATAGAGTTGGTCTTCTGTGTATAAAGTTAATTGAAAATGAATCTTAATGGAGAATGGGACTGGGAATGGGATAGGGAGGAGGAGGAGAGGTGGGAGTAGGAATGGGAGGGAAGGTATTGTGGGAATAATCACTATATTCCTAAAGTTGTACTTATGAAATTTGTACTCCTTAAGTAAAAGTTTTCTTTGGGAAAGAAAAAAAAATAAAGAAAAACAGAATACAGTTTAAAAAGTACAAAACATCAGTTAGAATTCAATTAAAACAATCTATAGGGGAGATCAAAGAAAACTAAATGAGGAAGCTATTGGAATAGATGATAGAGAGATAGATAGATAGATAGACAGACAGATTGAAAGAAGGGAGAAAAGAGGGAAGGGAAGTAATGAAAGGAGAAAGGACGGAAGTGTGGGAAAGAAAAATTGACAATCAAGATTTCTATATCTAGGAAAATTATTCTTGAAAACTTAAAAGAGGAACTAAGACATTTCTAGGTAAACAACAATTGAAAACATGTCACTAGCATATGTACCTACAAGAAATATAAAAGGGCATCCTTCAGACTGAAATGAAAGACGCTGGATAGGGGCTGGTGCTGTGGCGTAGTGGGTAAAGCCACTGCCTGCAGTGCTGGCATCCCACATGAGCACTGATTCGAGTCTCGGCTGCTCCACTTCTGATCAAGCTCTTTGCTATGGCCTGAGAAAGCAGTGGAAGATGGCCCAAGTCCTTGGGCCCCTGCACCCATGAGGGAGACCCGGAAGAAGCTCCTGGCTCCTGGCTTCAGATCAACACAGCTCCAGCTGTTGTGGCCATCTGGGGAGTGAACCATCACATGGAAGACCTCTCTCTCTCTCTCTTACTCTCTCTCTCTCTCTCCCTGCCTCTCCTTCTTTCTCTGTGTAACTCTGACTTACAAATAAATAAATAATTTGTAAAAAAAAAAAGACACTGGAGAGTAACTCAAATTTCTATGAAAAAATAAAAACCATCAGCAAAGCTAATATAAATGCAACAGAAATATATTTTTGTTTGTACCTAGTTTTTCTGCTAACTTATTTAAATGATGACTTCAGGAAGAAATAATTATAAATCTATGTTGATGGGCACATAATGTATAAATACACAATTTGTGAAAATAAGAGTATAAGTGGGAGAAGAGAACAAAACAATATAGGGGCAAAGTTTTACATATTACTGAGATAAAATCTGAATTAATTTGAACTAATTTTTATAAGTTAACTTATTGATTGTAATTTTCATGGCGACCTTTTAAAAAACAACAATATTATATACTGACAGAAACAAAAGGTATTAAAGTGCTACAAAAGAAAATGTGATACAAAAATAAAAATAGTACTACAGAAACACAGGGACAAAATATATGGGCAAAAATAGCAGACATAATTTCTTCCTTGTCACTCATCACATTAAATGTAAATGTAATAAACTCTCCAATTAAAAATCAGAGAATGACCAAATAGACAAAAAAATAAAAACATGACTCATCTACATGTTGCTTAAAAGGGACATAATTTTGATTCAAAGACACAAACAGAAAGTTAAAAAAATGGAAAAGGTTTCACTAAGCAAATAGTAAGCAACAAGAACATAAAGGACTGATGTGGCTATACTAGTATCAGACAAAATATACTTTACTAAAGATAACAAAGGATGCTTTGTAATGATAAGGAGATCAGTTCATCAAGCAGTTAAAACAATTTTAAAAGATAAGCATCTAACAGCAGAGTCCTCAAACACAGCAGCAAAGGGAGAATTGGACAATACAACATCAATAGAGATTTCAATACCCTGTTCTCAACAATAGACAGAACAACTAGGCGGAACATCAGCAATGAAACAGAAGAGAACAACACTAAAATAAATCTATATTTAATAGACAACTTTAAAGCATTCTACCCAAGAATAGGAGAAAACACATTCTTCTCAATTGTGCATGGAACACCCTCTACAACAGACCAAATATTAGGCCATAAAGAAAGTCTCAATAAACTTGCTATTGTTGATATCACAGAAAGAACGTTCTGTAAACCCAAAGGAATGAAACTGGAAATCAGTAAGAAAAAAAATTTAATTCACAAATATGTGGAAATTAAACGACACTCCCATATAAGAAATGGACCAAAGATGAAATCACAAGATAAATTAGAAAATTCTTTGAGACAAATTAAGTCAAAAACACAACATTCCAAGTCTTAATAGATGTAAGGAAAGTAGTATTCATAGGCAGTTCATACCTGTGCATATCTACACACACACAAAATCTCAAATAAGTAACCCAACTTTTCACGTTATGGTAAAAAACAGAGCAAACAACACAAAGCAAAGAGAAAGAAAGATTTAATAAAAACTAGAATAGAAAAAAAAAACAAAATGAAAACTTGGTTCTTTGAAATGATCAGCAAAATTAGCAAACTTAGCTACATTAACCAAGACAAGACTCAAATTTACTAAACAGGAATGAAAGAGAAGACATCACTAATTTATTTTACTGTCTTATAAATTTTTAAAATTTTATATAAGGAATACCAACTTCATGCATTTCATATATACAAATTGGGGAACATGGTGATTCTTCCCATCCTACCTCTCTCCTGCCCATACCCCACCCTTCTTCCTCCTTTCTCTCCCATTCCCATTCTTATGTTTTACAAAGATCTATTTTCAATTAACTTTATACTCACAAGATTAGCCCTACACTAAATAGAGAATTCAACAAATAGTATGAAGAAAAAAGTATAACAAACAAACCAGCAAAAAACATTGTTCCTTAACAGGCAAAGACAAGGGCTGTTCAAAAATATCACATCATAAAGTATCAGTTTCACTCCTATAGATTATCTTTTAGGTACTCTATTAGTTTCCACAGATAAGAGAGAATATATGGTATTTGTCTTTTTGGAACTGGTTTATTTCACTAAGTATAATGGTTTCCAGTTGCATCCATTTTGTTGTAAATGACAGGGTTTCATTTTTTTTACCACTGTGTAGTATTGCATTGTGTATATATACCATCATTTCTTTATCCAGTCTTCATCTGATGGACATCTGGGGTGATTCCATATCTTAAGTATTGTAAATTGAGCTGCAATCAACATGGGAGTGCCGATAACTCTTTCATATGCTGATTTTATTTCCTTTGGGTAAATTCCCAGAAGTAGATGGCTGGTCATACAGTAGGTCTACATTCAGCTTTCTAAGGTATCTTCATATTGTATACCACAGTGGGTGCACCAGTTTACATTCTCACCAACAGTGGATTTAGGGTACCCTTTTCCCCACATCCTCACCAGGATTTGTGGTTTGTTGATTTCTGTATGAGAGTCATTATTTAAAAAAAAAAAAGAATTATTTATTTATTTGAAAGGCAGAGTTACAGAGTAGCAGAGGCAGAGGCAGAGAGAGATCTTCCATCTGCTGGTTCACTCACCAAATGGCCACAATGGCTGGAGCAAGGCCAATTCAAAGCCAGGAGCCAGGAGCTTCTTCCTAAGGTTTCTCCTAGGTCTTAGCTTTCCTAGGTCATAGCAGAGAGCTGGATCAGAAGTGGGGCAACCAGGACTCAGAACAGCTCCCATATGGGATCCAGGCACTGCAGACAGTGGCTTTACTTACTACACCACAGTGCAAAAGTGGGGTGTTAATGTCCCCCATTACTACTGTATTGCAGTCTATGTCTCCCTTTAGATCTATTAACATTTCTTTTAAAAAGCCAAGTGCCCTGTAATAGGGTATGTATATGTTTATTACAGTCACATCTTCCTGTTGAATTCATCCCTGAATCACTGCATAGTCCCTTCTCTGTCTCTTTTAAAATAGTTTTTGTGTTAAAGCCTATTTTGTCTGTTATTAGGATAGCTACACCTGCCCTTTTTTGCTTTCTGTTAGCATGGACTACCTTTTTCTATCCTTTCACTTTCAGTCCACATGTATCTTTTTAATGAGATGTGTATTTTGTGGGTAGCAAATTGATAGTCTTGTTTTTCAATCCATTCAACCAGTCTGTATCTTTTAACTGAAGAGTTGAGGCCATTTATGTTCAGGATTACTATTTATAAGTAACAATTTGGCCCTGCCATTTTTCCATAAATATTCCTATTGTTTACTTTGGTTTTCTTTGGTACTTTTACTGGGGGATTTTCTGCCTTCACATTGTCATGATGGTGACTATCTTTCTGTGTTTCTGTGTGTAGCACAACCTTAAGCATCTTTCATAAGGCTGGACAAGTGGTGACAAATTCTTTCAATTTATGTTTGCTATGGAAGCTCTTCATTTCATCCTCATTCATAAATGAGAGCTCTCCAGGATACAGTGTTCTGGGTTGACAATTTTCTTTTTCTCTTAATACCAGGACTATGTCTCATCATTCTCTCCTAGCCTGCAGGGTCTTTGATGAAAAGTCAGCTGTGAGTCCAACTGGAGATCCTCTGTAAGTAATCTGGCATTTCTTTCATGCACATTTTAGAATCTTTTATGTTTTACTATGGAAAGTTTGACTAGAATGTGCCATGGTGAAGATCTTTTCTGGTTATGTCTGTTAGGAGTTCTATGTGCTTCCTGTACTAGGATGTCCCTTTCTTTTTCCGAATTAGGGTAGGTTTCCATAAATATATCACTAAAAAGGCCTTATAGTACATTCTCTTTCCATGCCTTTAGGAATTCCTAAGACCATGTGTTGTATCTTTTGATAGTATCCCATATATCTCCAACACTGTTTTAAGTTTTCTAATTTTCTAATTTCTTTTTTTTTTTTTTTGGTCTGACTGAATAATTTCCATAAATTTGTCTTCTAGCTCAAATATACTTTCTTCTGCCACGCCAAGTCTTTTGTTAAGGCTTTTCACAACATTTTCATTTGATATATTGAATTTTTCATTTCTAATATTTCCTTTTCTCTTTAAAATCTCAATTTCATGGGAAAAATTTTCATTCATATCATGGGTGGTTTTATTTAGCCTGTAGATTTGCTTCTGGTTGGTTTGAGTAAACATGATTAACTTTTTGAATTCCATTTCTGGCATTTCCTCAATCTCTTCATGTTCACATTCTGATATTGAAATGTTGTGTTCTTTTGGGGGTGGTCATGGCATCTTCTTATTCTTGTTTCTTGAATTTCTGCATTTATTTTTAGACATTTGTGGAGTTAATTGTGTTTTTTCCTCTAATGGCTTTTATGTTTGAGCTACACCTCTGTGGTTTAGTGCAGTATCTGCACCTTCAGTGAGTACCAAGAGGTGTCCAAGTTGGGCCTGGTAGCTGTCCTCTGATTAACAGAAGGGAGGGGAATGGTCACCTCTGCTGGTGTGATACCCCCTCACCTCCTCTCCTCCAAGCTGAGCAATAACCAGGTGTTAACCCCCAGTGTATTCAATACTAATCTGCACAACTGTACGAACTGCACAACTGATCTGTGCAGTTCTAACTGTGAGCAGGGCTCCCTCTGCAATGAGCTGCTCTAGGTAACCAAGGAGCTCCGAGAGTGTGCACCCAGTGACTGCCCAGAAATACAGCTACAACCTGCCCCCTCTCACACAGTCACAGTGTTTTCACAGTCTCAGTGCCCAAGTCTCCAATGGTCAAGGAGTGCAAGAGGGCCCACTCCACCCTGCAAGACTGTCCCATCCAGAGAGACTGAGGGATTCCCAGAGCTGCTGCCCATGTGTGTTCTGCCCTAATGGATCAAGCCTGATCCAAAGTCAGTGGGGAATGTGGGTCTTTCCCTCTGTTAAAATCCCTGGACACATGCATGCAAAATACCCCCTGGCCAGGCCACAGCCCCATTTGTTTCACAATTGTGCTGGGCGCATGCAAGAGTCCCCACAGGTGGCACTTCCTTTCCGTTTTGATGGCTCCCCCTCCCCACCTGTTGCCCAGTAGATGCAGCTGACAAGGTGGAGAGCATCCCCACCAACTGCACTCAAACTGCCTTGGTTGCCTCTGCCATCTGTGTGGAGACTGTTCCCGCTAGTTGCTGGGTGCACACATGAAAGATGGAGCAGCTGCTACCTGCTTATGTCCTAAAATAGTGCCAGCCCTCCCAAAGCTGGCCTCAGGTCACTGGGTGGGTGTGTGGGAGGGGATGGGGGTGTGAGACAGGGAGAGACAGACACGCCACTTTTTCTCCCCTCTGGGTGAGGGTTCTGGGTCCTGTCAGGGTTCTGGGCTGGGCTCGAAGACAAGACAGTCCACTAGACTCTCCTTCCAGCTGTATCAACAGTGGTGCCAGCCCTTGCAGGCTGACCTCATGGTGCTTTTTCTAGATCCAAGCAGCTGAGCCCTTTGTTGTGTTTGTGCTCTTTGCTGCACATCTGCACCTTCTACAGAGGTCAGAGCGTGTCCCCAGCTTTCACAGGACCTCCCACTGCAGTTTGCTGCAGCTGTACCCTGAGAGTGCACTTTCTCCACTTCTTTCCTACTAATTTAGCCCAGCCTAGATCAGACCGCCCCAGTGCTACTCCACCATCTTGGAAAAAAAGAGCCATCACTACTGACATTATAAAAATGAGAAGGACTATAAAGAAATATTAAGAACAAACGCATACCAACAAATGAGATTACCTAGGTGAAACAGATGACTTTCTTGAGATACATAAATTACCAAAGCTGACTAAAAAAACAAAAAATCCAAATAGTCTTAAAACAAGTAAAGAGATTAAATTAGTGATTTAAAAATTTCCATAAAGATATGTGAATACCGGAGACTTCGAATAGCTAAAGCAATCTTATATAACAAAAACAAAGCTGGAGGCATCACAATACCAGATTTCAAGACATACTACAAGGCAGTTATAAGCAAAACAGCCTGGTACTGGTACAAAAACAGAAGGACAGACCAATGGTACAGAATAGAAATGCCAAAAATCAATCCAAACATCTACATCCAACTTATATATGACCAAGGAGCTAAAACCTTCCTTGAAGCAAGGACAGTATCTTCAACAAATGCTGCTGGGAAAACTGGATTTCCACATGCAGAAGTATGAAGAAGGACCCCTACCTTACACCTTACACAAAAGCCATTCAAAATGGATTAAAGATCTAAATCTATGACCTGATACCTTCAAATTATTAGATAACATTAGGGAAACCCTGAAAGACATTGGTACAGGCAAAGAATTCTTGGAAAATACCCAAGAGGCACAGGCAATCAAAGCCAAAATTAACAAATGGGATTACATCAAAATGAGAAGCTTCTGTGCTGGAAAAGAACACTCAGGAAAGTGAAGAGGCAACCGACAGAATGGGAGAAATTATCTGCAAACCATGCAACTGATAAAGGATTAATAATCATAGCATAGAAAGAGATCAAGAAACTCCACAACAACAAAACAAACAACCTAGTTAAGAAATGGGCAAAGGACTTAAACAGGCATTTTTCAAGAGAGGAAATCCAATGGCCAACAGACACATGAAAAAAATGTTCAGGATCACTAGTAATCAGGGAAATGCAAATTAAAACCACAATGAGGTTTCACCTCACCCCAGTTAGAATGGCTTTCATATAGAAATCAACAAACAAAAAATACTGGTGAGGATGTGGAGACAAAGGTACCCTAATCTACTATTGGTGGGAATGTAAACTGGTAAAACCACTATGGAAGACAGTTTGGAGATACCTCAGAAATTTGAATATAGATCTACCATATAGCCCAGCCATCCCACTCCTGGGGATTTACCCAAGGGAATTGAAATCAGCAAATAAAAGAGCTGTCTGCACCTCCATGTTTATTGCAGCTCATTCACAATAGCTAAGACATGGAATAAACCTAAATGCCCATCAACAGAAGACTGGATAAAGAAATTATTGGATATGTACTCTATGGGATACTACACAGCAGTAAAAAAAAAATGAAATCTGGTCATTTGCAGCAAAATGGATGAATCTGGACGACGCCATACTTAATGAAGTAAGTCCCAAAGGGGCAATACTATATGTTCTCCCTAATCTGCAATTTCTAATAGAGCATCTAAAAGGTCATCTGTAGAAGTAAAATTGACATTTTGAGAAGGAATGACTTGAACAGCCCTTGTCTTGACTGTCAGGAACAGTTTTTTTTTTTTTTCCTTCTCTTCTTCCTACTATTTGTTGAAGTCTTTACTTAACATAGAGTTAATCATAAGTGTATAAAGTCAAAAAACTTTTCCATAAAGAAAAGTCCAGGACCAAATGGTTTCATGATGCATTCAATCAAGTGTTTATGGAAGAATTAATTCCCATCTCTTAAAAATTCTCAAAAAAAAAAATAGAAACACTCCTAGTTTATTCCAAGAATGATTGTGGTTCAAAATATACCATAAAATAAGTCAAAAGGAAAACCCACAAAATGAATGACTATACTTGCAAATCATATAATTAGGATTTATTATCTAGAGCATATAAAGAACTCTTACTATTCAACATAAAAAAGCAAAAAGAAACTAACCTAATTTTAAAATGGGCCCAAGTTTTGAATAAACATATTTCTACAGAAAAGGTATACCTAGAAAGCACACAAAAAAATTCAACATCTTTAGTCATTAAATAAATGCAAATCATGACCACAATGAGATACCACTTCACATCCTTTGGGATGGCTACAATAAAAACAAATAAACAAACAGATAATAACAAGAATGAGCAAGGCATGGAGAAGTTGGAGCCCTTATAAATTGCTGGTGTGATGCAAAATAAGTGCAAGTACTTTGGAAAACAGGTTTAGCAAACTTTCTTGTTTGTTTTTGATATCTTTTCAAGAAGTTAAACGCAGAGTTATCATATGACCTAGCAATTCCATTCTTAAGTATGAGTATATTCCAAATTAATTGAAGATATATGTCCACAAAAAAAGCACATGAATTTTCATAGCCATCTTATTCTTAATAGCCAAAAAAAATGGAAGCAATTGAAATGTCCATCAACTAATGAAAGGGTAAGCAAAACGTTGGTGTATGCATACAATGGAATATTGTTCAGCCATATAAAGAAATATTGATACATGCTACAGTGTGAAGGAACCTTGACAGAATTACACTAAATAAGTCAGAAAATACCACATATATTATGTGATTTCAATATCTAATAAATATTCAAAATGAAAAATGCTATGGAGACAGAAAACAGATTCAAGATTGCTAGGGCAAAGAGCAATGAAACTGAATGTTACTAGATACAGTGAATGTTACCAGATATGGGGAACTAAAAATATCTGAATTGGATAGTGATGATGGATGATGTACAACCTGTGAATATACTAAAAATCAATATACTCTATCTTTAAATAGTGAACTTTAGTTTGTGAATCATATTCCAATTTTAAAAACTAAATATTCCAAATATTTTAATTAAGAGACATTTTTAAAAAGAGAAAAGTATTTTGATTCTTTTTACATGAAATATTTGATATGGATCAGAGAGATTAATATAAAAATAAAATCATTAAAACTAAAACTTAATAAGAATATATTGACTTCAGAAACCACATAAAAAAAGATTGATAACTGGGTATATTAAAATGTAAGACTTCTGCATGGTTCCAGTATCACAACTGAAATAAAATGAAAGCAGTAGATCAAGAGAAAATATTTCTAACATATAAGATAAAGGATTAATATTTGGAATTTATAAGCACATTAAAAATAAAGACAAATCAATATAAAGGTGGCTAAGCGCTATGAAATATCTTCTAATTCACATAAGAATAAATATAAATATTCATGTCACATCTGAAAGTTTATATGGAAGCTCAGTAACAAGAGATCTGTATATTAAAATAATTATTAGATAACAATGTCTTCCTATATTAAAAATATATTTCAAAGTATTTGTGAAATTGTCTATCAGTGAGTACTCACATGGACTAGGGCAAGTATAAACTGATACAATCTTTTTGGAGAAGGATTTGGCAGTACATTTCAAAACATGCAATTTTAAAAACAGGAATTCTACTTCTAATTAAAAACCTTGCAAAAAAAAAAACTGCACATGTACACAAAGTGAAATGTGAAATATGCTTACACAACCATGCTTATTATAGCAAAATGCTAGAATCCACCCAAATGTTCCTCTGCAGACAAATGGCTAGATAAATCACTCTGCAATCGTTTTGTTATACAGCACCCCGCCCCCTTTCCTGAATATCAAAAAGAGCAAGGTGATTTCAGGGAATAAATTAATTTACCAAATAGTATTATAGTATAATTCCATCTACAGAAAGCAAAATAAAACCAAACCACCTCCTATACATCTAGGTGTTAACCCTGGCCAGTTCTGGGAAGGGAACTAGGTCAAGAGGTGAAGACTGGACTTTCATTTGTAAATGTATTGTCTTAATTTTTATAAGAATTAGTAAATTTAAGGTTTATGTAAAATATTAATTTTAAAGTGTGCATCTTGTTTATGAAGTGCTACTTAAATCTAATTTTAAATTTCAATTTTCATTCATAACTAGAGAAAATAAAATTCTTACCTTCCAAATTTTCAATTTTTTCAATATTGTTTAAAGCCAAATTCAAATATTCAAGTTTCTTGAGCTTGCTAACATTTTCTGAAATATACAAATAATGTAATTAATTCACCTTCAAGATAAAATAAATTTCCACCTCATCCATGGTGGAAATGATAAAGAAAATTTAAGGGGTGTTGTTCTGGTTATCAAAACCCTGTTGCACCTGTATGTCAGACACTGCCATTGCCTATGCAACACCCAATTCCTCCTTTGTCCTTCAGATGGAATCCAGGTTTGACCATGGTCTTTATCCATCCCCAATCCAATGGCTTAGGCGTAACCAAGCTTGGCCAATGCATAGCAATTCAGTATCTCTTGCTGGTGACAGCTCACGCATATGGTCCAGGACAAGGTACGCACACCAAGTACTCTCAGTCAGCTAAAAGAGCAGGCTCTATATTCATGCTTGGGAATTTCCTTTCTCCTACTGGATGTTAATAAGAAAGGAATTACTCTCCCTCCAGGTACTCACACCAATCACAAGGGAACTAGCTGTAGGACAAAGCCCACATTACGCCTGGTAGAATGATAGAGAGAAGTAATCAACCAACCCTGGCGTATGCCCAACTTCCACTCTTACAGATGGGTAAGACGATAGAATTCCTCCCTATTAAGCCACATGAAGTGGAGTTTCTTTTACTTGAAACTGAAGCCAACCCAAAATAGGATTATTAGTTTTAATAAGCATGAAATCCCACACAGGCAAAACACTGAGTATGAACAAATCAAGGCATCATTTTAGAACAGCTAATAACATGTAACAAAATGGCTGATAGCTAACTATATGCCACAGAGCATTTTGAACATTTTGCATATATTATCTTACTTAATCTGTATAAAAACCCCATAGGGGTAAGTTGTGTTTGTTTTACAAATGAGAACGCCAAGGTACAGAGAACGAATCCATTGGCCAAGGTTGAGTTATACAGCCGGGAAATTTGACTCCACATCTGGATGCTCCATCATTACGTATCGTAACAGTTCTTAGCAGAAAACTCTGCTAAGGAGTGTGCATTTGAAGTAGCCTCACTTAAAAGCAATGGTTCCTCCGCCATTTCTCAGTTATTATAATGAAGAGCAGACCCCAAGATCACCACCATTTTGACCACAAATCGTCCACATGAAATTTACGAAGCATCATACGCTTACAAATTGACTTGAGAGCAGTAGCTTTCCTCTCAGAGAGCCAGTTTACTCACTCTTTTTAAAATAAGAAGTTTAAAATAAAGTACAAGTGTCTCACGGCAATTACCCTAAGCATCACGAATGTTTACAAAAGGCTCTCTGGCAACATCATGACAGTTATAAAATTTGGAGGTTTCTGTGTGCCAGGAATTATGATAGCCAGAGTCTCATCTGCATCCTGAAGAAAAACACTTAAGATTACCACTGTTAATACTGCAGCCCACAATAGAATACCTGTTCAAAATAGAATTCCCCTACCCTCTCATTGTTATGCATATCAGGACTTCAGAAAGTTCATGGAAAAATGCTTATTATGAAAAAACTATTCCAGGGGCTGGCGCTGTAGCGCAGTGGATTAACGCCCTGGCCTGAACCACCGGCATCCCATATAGGCGCTGGTTCTAGTCCTGGCTGCTCCTCTTCTGATCCAGCTCTCTGCTATGGCCTGGGAAAGCAGTGGAAGATGGCCCAAGTCCTTGGGCCACTGCACCTCATGGGAGACCAAGAAGCTCCTAGCTCCTGGCTTCAGATTGGCACAGCTCCAGCCATTGCAGCCAACTGGGGAGTGAACCATCAGATGGAAGAACTCTCTCTCTCTCTCTCTCTCTCTGTGTAACACTGACTTTCAAATAAGTAAATAAAATCTTTAAAAAGAAAAAACTATTCCTGGATTTAAAAAAAAAAAAAAAAAACCTGCACCAAAACGAACTTCCCTTTTTATTCCATTTTTCCACAAACTTATTTATTTATTTATTTATTTGGAAGCCAGAATCAGAAAGAGAGAGAGATCTTGCATCTGTTGGTTCACTCCCCAAATGGCCTCAATGGCCAGGACTGTGCCAGGCTGAAGCCAGGATCCTGGAGCTTCTTTTGGGTCTCCCACATGGCTGCAGGGGCCCAAGCACTTGGGGCGTCCTCCACTGCTTTCCCAGGCACATTAGCCGGGAGCTGGACTGGAAGTGAAGCCGCTGGGACTTGAACCAGCGCCCATATGGGATGCAGGAATTGCGTGCAGTGGCTTTACCCACTAGGCCACAATGCTGGCCCCTGATGCAAACCTTCGAGCGTTTCCTTGTACAGCCCTCCAAATGCTGGGAGAGACATCTGACAGGAAAAAGCTAAGCTTTATGCAGGAAGGACTTCCTAAATCAACTCCTCGAGAACAGCCAGAAGGGGGAAGGTGCTTGGCCTCGTGGTTAAGACACCCGCATCCCGTATCAGAGTGCTGGCTCCAGTCCTGGCCCGGGCTCCTGACTCCAGCTTCCTGCTAGAGGCAGACTCTGAGAGGCAGCGGGGATAGCTCAAGTAATTGGGTTCCTGCCACTCCAGTGGGAGACCTGGATTGCATCTCTGGTTCTCAGCCTTGGCCTCAGCCCAGCGCCCCTCAGCCACTGAGAGCAGGTGGGGAGTGCGTCAGTGCGTGAGAGCTGGATCTCTGTCTCTATGCCTGTCTCCACGTCTATCTCTGTCTGCCTGACAAATGAGGGAATAAATAAATAAATACATACAACAACAGGGACCAAGTTGCTCAGAGGAAGAAAACAGGATGCTCTCTAAGTGCAAAGTATAGACCCCGCCCCTGGCAGCAAGAAGGGGGTCTCAGAGTTTTGCCCAAGTCGCCGCGGAAGCAGTTCCCACCAACTGCCACAAGCAGAAGCCCCAACTCGCAGTGGCCCAAGCGCCGCCTCAGGTGCCAGACGCTCTGTGGCCCTCAACTTCACCCAGGCACGGTGCCCGCCGGGAAGCTGCTGACGGTGGATTTCTGGAGGCCGCCCCCACAGGTTCTGCGCCTTCCCCGGGGACCCCAGATGGGCCTCAGCTCCCACTTGGATCAACACGAGGCAGCGCCTTCCTCCGCAGCCCATCTGGATCCCCCAGTGAGGAACAGAGCTTTAGGGAAGGCGACTGCTTTGCAGACTTCTGCTTCGGTGGCATGGGGGGTAGGGTGGGGGGTAAGTCTGAATCCCAAAGGGGTAGTTTTACTTGCTTGCTGAATAAGTGCGCAAGCGCCTAGGGGTGGAGCAGCACTGAAAGATCCTGTTATTAGGATTTGAAAGAGTGTTTAATTTAAGTATACTTTGGAAGCAAAAATTTAAGCTTTCTCACAGCTCTGAAAAGGACTAAAATACTACGTTCCTAATTAGTAATTGTGATGGACCCAGCTGTGGAGATTAAAATTTCCAGAACTCTTTTAGATCTTACAATTAGGAATGCTCTTTAATGCCCCACACATCAAAGCTGGTGGCTTTCTGTAACAGCCCTTTAATTGAACGATGGGCCAGAGATCCCGGCTTCTGGTTAAGTAAAAGAGGCTGACGATAATTATCAGGAGAAATACACAGAGGGTTTTAGCAGGTCTGCAAAACACAATGTGAACCTAGGTGTTTTACAATCCGAGGGCCGATCTGCAATTCCTCCCAAAAGCAGAGGCAGGTCCAGCACAGTGTTGCTCAGTCTCAGCGGCATGGACAACTGAGCTGGAGAGGTGTCGCTGGTGGGGGTTGTGTTATGCATCGTAGGATGGTTAACACTCTCCCTGGCTTCCACTGACTCGGGGCCAGGAGCACCCACACACACATTTGTAGCAAGCATAAATGTCCCCAGACATTGCCCAATGCACCCATCTGAGAACCACTGCACATCACCAGAGAAAGTTCACCACCACCTTCAAAGCAGACCTCTGGGCTCTGATGTCTAAGCACACAGGGGTTGGCACTCCCTCTACCTCGTCAGCCCTGACCCATCCCTTCCTCTCCAATTCCATGCACCTCTCCCTCTGCCCCTGCCTTCATGTGAGGGCCTGGGGTGCCCTGGGGTAAATAACCCTGATGGTGACAGCAGGAGCAGCTGACCACCTTCATCTAATAAGCACTGGTTTCATGGTGAGCAGAATGCTAAGCACCTCCTTTCAGGTCGCCCAGATACCAATTCTGCATGCTGGGGATTAACTAGTCCTGTTTTACAGATGGACCGACTAAGACCAGGCACACATTAACTGAAATTTCTAATTCTACTCGGCTTATAAATGGCAAAGGCAGGGTTCAAAGCCAAGTCTACCTGATGCCAGAGCCTTGGCCTGCTCTTATTACTGAACCACACTGCTGCTTTTCTGAGTACTGGGGGTGCTCCTGTTTCCACAGGGCAGGGCCTGCATTAGAGTGAGGCCACAGCTCTCGACCCTTTAATTCATTCTTACTGGGGGTTGGGGCGGGGGGAGACACAGGGAGTGGGAGAAGGATTGACTTATTTTTGATGGATAAATTGGGAGAAGAAACTGGGCATAGCCAATCCCATCCTCTTTCCCGGCTTCTGGGATCTTCCTGACAGCAGAGAAGACAGAGTGTAAACCTCTCCTCCCATAAAGCAAGGACCTACCCAGGTAGAGGAAACTTGGGGTTCAGTTCTGCATGTGACTGGACGGATAGGTTTACTCTGGAGACAGTATCAGCAAGCCCGCCTGGCTGCAGCTCGAAGCCGCATTCTTCAAGGAGCCGCACCAGCCATAATGCTGGTATTTGCATCTTTACCCACCTGACTCCTGTAAACTGGAACCCCCTCAAAACCCAAAGCCTTGTGTATATACGTCACAAGAAACAGGGCGGAACTGGCTGCCAGTGTGTGGTAACCTGACAAAGACTTGTTCAATTCTCACATAATCCATTCAGCTTTGCAAAGTAACAAATGCCTGACTTATTTCCTCTTCTCTTTCCAATTTTGAAAAAATAAATGTGTTTCACGTCTTTTTAGGTGATCAAGTCGAGTAGCATGTGCCCTGCCTTTAACTTCTCTCCCAACTCCTTGCTGGAGATGCTTCTGGCCAGTGAGAGTCACAATACCTGGACACAGTCAGGGAGATACTGTATTTGCCAACTACCGGGAGCTGGGCATGGCTGTTGTCCCAGTAATTCTTTTTCGGTTATGGCCTTCCTCTGAAAACACTGCATTTTCCTAAGTCTTCCATTCAAAATGCTAAAGAAACAGGAGAACAGAGTGACGAAACTTACCAATTTTCCCAATCAGATTATTCTGAAGATAAAGAATTTTTAGATCCCGGCACCATTTGTCAATATGTTCTAGTCTTTCTATTTCTTGCTGATGCAAGGAGAGTTCCTCCAGGGAAAAAATTATACAGTCATTGTGTTCAGCATTCCGTCTAATAAGATCTTCTGTGACTGAAAGAAAATTTGTCACATATTACATTTCTGCCCCCATTGTTCATCACGGGGTTATTACTTTATTATTGCATTGAGTTTTCTTTGCAGTAAAATATCAATTCTCCAGGCCAGAGTGCTTTTTAATAAGAAAGAGATCAGTAAAAGTCTTCTGGGAGATTTTGTGACATCATGTGGATGAGAGGGGAGAAAGAGAGACGGTAATATCTTAGGTCTTATTTGTTGTTGTACGTGCAGAGTCTACACACACTTTGCTGTACGGATGGAGGTAGAGTTGACAGTCAATGACAGTCAATGCCTATACAAAAGGTCACATGCAGTGGTGCCATGTCCAACCGGAGAGGATTCAACAACAGAGAGAGAGCAACTTACTCCCAAGAGCTACAGTTGGGCTAGCAGAGGGCAGAAATATGAAAATATCCTCCATCATTCAATAAAGAAAGGTCATTCATTCATTTGACCAATATGTACTAATTTAACTGGTGACTCTTTACAGGTCTTGCACTGCAATCTTTCAAAGCAGCCACCATTTGTTCTGTTTCCAGGAAGAATGAAAAAGCCGCTCACAGGAGGGTAGATGGAAGCCCCACCCCTCTAACAAGAGTCTGGACTGCCCAGACTCAGATGGTTATGACTGTGTGGCAACAATGGCACAGCCTGGAGACAATATCATGGCCCAAGTTGGAGCCATACAGAAAACCATAAATCGTCTGTACAGATGCACTGAAATTGAAGAGGTAATGCCAATGGAAAAATCCTGGCTTTCCCACTCCTACTAAAATATGTTAATATTGCTGAACCATCACATTTTAGGCAGAATGTAGAAAGATTGCATATCCACCCCAGGAGATAATATTTATTTATTTCACTTACAAGGTGCTAAGCACTATTCCAAATGTTTTGCATTTATTAATGTATGAATGCACAATGTCACTACTGACATTTTCTAGATGAGGAAATAAAGCCCAGAAAGTATCAATGGTTTTCTACAGTCTTGGTGGAAAGTGCTAGAGCCAGGTTTCAAATTCACTGTCCAGCCCCAGGCTATGTGCTTCTAACCACTATGCTACGCTGCCTTAAACACAAGCAATAAGAGCCTCCTGAGGTTTCTCAGGTTTCCTGACTGTGCAGACCCCTCTAGGCAAAGACAAAGTTCTTCATCACACCTTTTGACCATTCTGCCTCTGAGCCAAACCCACGAAAAGGGAACACGTCTCTTTGGAAAATGTAAAAAAGTGTAAGAACTTGACCATGTGCATACAGTAAGCCAAACAATCTTCTACTTCTGATGGGAGGAGAAAGGGTTGTTTGCAATGATAGTTCTTTGGAAGGAAGACAAGGAAAACAGAGATGAAACTATTTGTGGCAGACGCCTCTGTGGGTTCAACTGACAGGCAGAGATGGCTGCAAACCTGGTACTGGGAAGGGGCAGGCCACGGTGGAAGGAAGCTCAAAGGACAACCTCACGTGCCCTGGCTTGCTGAGGTCCCTCCTGCCAGCCCTGTTCCTTCCTGGAATGCCACTACCATTTTGTACGCCAGCTTAAATAGACTGCTCTAGCCAACCAAAACAAAACAAAAAAATACTTCCTAGAAACCAAACCGGTAAGAAAGAGAAGGGCATGAAAAAGAATAATGAATAAGCAGGTACCACCAACATGAGGATATAGCAAAGCTGCTGGGTATAGATGCCGGTTTACATTACAGATGTAATGCCTGTTACATGTATCTGTCATTCACCTCTACGCATTCTATCACCAAGGATACAACGTGGGTGAAGAGGCTGAGACAGCAGAACCAACATTGTTTGAGCTAACTTAGCGAAATCCGAGGTTTATTTGCTACTACTGCTAAGACCTTCAGTGACTAATGGGGTAGCTGTGGTTTGAACTACACAAGCCTATGGGGCAGGGGTGTGGTTTGCTGGAGCCCTTACTGCCAGGAGACCTGGAGTCCGTGGGGCTGCACATCCATAGCTCACGCCCTCCCCTCTGGACCATGCTTCAAGAAGGAAGATGTTCTGCCCAAGAGGCCCAAGCCTGTTCCTATGCCCTACACTGGCTTCTTCTCCAAGTTCATTCTGACAGACGGAAATCCCATCCCATATGCATCCCCACTTCCAGGAGTGTCCAAGGAGCAGCTTTTTCCAGGGGTTGTGTGGGCTGGAGAATCCACCCTCATACATGAACAAGAAGGGTGAGGATACAGCCAAGGGTGGGAAGAGGAGGGAAGACAGACCAGGAGACCACCTTTCCTCAAGCTACCACGCCCTGGCACAGAACTCCAAGCAGTATGGGAAAGTTGCATTACATCTGCCATCTGGGTTTCGGGAAGGCATGCGTGCCAAGGGAATAAGACACATTTTATCTAGTCACTCGATCTATAACTTGATCCATACACCTTTACTTCCATTCTTGCCCCAGATTCCAGTGGAAGATTTAATTTAATATAACCTAACTGGAACCCCACAGGGACTATCTATGATGACTGGAATGTGTTCCGGGAACTCTTTCTTTTTTTTCAAAGATGTATTTATTTATTTGAAAGTCAGAGTTAGGGGGAGGGGAAGAAAGAGGGGTCTTGCATTCCACTGGTTCACTCCCCAGAAGGCTGCAATGGTCAGGGCTGGCCAAGCTGAAGTCAGGAGCCAGAAGCTTCACCCACGTCTCCCACATGAGTGGCAGGGGCACAAGCACTTGGGAGATCTTCCATTGCTTTTCCCAGGCCACCAGCAGGGAGCTGGATCAGAAGTAGATAGGAACCAGTGCTCCTATGAAAAGCTAGCATCGCAGGCAGCAGCTTTACCCACTTCTCCACAATGCCAGCCCCTGTTCTGGGGAGTTCTGAGAGCATCTTAAACATCAGCTGGTCTCTGGTCTCATCTGTGCAGCCCATAGGGGGCTTCTGGGCTCCCTGGGTAGGGAGGCATTCAACTTCTCCAGTTCTGCAGTTTTAAAGGCCTTTCCAGTTTTCCCTGACGATTGACACGGTTGGCAAAGGTCCTACTGATACCAAATACCCTTCCTGTAGCCTCTTGCTACACCTCTCAAAATTTCAGAAAGTGTATTCATCATGTGTCTAAAAATGATCATTTTAAAGCAATTATCAAATCTTCCCCTTCAAAGGCATATAGATATTAGGAAGGGATTATACTGATCCATATCTCCTAACCCTTAGAATTAAAATGATAAAAGTCAACACTAGGTATTAAGAGTAGGAGGTGAAGGAACCCCCTAGCATGAATAACTAATTTACACACATGCACACACACACACACACACACGTGAAAGGAGGGGCACAACAGTGGTGCTGTCTCCTCTGGCCTCAGAATCAGCCCTAAAGGCATTCCGATCTGGCTGAAAAGCCCATGAGGGTATTTCAGGCATGGAAAGCCAAGACACTCTGGCAAAACAAAACAAAACAAAACAAAAAAACCTAAATGAAAGATCTCTGTGAGTGAGATCCCAGTGGAAAGAACAGGTCTTCAAAGAGGGAGGTGCCTTTCTCTGAAGGGAGGAGAGAACCTCCACTTTGACTATGACCTTGTCTAAACAAGATAAGAGTCGGAGAACTCAAGGGGCTTCCATAGCCTTGGAAACTCATGACTGGAGCATAGGGAGATTACTGATGCCATAGACAGGAGTGTCAATTGGTAAAGTCAACAACAGGAGTCACTGTGCACTCGCTCCTCATGTAGGATCTCTGTCCTTAGCATGCTGTACATTGAGACTTAATGCTATAACGAGACTCAAACAGTATATTTCACTTTGTGTTTCTATGGGGGTGCAAACTGTTGAAAGCTTTACTTAATGTATACTAAACTGATCTTCTGTAAAAAAAAAAAAAAAAAAAGAAGAAGAAGAAGAAATTATCAATTCCCAACTTGACTCTCACTGGGATTAAACATGACAATAGGTCTGATCTGATTTCATCATCATTTAAAAAATCATCTATTATTTTTCACTTTATGTTTCTGTGTGGGAGAAAACTGTTGAAATCTTTACTTAATGTATGCTAAACTGATCTTCTGTATATAAAGAGAATCGAAAATGAATCTTGATGTGAATGGAAGGGGAGAGGGAGTGGGAGAGGGGAGGGTTGCGGGTGGGAGGGATGTTATGGGGGGGGAAGCCATTGTAATCCATAAGCTGTACTTTGGAAATTTATATTCATTAAATAAAAGTTAAAAAAAAAAACAGTGGTGCTGTCTCAACAGCAGTAGCTATACACTATGATGGATGAGAAGAAAATGCAGAGTCACTAAGGAAGGTGGGACCGTGAATGTCTGGAATTTCTCAGTGGCCCTTTTCTGAACTCTTCTAGAGGAAGCACACTGCTGTGTGGCCCATCACTTTACAGCGCTCGAGTAACTGTTATTATACCACACTGCTTCATCTGCAATGGCAAGCATCAGAGGAAAGACCAGAGTACCTAAGAAAAATGCGTAAAAATATCTATATGGTGCACAGAGATTATAGCGTTTCATGCTTTTAAATGGAAAGGCCCGTTGCAATTTTATATGCTAACTTGGGCCAACCACCCTTTAACTTCATGAAGGGATGCTCCCTTTCAGAAACTCCGGCTCCAAGTGATACAGCACTGCGCTTACGTAAGCTCATCCTAGGAACTTAAAAATGGTTTGGGGGCAGCTATTGTGGCATTAACTCTTAAGTCACTGCTTGGAAAGCCTGCCTGGGATCAAGTCCCACCGCTGCTTCTACTCCAGGTTCCTGCTAATGTGCACCCTGGGAGGCAGCAAATTATGGCTCAATTACTGAGGTCCCTGCCACCCAAGCAGGAGACCAGGAAAGAGTCTCTGGCTCCGGGCTTTCACCTGGCCAAGCCCCCAGCCTTTGTGGGCATTTAGGAAATGAATCAGAGGATGGCAGATTCTCCCTCTCTCTCTCCCTCCCTCCCTTCCTCCTACCCTCCCTCCCTCTCTCCCTTTTCCCTCCCTCCTCTCTCTCTCTCTCTACCTTTCAAATATACATAAATAATAAATCTTTAAAAAAAACATTTTAAAAACACTTCCAAAACAGATATGTCCTTTCCAGACTATGTCAACAGAGGTGGTATTGCAACACCTAATCTGGTATGGTATAGATTTAGAACAAACCCTTGCTCTTATGAAACATATCGTTTACATTTCCTTCTTTTAGAAAAGTTCAAACAGTGAAATGCAAGACTCTGATGGAGTGTAAGAAGTGGCTCTAAAACACGTTGCCGAGGAATCTAAAGGTTTAACTCCGATAAGCCAGCCGAGGTTTCTTCTCAATTCCTGCAATATGTGGGTTCTATCAGTAAAATGGCTTTGCAAGGAGGGGGCAGGAAAGGCAGAGGGGAGGTTTCTGGGAACATGGAGGTAGCCCTTTGCTTTTCCCAAGCTTTTCAGTATATTCAACAAAGTTCCAGAACTCCCAGAGCCAACAATTCAGTGTATATTCCTCCATGCCCTCTCTTTCTCACTGGATTGGAATAAAATCAGCCAACATGTGTTTATAGCAGCTTTGGGGTCATTTTCAAATGTTGAAAGACCTAGCAAATGCAGATAGAAAACAAAGATTGAATAGAAAGGAAGGAATTGCAAACAGAGGAAGGCTACCTCTTACAGCATCTAAACTTTTTTCTTTTATAATTTTCAATGGACAATGTTTAAAAATTGGATTGCACATTTACCCCGACTTTTCTCACGGACCCAGGTCATCCGAACGTGCATCAGGAGCCATACTGTGCCCTACTCCGTTGATACCTTTAAGGGGTGTGGACATAGAGTGCACCATTCCAAAGCACAAGGTTACAGGGGGCGAAGACAGAAGCACACAGAAAGTTAATGAGTGCAAAGAAGGGAGCGATCAGTGCTGTCAAGAGAGAAGAGGCCAGGAGAGGCTTCACCAAGAAAAGCCTGGGCTGAATGCGGACAGGGGAGATCGGGCAGAAAGGCCTCCCAGGCTATCATGTTCCCCCTCTGATTCGCAAGGAGTAATTCCTCCAGCTGGGCGAGACAGCCCTTGGAAGCCCACCTCCGTCAGGGGTCACTGCAGCTGAACAGACACCTCAGCCAAGGTCATGCCCCTTCCCAAGACAGCCCAAAGCCATGATGTGGGGTTGCAAAGGCCTAGTCCCCCACCCTTGGGCAAGTCAGAAGGTCCATGCATGGTTAGAGCTCCTGGGGGTGGTTAGCGGAGGCCTCCTGAAACTCATCACAGCCCAACTTCCCCCTCTGTCCACTCTTGCTTTCTCCCTACCCATCCCGAGAACTCGCCCTCGTAAACCTCCAGCACATCAGTCTGCACCTGCTGCTCTGCTTCCTGGGGGACTCAGCCTGGCAGCGCTGACAGTTAAAGGGGCCCGTGAAAGCAGACGCTAGCTAGGAGAGAGTTCCGCTGCTGAAGTGACAGTGTGGATGCCGTCACTGGCCGCAGGCAGGACACAGGGTCTGGCCCGAGGCAGTGGTACAGCTGTTAAGGCTCAGGGGTGTAGAACAGAGCGGGGACACCAACACAGGGGAATGGTTTTTTGGGAGTTGTCAAATCTCAGGCATAGAGAAACTGTGAGGGAGCTGTTACTTAAAGAACACTTGCACTGGGCAGCTAAGCGCTACAGGCAGAGAGATTCTAATGGTCTGGTGAGAGCTGAGTGTGAAAAACCCGGCCACCAACCTGGTAGCATTTCGTGGAGCCAGAGCACAGACACTGGCTGAGGACTAGGACCAGGGCTTACCCGGAAGAGTAGCAGCGACTTCCATCTTTGAGCATGATGGAGTTATGGGACAGCAACTACCAAACACCCCAAAATAACCAAAAATCCGAAATATATCTGAGTAAAGATTAAAAAAATACATTGGACACCAGAAAGTCAAAAGGGAAATTAACATATTTTACCAAAATGAAAACAAATCAATATCATATCAAAGTTTGTGAAATGTACCTAAACCTTCCTAGAGGGAAATCTACAGCACTGAACTGCTACAGAAAAAAAAAAATTGGCTTCCACGCTAAGAAATTAGCAAAAGAGCAAACTACACCTAAAATAAAAGAGATTATAACAGAAATCAATGAAATGGAAAGCAGAAAAACAACAGAGAAAAATCAGTAAGAATTAAAAAGCTCATTTAAAAAATACAAATTGGTAAACTTCTAGTGAGACTTCATTTAAAAAAGAGAGAGAGGACACAAATTGTAGATTTTAGGATTCAGAAGCCGGCACCACAGCTCACTTGGCTAATCCTCCGCCTGCAGCGCTGGCACTCCGGGTTCTAGTCCCGGTTGGGGCGCCGGATTCTGTCCCAGTCCAGCTCTCTGCTGTGGCCCGGGAAGGCAGTGGAGGATGGCCCAAGTGCTTGGGCCCTGCACCTGCATGGGAGACCAGGAGGAAGCACGTGGCTCCTGGCTTTGGAATGGCGCAGCACCGACCATAGCGGCCATTTGGGGGGGGGGGGGATGAACCAATGGAAAGGAAAATCTTTCTCTCTGTCTCTCTCTCTGTCTAACTCTGCCTGTCAAAAAAAAAAAAAAGATTCAGAGAGGTGACATTATCTCCATTCTGCAGGCACTAGAATAAAGGAATACATAATATAAATGGTCTTGTGCCATCAAATTCAGGAACTTAGAGCAAAGGGGTAAATCCCTTGTATGATGAAACCAAAGCTCACTCAAGAAACCATAGACTGAACGGCCCTGTATCTACCGAAGTAATTGACTATGTGGTTGAAAACCTTTGCACCCAGAAGACCATGGCATGGATGTTTCTGCTGATGAATTCTGCCAAGCACTTAAGGAAAGAGAAAACAAAACAAAACAAAACAAAACAAAACAAAACAAAACAAAAAACAGGACTCCATGTTTCCAAAGTCTTCTAGAAAAGTGAAGAGATGTTAGCAAGGGGCAGGAAGCCGTGCAGGGACAGCCCAGGGAGAGACACGCAGCCACAGCTTCCAGGCACCAAACCCCCCAAATGCCCCCACTTGGCCTCAGTCTGCCACCCTGAGGATATCTGTATGGGTTCAGTCCCAAGGGGACCCGATCTCCGGGCCTCAGTTTCCGTCACCTAGATGGGGACGATCGGGATTCCTGCTGCTCGGAACGTGTGCAGAGAACAAAGTCAAGCACCGATCCAGTCCTCACCACAGTGCACGCTGCTGCCTGGCCACTGACTTGAACTCCGAAATAGCCCAGTCATGCCGGCCGACTGGTTCCCCCTCTGTGGTCCACCACTGCTCTTCTGACGAATTTCTCAGTTCTTCGTGGGATCTGCACGACCTGTGGATCTGACCCCCGCCCGCCTCTCTCCAGCCTTCCTTTTCTCTGCCCCTCCATCCCTTAATTCCTCCCCTCACCCCAGCTGTACCACTGGTCACTGTTCTTGGGCCTCTCTTGGCAGTCCCAGGCCTCCAGGGTCCCCTGCCTGCTGCCCTCGGGCTGAGTCCAGGGCACAGGCAGCCCCATAAGCGATGCACCTGTGTTTGCCTCTCAACCAACAGGAGAGAAGCCCACCTCTGGCTTGCTCAGCGCTGCATCCCTCAGGGCCGCCTTGCAAGTCTGGTAAGAGTCAGAGGGCAAAGGATAACCCGCACAGACAATAATATGCGGTCCCTGCACACGGAAGGTAGGCCCAGGGAACTGAGGCGGCATCAGGGAGGGGCTAGCAATGGGGTTTGCGCTTTACACGCACTCCCTCCACCACAGGCTGTGAGGCCCTGCGGGCAGAAGCCCCATCAGCTACCACTATCTCTTGATGAGAAGTATGCAAATGTGTTCAGTGGGATTTTTACAATAACTGATACATGGAGCCGTTCAAGACTGCCGTTTGCGGAGATAAAATCTGTTGTCCGCATCAGAACTGATAACCGATAAGCCCCCAAACCCTTGAGGTTCTGGGTGCATTTCTCAACAGACCCGTCTACACCGCGTGCCCCAAGGGGTGAAGTCACCGCTACACCCCCTTCCTGCGTGCGTCTGAGGGCGGCGGCTTCCGCACGGTGACAAGCCCGGGGTCACACGCAGCCCCGGACCGCACCTGCCGCCCCCACTTCCTCCAAGCCCAAGGCCGTGGGCCCCCGCCCCGCCACTCTCACAGGCCGGGCTACAGCACCCGTGAGCCGAGGTCTGCGGAGCGCGAAGCCCCACACAGGGCCTGGGTCCTGGGCGCTGGGGTCCGGGGCTGCCGGCCGGGTTTCCCACGCACACCCGCCGACGCCCGCGACGGGGACGACCGAGGGCAGGAGGTGAGAGGGGCGCCTGCTTACTCCAGCCCATGGCGCCTCTCGGGTTCGCCGGTCGGGGAAGCCTGACCCGAAGCCGGAGGAGGACTCCCTTCAGGCTTCGCAGCGCGCCTCAGAGCGTCTCCGGGGGACTCTGGTAGCCATGGCAACGGGACTCTACGGCGGCCGCGCAGGGCCCTGCGGCGCCGCGTTTCCCGCCCTCAGCAGGAGGGCCCCCAAGGGGGCAGAGCGGTGACTCCGCACGATGCCTCCTTCTCCCGAAACCCACGACCAGAATGGAACAAGGCCTCAGGGCAGTCTTCTGTCCAGACGGCTTGCCTTTCAGCCCACCCGGTGCAGTCTCCTGTAACTCGGGTAACGCTGGCCAAGCCAGACCTGGCTCCGGCCGGCACTGTGCTTTGCAGCAGTAGGGGCTGGTGAGAGGCGCTGCAGCCACCCCCACAAACCTCCACTGCCTTCCCGGGCCACAGCAGAGAGTTGCCTGGAAGAGGGCAACCAGGACAGAATCCAGCGCCCCGACCGGGGCTAGAACCTGGTGTGCTGGTGCCGCAAGGCGGAGGATTAGCCTAGTGAGCCGCAGCGCCGGCCAGACAGGCACTTTTTATTTTATTTATTTATTTATTTTTTAACTTTTATTTAATGAATATAAATTTCCAAAGTACAGCTTATGGATTACAGTGGCTTACCCCCCATAATGTCCCTCCCACCCGCAACCCTCCCCTTTCCCACCCCCTCTCCCCTTCCATTCACATCAAGATTCATTTTCAATTCTCTTTATATACAGAAGATCAGTTTAGCATACATTAAGTAAAGATTTCAACAGTTTTCTCCCACACAGAAACATAAAGTGAAAAATACTGTTTGAGTACTAGTTATAGCATTAAATCTCAATGTACAACACACTAAGGACAGAGATCCTACATGAGGAGTAAGTGCACAGTGGCTCCTGTTGTTGACTTAACAAATTGACACTCTTGTTTATGGCATCAGTAATCACCTGAGGCTCTTGTCATGAGCTGCCAAGGCTATGGAAGCCTTTTGAGTTCACTGACTCTTAGACAAGGCCATGGTCAAAGTGGAAGTTCTCTCCTCCCTTCAGAGAAAGGTACCTCCTACTTTGATGACCCGTTCTTTCCACTGGGATTTCACTTGCAGAGATCTTTCATTTAGTTTTTTTTTTTTTTTTTTTCCAGAGTGTCTTGGCTTTCCATGCAGACAGGCACTTTTTATGAACAGGCTCGGTATAAAGTGAGTTGTCATTGTTGGGTTTTGTTTCTTTGAAGTCATGGCTTCCTGTCTACAGATTTCCCCCAAATAAATAAACACAAACCCACCCGTGAGCCCTTCCATCCATGCCCCTGCTCATCACTCTGAGCTGTGAAGGAAGGGAAAGGAACCTCTCACAGCCCCACCAATCCCCCCTCCACCCCACGCAATTGCGGAAGGGCCCCACACGCCTCAGCCCAGCTCCAGAGAAAGCAGCGACAGCAGCAAGGGGCTCTTCCTCAAGTGTCCATTCACCTCTCGGGTTATCTTTCAGTGTGTTATTATTACAAAAGTAGTGATTGGTCTCTACCCTGTTTGAAAAAAATGAAAAAAAAAAACCACAGGGTTGGGGGTGCGCTATGTAACACGTAAAATCTTCGTGTTGCAATCCTAGCAGGCAGTATGGAGTGCATGTGCGGGTGATACTCACCCTGTAAAAGAAGATTCATTGAGCAATGCTGAATGAGGAGAAATGTGTTATTTCAATACTTCCTGCCGTTAAGCATTTACTGTCAGCTACCATTATGGCCAGGTGGAGACGAGGACATGAACTTGGCAGAGAGGCAGGAACATCAAACAATGTGAAGTGAAGCAGGGGCAGGGACCACCACTTGGTTTGGCAAAAGCAGTACACGGCATAGAGGGTTGCTTGAACAGTAAGCCTGCGAGTGTAGACCTGGGAGACGTGGAGGCACGGAGTACTAAACCAGAGGAACCGACTGGCATGCAGGACATCGTTGTGTTGTCCCTCCAGCAAGAGGAACACTGGAGTTCTGAGGAGATCCTCAAAGACACCCCAAGAATAAACTTAGGTGACATCCACTGCTTCCACCCCAAAGTCAGCTTCTCGTCATTTCCCTGTCTTCTGAAAGCCAGACAACGTGGGATAAATAGTGCAAGCTAGTACAAGCCCCGGACGATCAGAAACATCCGTTGCATCCACAGGTTTATTACTTGTGGCATCAGAGAGACGACTGTGCCTGTGACAGCTGCACGTGTGACATTTCCACATGCAGATGACAACATGGGCGAACACGGTGGCTGCGCCCCTGGAAGGTCTGGTGCTGGATGGCATGAACAGCAGGTGAGTTTGGCAAACATGCCTGAGCTTCAACTTGTGCCTTTTGACAGCAGGGAGCTCATCAAGGCTGCAAAGCTAGTGGCAGGGAGCATCCTAGGTAGATTAGTTCCTGAGAGACATGACCTCAGGTTCCGTACAAGGCTGTCAGCCTCCGGGTCAGAAGAAACAAAGTGAGGCAGCCTGGAGTCTAGAAAGTTCTCTAGGGCAGTTGCAATTGCCATGTTGGTTCTGAGCGTCTATCCTCAGCTCTACCCTCTCTTGAACTCTCAACCTTACTGTGAAGCTGTGCTTGTCAAAGGGGTACTATGGTTTGGATGTTTTTGTCCCCACAGTAATTCATGTTGAAAGTTAACCCTCGCCGGCGCTGTGGCTCACTAGGCTAATCCTCCACCTTGCAGCACTGGCACACCGCGTTCTAGTCCTGATCGGGGCGCCGGATTCTGTCCTGGTTGCCCCTCTTCCAGGCCAGCTCTCTGCTGTGGCCCGGGAGTGCAGTGGAGGATGGCCCAGGTGCTTGGGCCCTGCACCCGCATGGGAGACCAGGAGGAAGCACCTGGCTCCTGGCTTTGGATCAGCGTGATGCGCCGGCTGCAGCGGCGGCCATTGGAGGGTGAACCAATAGAAAAGGAAGACCTTTCTCTCTGTCTCTCTCTCTCTGTCCACTCTGCCTGTCAAAAATTTAAAAAAAAATTTAAAAAAAAAGAAAGTTAACCCTCAATGAAGCAGTGTTAAGAGGTGCAGCCTTTAGAAGGTGGCTCAGTCATGAGGGCTGGCCCTCATACATGGCCTCAGTACCCTTCTTCCAAAAGGGCTTGGCAAAGGGCATTTACCTCCTCTTCCCTTCTGTCCTCTGCCTGGGGAGGGCACAGCATTCCACAGATATGAAGACAGGAAGCCATCTTGGAGATGAGACCAGGCTCTCCTTGAATAAACCACCTGGCACCTTGGCCTTGCACATCCAGAGTCCAGAACTGTGAGACACACATTTCTGCTCTTTATAAAATTACTCTATCTCAGGCATTTTGTTAGGGCAGCAAAAAGAGTCTAGAAGGACTTTGGATTTTTCTTGTTAACATCAGCTGTCCTGGAGTATTTTATTCATAGATGGGAAAACAATGGAGCTGCCACTCTACAGGGTAGAAATCTCTAGAATGTGTTCAAGCATTCTGTGTTTGACACTGCCCACATGCTTTGAAACTGCTATCTCAGTTCTCACAGCAATCCCAGAATTAGGTAATGTTATCGTCAATGCATTGCAAGTAAGGAAACCAGAGCCCCGCAAGACTGTATTACAAGCGCTAAGTGAGCCAGAGGAGAAATAAAATATTTTCCAGAAAAGCAAAAACTGGGAGAACTCACCACCACCAGACAGCCTCACAGGAAATCCTGAAGGAGAGGTCACGTGACAAGAGAGGCAGCAACAGAGAGAGCTGAGAGAGCCAGACTTGCTCCATAAAGCCTACTGTTTGGCTAATCAATCCAGTCGGTTGACTTCTGACGCACTCCTGTGAGAGAGGCATTGATCCCTTCCAAGGGAGATGTCCCTATGACCTAGTTATGGCTCCCCGTACCCCACCTCTTAATAGTTCTACTTTCTTTCGATTCTGTTACAGTGGGAACCACAGCACGTCCAGCAATGAATCCTTGCCAGGCTACATTTGGTCCAGAGCAGGGATCTAGCAGGCTCCCCAAGAAGGGTGATAGTCCCTCAATTGGGACCTTTTCATCAAAATCTAGGAAATGAGCTGGGTCTGGTGGCAGGGCCTTGAAAAATTGCCCTGCCCATCTAATGGAGCGGAGAAAAGCACTGGATGATAGAATGGAAAAACCAGGGATGTTGTCTTTGTAATTTGTCATGGGCCAGTCTGGGCTGTTGTGTATGCCTTGTCCTTCCTGAATCCAACATCACAATCACTGTGTTTGCTGAAAACAGAGAACCCATGTGGTATGCAGGACATGTGTACAATGCGCTGTGATGGTTATGGTCCACTGACAGGAAGGGAAATTGGGAAATAAATCACACTGTGACAGTTCCAAATAAAGTCAAGTTCATTTCACTCTAAGTGAATGAAATAGTTTAAAGCATGAGGATGTGCACTTATGCAAAGCATTCTTCCAAATAGACGCGTTTCTTTGGCTTCTGGAGATATTACAAGATGAGAGGTGCTTCCTGGGCAAACTGCTCCTACATTTTGTGTTTGTGAGTAGAAGAAATAAATCTATAAGAGGTTTTTTTTAGAATTCCAAAAGCAGCAAAATAGTCTTCCTACTTCTTTTGTGCTGGATTAATTCCAGGGTCGTGGACTTAGAAAGTTAAATGGTTCTTTTTGTTTCAATTGTTACATATAATGTGGTATATTTTATTGTGTGTAACCAATACTGTGGTTGCAATTCCATTGTAATTTGCATTAATTTTCCCTTCTGAAGAGTTTATTCATTGCAACTTTGTTACAATAAAAAAGCCAAGCACCTAAATTTATTAGCACAGTTCGTTTCCCTCCGTTCCTTCTCCTTCCCTTCTTCCTTCCCTCCCCCCTCCCCCTTCTTCCCCCTCTATGTCATCTACTTTCCTTCCTCCTTTGATCTTTAAATATTTATCCAGTGTCTTCCATATATCAGGCACTGTGAGAACTAATCTACACAACACATGTAGAAGCCATAGAAGACTACTTGACATACAGGAAGTACGCAGGATGGGTTAACTATCCCCCTTTTGAAAACAAACTACTCTAAACAGGGACCCTAAAATGTGAGTGCTCTTTCCCCTATGTAACAGGTGAGGAAACTCAAGCTACTTTGCATCCATGCAACGAAAAATGAGAAAATTACTTGCAAACTTGTTCCTGAAAGTCCTTGCATCTTCCACTTGCTGAACACTGGCTCTTGGAGCCCTGAGGCACAGTACACAAGTGTGACTACCCAAAGGCCATGACACTGGAGAAGCCAAACATAGATGCCCCCTCTAGCCAAGCCCCAGCCTTCCAGCCCTCCCTGCCTAGGTGCCAGAAATGCGAGTGACACTGTCTTATATCCTCCATCAGCCAAGAATCACTGAATGCCCTCTGTCAAAAGCACATGGAACAGAAGAATCACCAAGCTTCTCCCTGCCAGGTTTCCTGACCCACAAAGTCATGGGATACATTCAAATATTTGTTTTAAATTTGAGACTATTTGTAATACAGCAAAACGTAGCTAAAATATTAGCAGTAACTGCCTTAGGCCATCAGTGTGGGATTCTGTTGGTGCCTCATTTAGGTAGGAAGCTGAGTTCAGCAAATTCCAAGCTTTTTTTTTTTCCAGCAAACTAAGTCTTCTGTTCCAACCCAAATATATAAGACATATAAAAGACTCACTGCATACTGAAGCGAGTGTCAATGACTGAGCTGAGGGGCACTGAGACAATCCAGTCAGTGGTTGTCTGTGTAGATCTGGGAAAAGAACAGTAGTTAACTTTGTTTGATGGTGACGTGAGACTACATGGGCCCCAGCTCATGGGAAACCCCACAAAAGCAGGGTTTGCAAACCACTGAGCTAACCTCCCATTGGTCCCTCTGAAACGACTGCGGCACATCCATTACACATTCAGAACAACCAGCCCAGGGCCCACCCCAGAGTGGTCTCCAGGGTTTTTACGCAGTCCCAGATCCCAGAACTATAGATTCTTTCGATGCTTAACTAAGCCAATAATTCTTGCATGAAAAGTAGAACATCGTAAAATAATAGAGTGTGTATTAAACCCCATCAATTAAATGTAAGCCCATTACTGTCAAAGCACACCATCGTACATCTGTCTTAACCCCTCTTAGAGCCTCACAGCATTCCAAGGGAAAAGCCTATATCCGGTTAGTCATTGCTGTAAGGAGCAGTCTTACTAGCAGAAACTCTCAGGTGCAGCCGGAGTCCAGCAATGAAGCCGTATGTTCCATCAGGTCAGCCACTTTGGGATGGGCACCTGACATTCTCTCTTGCCTTCTTGTCTCCTGACTTACTCCCCTCTTCACTCCTTGGCCCAGCCTTCTCCACTGCCTCCCTGATCCTGCAGCCAGTGTCCATAGGAACCAAGGCATCTCTCCCATGTGGTTCTTCCCCAGCCTCAGTGGGAGAGCGCGTCTTCTATCCTGCATGGAGAATCTAACAGAAAATGGAATCTTCCTCAGACTGATCATCTCTCATAGTGGGGCTTTTGGAGTGGATTCTCTGTGCAGAATGATTGCAAGTGTCTTGTTTTGGTACCTGGCACCTATCCCCTGAGTCTTGTTGGAGAGCAACTCCAGGTACCAACTTTCTGCTTTTGCCCTGGAACAACAGCCAGTATGAGGACATATGACCTGTGTCTGCTCAGTGAACCTTCTCTTGAGAGAACACTCGAGGATGGGCTTGGGTGGGTCTTCCTACGGTGTCCTGGCTGTACTGTTCCACCTAGCAGTTGCTCGCTGGGTTTCTAGCTTCCTGCCCCCCAACCCTGAGCACCTCCAATTCCACCCATTGCAAATCTTGGTGCTTCTGCTGCAATCTGTGAAGGGTAACTATGCAGTCCTGGAGGACACGTTCTCCATGTAAGACCTCCCTCATTTCTGACACCAACTACAAATTCAAGGGGTTCCCAAAACCACGCTCAGTTTCACCAATTCACTAAAACGATGCAAGCGTCTTAAAAGCTGCTGCACTCACAGTTACAGTCTATTACAGAGAAAGAAGATTAAGATAAACCCAAGGAAGAGACACACAGGATGGAGACCAGAAGCTTTGGTGTTTTCTGCTCAGGAAACCAAGACCTGTTTCTTTTCTAATGATATTGCGTGATCATACATGTGGCGTACTGCCATCCGGGAAAGCTCACCTGAGCTTTGGTAGTTAGACTTATTATTCAGATTTCACCCTGTAGGCATGATTGATTGATATATTGCCCATGAGGTTAATCTCAGTCTCCATGTTAACAGACACCTTGTGACCCAAAGTACCTTCCCCCATCCGAGTAACATTATTGGTGTTTCTGTGATGGACAGACTCCACCCTAAGACTACATGAGAGTGGTTTGCACCTGCTCCAAAGCACATGTTAGACTATGTCCTGAGACCCAAGCTTCCCCAAAGAAGTAAAGACCCTAGGAGGTACGTCCTAGAATCTGAGGGTAAGTAAAGGTGAGAACATCTCTAGGGCCAAGGCCAAATTCTTCTCTGCACACCTTCTTGGAGTCCCATGATTTATATGAGAATACCTCAATAGTTCCAATCTTTTTGATTTTGTTTCCAGGGTCATTTTCATTTCTAGCAACATGTGATGCCTTATGGTTCTAAGGGGCACCCTTATCACTGAGGGAGAGGAGAAGAGCAGGCCCAAATGTGAAGGAGACGTGCAGCTCAATTTTGCCCTTGTGGCTGGTAAAGTGTTCCCCATCAGCGCACACAGGCACCAAACAAAGACACTATGGACTTCAGAAAGATGATGACCAAGGTTTCTCCTTGGATAGTTGACTTGTTCAAGGTCAGAAGTTTGTTCATTTTCTAGAACTTCCTAGCAGACAAGTGGCAGCACGTGCTAAAGGCCTAAGAAACTCTAAGAAAAGCAAACTAAAAAATGTATCCAATAATTTAATTTTCTCTGAGAAATGAGTAATCAACAACCATATTCATTTTTAGCGTTACAACATGAGGGACCAACCCATAGAAAACCTGGTGTCCCCAAGATTGTTATTTGAAAACCATTGAGCACAACTAACTATGGATAGGGACAGCAGTAAACAAAAATCCACAAAAATTAAAACTGTATCTCTTAGAACATTAGTCCTTCCAAATATAATCTTCAAGGATCAACTTGAAATGAGGCTCCTGGATAATTGCAAGAAACTGCCAATTTTGCTAATGATAATAAGTTTATTTTAATTGCTAATATATTCCTAATTACTCTAGTCCTAAAATGTTTACTTCCCTGTCAGTCATCTTCTCTGATATATGGTCTTTGTGAAGACTTTGTCATATCAATCAAGTTTGGTGGCAGCTGCTGAATATGATGTCACCTTCCTTGTCATACAACTCTGTTGGGCACCATTTGTCCTCAAGTAGGGAAAGACCTCACCCACAAAATCTCCTAGAAATCATGGCTGTCCATTCCAGCTTGCAGAGAAGTTGTGTTTGCAAGGCTTTTCTTACATAAAAGAAGAGAAATGACGTTATCTATTCCTAACTCTATTTTATTTTATTTTATTTTTGACAGGCAAAGTTAGACAGTGAGAGAGAGAGAGAGAGAGAGAGAGAAAGGTCTTCCTTTTCCATTGGTTTACCCCCCAAATGGTCACCACGGCCTGTGCGCTGCAGCTGGCGCACCATGCTGATCCGAAGCCAGGAGCCAGGTGCTTCTCCAGGTCTCCCATGGGGTGCAGGGCCCAAGCACTTGGGCCATCCTCCACTGCACTCCTGGCTCCTGGGCCACAGCAGAGAGCTGGGCAGGAAGAGGAGCAACTGGGACAGAATCCGGCACCCCAACCGGGACTAGAACCCCGGGGTGCCAGCGCCGCAGGCGGAGGATTAGCCTAGTGAGCCACAGCGCTGGCCCCTAACTCTATTTTAAACTGATCTTCCACCTGCCCTAACTCTGTGTGTGTCTGTGTGTGTACCTATGTGCATGTGTGCAAACAATTGTGTTTCAAGAGTATGATTAATTTAATGTAAACATTCCTAATTTGAGTGTATATAAGGGTTTCATCAATACATTAACTAATTTTATTTCTTCTAGCAAATAATATTGAAACCCATCGGCTGAAGACAGAGCAAAGATCAAGGTTGGGACAGGTTTCAACTGTCCTGTCATTCTGCTGTCCTTGAGGGAGAAGAGACGACAGACAAATAAGCAAATAAATATTACACAACAGGATTGCAGATAATAATAAGGCTAGAAAAGAATGTTGAGGTGGTAGGTAGTAGAGGAGGGCTGCTGTGGCACGTCACAGTAGGTCATCAGGTGCCATCTCCAAAGAGGTGACCTTTGGGTGAACCTGAGGATGAGAAGAATGAGGTTGTATAAAGAACTAAGGGGACAGTTTTCCCACAGAGAGGGAAATGCAAAAGCTCCAGACTGGACAGAGCACAGCCTGCTAAAGGGACAGACAAGGAGACCACTGTGGTGAGGCTGGGGAGTGATGAGGCCAAGGGCTGGCTGGGAGGCGGCCAACTGTGTTGGTGAGGGGACAGGCATGGCTCTTGGGTTCCAGTCTCTCTTCTTCTGATCACAGCACTCCGAGTTTTCATCAGAGCTTCTCCTCTGCATTCTGTGTGGCCTGGGTATGACTGCAGAACAGTACCCTCTCTGAGGTCTGGCCAGTGAGAATTCTGCCTTTCTCCATGCCCGGGTTGGGTGGGTGGGTGAACGGATGACCCAAGCTGGGCCAACAAGGTGAACAATGACAACAAAAGAGCACCAGGCCTAAAACTAGAAGGGTGCCTCAAAAAATTAATGCAGGATATAATTAAAATATTTTGAACTAAACTTTTGGAATAAAAATTTTGAAATGCATGCATAGTTTTTCCATCATATGTATTCTCCACAAAATTTTGGAATAATCCTTGTATTGCTAGAACTGTTAGAGACTTGTATTTTCTGCTGAGATTGCTGACAGCTCTCTGAACACTGCATAGGGACGTCTGCGTGAGAATGAAGCCAACATATGCGACAGAACAAAGAGGTGGAACAAGACCACTGGGCTCAGGGCATATGTATCTGTACCTGAAGGTAGGCCTTGGAATTTTGTGTGCATGAGACATTAATTTTTCTTTTCTTAGTTTGAGTTAGATGTCACTTATTTGTAATTGAAAGAACCCCTATTTTATTTTTAGAAAGCTTTTATTTAATAAATATAAATTTCATAGGTACAGCTTTGGGAATATAGTGATTATTCCCCCTATACTCACCCTCCCATCCCTACTCCTGCCCCACCTCCTACTCCCTCTCCCATCCCATTCTTCATTAAGATTCATTTTTACTTATCTTTATATACAGAAGACCAACTCTATAATAAGAAGAGACTTCAACAGTTTGCACCCACACAGAAACACAAAGTATAAAGTACTGTTTGAGTACTAGTTATAACGTTAATTTTCATAGTACAACACATTAAGGACAGAGATCCTACATGGGTAGCAAGTGCACAGTGACTCTGTTGTTGATTGGCACTCTTATTTATGATGTCAGTAATCACCCGAGGCTCTTGTCATGAGCTGCCAAGGCTATGGAAGCCTTTTGAGTCCACGAACTCTGTCGGTATTTAGATAAGGCCATATACAAAGTGGAAGTTCTCTCCTCCCTTCAAAGAAAAGCACATCTTTCATTGATGGTCCCTTCTTTCCACTGGAGTCTCACTCACAGAGATGAAAGAACTGCTATTTAAAAAGTAGCATATATATATATATATGTACATATATATGTAAGACATATAAAAGGACTATTTATAAAGTGCCATATAAAAAGTACTATTAAGTACTATATATATGTTTTGCATATCTATATGTATTATTTTTAAAGTAATATAAAAGCATTGGTGGATATATATTTTAATTAATACAATGGAGCTGAGTGTTTTCACATTCCTATATGTTTTTTTAAAGATTTATTCAAAAGACAGAATTACAGAAAGATTATCCACATGATATGTGTTGATGCTAGCCTTGATCACCTCTGAAGAAGCATTTTTCAAATTTCTGCACTGAAAAGTCACTTTTTTTTCATCTCTCTCCTCCCTGCCTCCTCCCATTCTGCACTCTTTGGGAGAAAGGAACTCACAGCACACAGCTCAGGGATGGTGAGCTGTGCTCCACCTACCAGAGCAAAGAGTGTCCACATGGATCACTTGGACTTCTGCACAGGAGATTAGTGTAGTCTCCTCTGTTAACTTATTTATTCAACTACTTGTTCACATTACTATGAATTCTTCCATATTATTGGGTTAGAATCCAATATTATTTTGTTTGCTCAAATTTGTTCAACTTTGGGCATTGGAAATTCTTTCAGTTGGTTCTTTGTCACTTTGTTGTGCTCCCATAACCAATGTTTTGCTTTATTTTTCACACTCTCTTAATTTGCAACACTGCAAGGTAACCTAGGATCACACTGTGTATTCCTAATATCCCCCCAACACACACACATCAGTTCTAGAATTAGTCAAGAAGCCTTGGTTTCTTTTATTGAAGAATGACACTAGACACCCAGATGGATGAGGATACTGAGTTAAAGAGTGAGTGGTTCTAGATAAGCCTGCAAAGCTGTGTAGGAGACACAGCACCCTGCAGTCCAATGGCACTCTGAGACCATTTTGGGAACATTTAGAAACCAACGCATGGAATAAATAGGAGAATGATACAATATAATTTACTTTTCTTTATTTTTAAAGCATTTATCTGAGAGGTACATAATTAGAGAGATGGACAGACAGACACAGTTTCAATCTGCTGGTTCACTCCTCAAATGTCCTCAGTGACTGGGAGTGGGCCAGCACTAAAGCAGAGAGCTGGGAACTCAACTGGCGTCTCCCACTTGGATAGCAGGGACCCAACCACTTGAGCCGTCACTGCTGCCTCCCAGGTTGCACATCAGCAGGAAGCTCCAGAGTGGAGCTGGGCATCAAACCCAGCACTCTGATATGGGACACAGGTGCCTCAAACACTAGACCAAGCACCCACTCCCACGGTGTGCTTTTAAAGACATTGTTCTGGCCACTGTAGGGAAAGTGAAGAGTAGGGCTGGGTGAGGCTAACAGTGTTGTCTTAGAGAAGGCAGTGGAAATAATGAGAAGCAGTGACTGTATATATGGAGGGGAAGGGTGCCATGAGCCATTGGCCTCATTGATGATTTGAATAAGGGGATGAGGAAAAGAGAAAACTGAAGCATGACAGCCTAAGTCATGGACTTGAGCAAATTTGCTTGTCTTATTAAATAAGAATCCGTATTCTAAATATACCAGTGGCCTCCATCTTTGTTTCCTTCTCAGGACCTGAGCTTCCTCATTGATAAAAGAGGAGGTTGGATTAGACATCTCGGAGTGTGCATCAGCATGGGGAGTCTTCAGGACGGAATGCAGCCAGCCCCATCTTCAAGGATTGGTATTGATAATAGATTTCAATCCAGGAGGAACAGGATGGCAATAAAGACAGAAACACATAGACCAAGTGATATTTCTTTTTTTTACACCTGGTTCAAAGATTTTATTTTTTTAATTTTTATTTTTTAAATTTTTATTCAATAAATATAAATTTCCAAAGTACAACTTCTGGATTATAGCGGCTTTTTCCCCCTATAACCTCGCTCCCACCTGCAACCATCCTCTCTCCCACTCCCTCTCCCATTCCATTCACATCAACATTCACTTTCAATTATCTTTATATACAGAAGATCAATTTAATATATACTAAGCAAAGATTTCAACAGCTTGCGCCCACACAGAAACACAAAGTATAAAGTACTGTTTGAGTACTAGTTATGCCATTAATTCACATAGTATAACATATTAAGGACAGAGGTCCTACATGGGGAGTAAGTACACAGTGACTCCTGTTGTTGATTTAACAATTGACACTCTTATTTATGGCATCAGTGATCACCCGAGGCTCTTGTCATGAGTTGCCAAGGCTATGGAAGCCTCTTGAGTTCACCAGCTCTGATCTTATTTAGACAAGGTCATAGTCAAAGTGGAAGTTCTCTCCTCCCTTCAGAGAAAGTTACCTCCTTTGATGGCCCATTCTTTCCACTGGGATCTCACTCACAGAGATCTTTCATTTAGGTCATGAAAAGACTGGGTTGGATAGGGACAGGCATTTGTCATAAAGGTTAAGACACTACTAGGGACATCCATATCCCATGTCAGAGGGCCTGGGTTAGGATCCTACTTCTGTTTCTGATTCTAGTTTCATGTTAGTGTACACCCTGGAAGGCAGCAGGCAATGGGTCAAGTGGTTGGGTCCCTGCAACCCATGTGACTGAGTTTTGGACTTCTGGCTCTGGCTTGGTCCAGTCCTGGCTGCTGCAGGCATTTGGAGGGTAAACTGGTGGATGGAAGATCTCTCTCTCTCTCTCTCTCTCTCTCTCTCTCTTCCCCTCCCCCACATTCCAAGTACATAAACATAATTTTTTTAAAAAAATGAAGAACCAGGGTGCCTACAACAGTAGCCTGACTGAGACTACCTCAGACAGCTGTGGAATCGCAATGGAGAGTAGAAGGAAACAGGAGGAGACACAGAAACAGAAAGCAAGACAGGTGGCGTGAAAAGAGTCACAGAATCAGAGTGAAAGAATGCACAAACAAAATAAAAAAGCAAAAATGGAGGCGGAAGATATTTCACCACTCTTGCTCCACTTTTTCCCGTATAGATAGATGTCTAAATGACATCTATTCAGCAAACATGTACACACACATGCACACACACACACACACATGATGCATTTGTATACATTGCTGTGGTTTGGAAGTGGTTTCTCTCAAGGGTTAATATGTTGGAAATTTGTTTGGAGGTAGTGAGGCCTGGAGGAAGGTTCTTGGGTCACTGGGAGAGGATGCTTTCCTGTGGGTTGGTTTTTGATTATTATAAAACAACAGGCCTGACCACGTCCCAGTCCCGGGCACGGTGTCATGCCAGGTGATTTCTTGCTGTCACATGTGCTCCCACCAGGATGTCATCTACACAAGGCCCTCATTAGAGCCAACCTGATGCCAGTGCCAGGCTTGTAGCCTCCAGAACTGTGAGCTAAATAAATCTCTCTTCATTATAAAGTTACCAAGCTCAGGTGTTTCATTGTAGTAGTGAAAAACAGACTACTACAAGTATGAATACACAAAAATATATAAAGAGTTTAACGTACAAAAGATAGATGCCTATATATATATATATATATATAACTATATGAGAAGTTGTGTGTGTATATATACATCAGCATACTACATACTGGCTCTGTTCTTCGTGTTGAAGAGTAAAACAACTAGCAGTAAACAGAGCGCCTGCTCTCATGAGGCTTATTTTTAAGTAGGAAGATATAGCAAACAAACCAATAAACAGGCAATTGCACAGCTTGTCATGTACTATTAAATGCTATAGAAGAAAAAGCGAATAGAGGAAGGGGATGAGAGTGCTAAGGAGTGGTCGCTGTCTTGTATTGGAGGAGGTGACATTTGAGAATGAAGCCACGTGGATGTGTTACAGGATAGTGCTCCAGGCAGGAGAGCAGCAAGCACAGATGCCCCCAGTGAAGTGATCCCATTATGCCCAGTGAGAAGGCCAGCATGGCTGGATAGGGGTGAGTGAGCTGTGGATGGGAGCAGAGTGAGAAAGAGAGAGAAGTGTAAGTGAGAGAGAGAGAGAGAGCTGGAGTCCTGTTAGGTGCAGACTTGAAGGCAGTGAGAACTGTGGCCTCTCCTAGAGGGAGAAGGAAGCAATTTGGGGACTTTGGTAGAGACACGGTACCCTTTGACTTTATTATAATGGGATCACTCTGGATGCTGTATTGATAGGAGGCTGCAGGGGAAAAGGTCAGAAGAGAAGGAGGAACACTGGTTATGGAGGTAATTGCAGGAGCCGGCGCTGTGGATCAGTGCAGCTCTGGCCATTGCAGCCAACTGGGAAGTGAACCATCGATTGGAAGACCTCTCTCTCTCTCTCTCTCTCTGCCTCTCCTCTCTCTGTGTAACTCTGACTTTTAAATAAATAAATAAATCTTTAAAAAAAATGAGGCTATTTCAATCAGCTAAGCGGGGATGGGGGAGCTCATGATGTTGCAATTGGTGAGCAGTGGTCAAGCCCAAGCCGCATTTTGAAGGTGGAGCCAGCTGAAGGTTCCAGCTGATACAGGGAATGCAGGTAGCAAGGGAAAGGGAAGAGTGGTTACAGGTTCAGCTGGGGAACAAGAAAACACCCTGCTTCATCTCAGACTCACAGCATTCAGAACTGGAGCCAACACATCTCTGCTGGGTAAGCCCCCAGTTTACAATACTTCATAAATGCAACCCTTGGAAACAGACAGAGGGGCCAAAGATCAGTCCCAAAGACTTCAGTTGAAAAGCAGAGAAGATGGCATTGCCGTGAACTAAGATAATGAGATTGGGAGGGGGTGGTGGCACAGGAAATAGGAAAATTATAGACTCTGGTATGTGTTAAGCTTGAGATCTGTGTTAAACATCCAGATGGAAATAGTTTTTTCAACTAAATATTTCATTTATTATTTTAAGATAACATATTTCCAACTTGCCTAATAGTTAATTCTTAATGACTCACCTACATAAAGAGCTCAACAAATAGAAAAATAAAAAGACCAGAGTCCAGCAGGAAAATAACCAAGGACTATAACAAAAATCAAATGAAAATATATTCAATTTAGCTCATATAAGGTAAATTGTAAAAGAGTCACAAGATCATTAATACTGTAACAGAATATAATTCCTATCGATTGACAAAGACTTACTGAGAAGGCAGCTGGATCTATGAACGTGGGGCTGAGGTCCAGGTTGGAGACACACTCAGGGAAGCTGTGGTTCACAGGGGCATTTGCACTCATGAGCAAGGGTGAGACCACGCTAGGGGTGCTGTTAGACAGTGACACGGGTCTGGCATACTGCAAAATGTAAAAGTTGGTAAAATGTGGAAGAATAAGCAGAGGAGACCTACACCCAATGAAGCCAAGTACTTGAGAAGGAAGAAGGGATTTATCACACCACGTGCTGTTTTGAACCAAGTCGAATGAGGACTACACATTGACCATGGATTTAACAGCATTTAACATTCTGGGCATCTTTGACATGGGCTGCCTTGGTGGGTGGTAGAAGTGAAATCCTTTTTGGGGTGTGTTGGGGAAAGACTTGGCAGAGGAGAATTAGAGGCAAAGAAGCATCAGGAAGACAAACCTAGCAAGGGGTAGTGCTGCTACTGCAGGAAATGGAGAAGCACGCAGTTATAAGGGATGCGGAATCCAAAGAGGGGTTTGTTTGTTTGTTTGTTTGTTTGGAAGAGTTACAGAGACAGAAACAGAGACAGAGGCCGGCGCCGTGGCTCAATAGGCTAATCCTCTGCCTTGCGGCACTGGCACCCCAGGTTCTAGTCCTGGTTGGGGCGCCAGATTCTGTCCTGGTTGCCCCTCTTCCAGGCCAGCTCTCTGCTGTGGCCAGGGAGTGCAGTGGAGGATGGCCCAAGTGCTTGGGCCCTGCACCCCATGGGAGACCAGGAGAAGCACCTGGCTCCTGCCTTCGGATCAGCGCGGTGCGCCAGCCACAGCACGCTGGCCGCAGCGGCCATTGGAGAGTAAACCAACGGCAAAAGGAAGACCTTTCTCTCTGTCTCTCTCTCACACTGTCCACTCTGCCTGTCAATAAATAAATAAATAAATAAATAAATAAGAGAGAAACAGAGACAGAGAGATCTTCCATCTGCTGGTTTACTCCCTAATAGGCTGCAATGGCTGCGACTGGGCCAGGCGGGAGCCAGGAAGCCTGGACTTCCATCCAGGTCTTCCATATTGGTGGCAGGGGCCCAAGTGTTTGGGCTATCATCTGCTACTTTCTCAGGTGCATTAGCAGGGAGCTGGATTGGAAGTGGAGCAGCTGGGATTCAAACTGGCGCTTATGTGGGATGCCAGTGTCACAGGTGGAGGCCTCACCACACTCCATGCCACACCCACCACCCACTGTGCCACAATGCCAGCCCCTGGAGGGTTTATATAAGCCAGGCATTACTGCAACGTGCTGACAGGCTGCCGCTGCAGGAGAGAGGCAATGCTTCCTGCAGCAACTTCTATGACTGATAAGGGAGGGTGAGTTGTAAGGCATTACAGGTGCAGTGGGATTTGTCATCCTAAAATTCATGCAGACGTTTATGCTCTGAGGTCTCAGTGCTAATGGTTGATGGATTAAGACAGGAGAGTTAAAAGAGTGGAGAGCTGGCCCACTTGGGGTGGTTAAGCAATGGAGCAGCTGGGAGGTGTTTAGGCCACCGGGGGCATGATCTTGGGAGTGCTTCCTGAGAAAGGGCGGACTAGTACTTGACTTCGAGTTTGGCACAAGGTTTCTCCTTCTCTCTATCTGCTTCCTGGCTTATGATGTATGTGATCGATCAATCCCCTGCGCCCACCATGACCAGGCTCCATGGAGCTGCCCCATCCTGGACTGTAACCTCCAAACTGTGAGCTGAAATGCAATTTTTCTGTCCCAGGAAGCTCCTGTCATGTGTGTCAAAGTCAGGAAAATGGACCACTACAGCACGAGTGGGGACTGCCGCAGGAGCAGGGGGAAGGCAGAGCTGGAGCAGATGCGGATCTGTGGTACCTGTGTGGTGGCAATGGCTCCTTCTCTCTTTGCAACTGTTTCTCTTTTCTGGGTGAATCAGGAAGGGAAGACATCAGCCAGGAGTGAGATTAGAAAAGGATATGCTGAGGGGTTGAGGATAGAGCACAAGATTCGAAATAGTCACAAGGGGAGAGTGGATAAGTACAACCGGGGAAGGCTGCCAGTACTGCCAACGTACCTTGGGTTGTGGTTATGGACTTAAAGAAAGGCTGGGTTGGGGGTCTACTTTCTCAGGCCATGTGCACCATGCAGATGCGTGAAGGTACCTAACAGATACAGAATTGGATTCTATCAGAACTGGTGTTTTATCAAGACAACACAACGAATAAAGAGAGGCACAATAGAGTGACTTATCACTGGCCCATGGAATAACAACACTCATGTCAGGACCAGTGGAATCTGATCCCAGCAGTGTTGAACAGTGTTGGAGGTGAGGAGGAAGTGCACTGGAGACCTGGTGATAGTTAAGAAGGGAATCTTCAAAACTGACATTATAGGGGAGTTGCAGTGACTTACCGGTAATGACAACATCCGGGGGTTGCCTGAGTCTGTGACTTAGGATAGAAGACAAGATTATAAGCAGAGAGGAGCTAAGGACAGTGAATTCTCCGGGCAAGAAGCACCTGAAAAGATATTCAACATCATTAGCCACCAGGAAACTACAGACCAAACCCACACAAGGATGTGGAGAACCTGAAACTCCCACACACTGCTGGTGAGAATGTAAAACAGCTCTGGAAAGCAGTCTTGGCATTTTCTTAAAAATTTAAGCAAAAATTACCATATGACCTAGAAATTCCATTCCTACATATCTACCCAAAAGAAATTAAAACAAATACATCGCAAAAGTCTTTCATAGAAGAATTTATCATAATACCAAAGAATAGAAACAACCCAGATTATGTCAGTTGGTAAACAGATAAACAAATGTGGGGCATCTATACAATAGGATATTATTCTACCACGAAAAAGAATGAAACTGTGATGCATGCTAAATAATGGTGAAACTTTCAAGCTAAGTGAAAGAAGTCAGATACAAAAAACTACATGTTCTATGATTCCATTTATATGAAATGTCCAGAACAAACAAATCTATATAGGTAGAAAATGGACTGGTAATCTCCTAGGGCTTAAGCATAGGAAGGAGAAATGACAAAAAGTGGCAGGAAGAAGCTCTTTGGGGAGAGAGAGAGAGAGAGAGAGAGAGAGGCAAGAAAAATGCCAACAACTACAATCATACAGCACAAATGAAAGAGAATGGTTATTTTTAATAATGGGATTGTTTAGTGACCCAGGGTGCTACAGACAAGCAAGGAGAATATTCCTAGGCAGTGGGGATGGCCTCTCTCTGTGGAGGTGGTATCTGCATCATGGGAGGAATCCGGCCTGCAGAAGTTCAGGGACAATCTCACAGGTGCAAAGGCCCTGGGGTGGAGATGAGCTTGCTGTGCTGTAGGAACAGAAAGGAGGGCAGAGTTATGGCTGTGGTGTAGTGGGATGGAAAACTTTCCACAGAGAAGAGAAGAGGTTGTATGCAGAGTGATCCCTGGAGTTGCTGAGTGGAGACTGTGTTGTTAGCCTGGAAGGATGGCAAGTGGGAGACCAGGTAGGAAAATGCCTCTGCTCTGGAGTAAGTCTCTCTGTTTTCTTCAAATGGTATCTTCCATTTTCTTTACCTGACAAACGCATGTTCCTTCACTTTTTTTTTGACAGCCAGAGTTAGACAGTGAGAGAGAGACAGAGAGAAAGGTCTTCCTTCCGTTGGTTCACCCCCAAAATGGCCACTATGGCCAGCGCACCGCACCGATCTGAAGCCAGGAGCCAGGTGCTTCCTCCTGGTCTCCCATGCAGGTGCAGGGCCCAAGCACTTGGGCCATCCTCCACTGCCTTCCCGGGACACAGCTGGACTAGAAGAGGAGCAGCCAGGACAGAATTCAGCGCCCCAACCGGGACTAGAACCCAGAGTGCCGGCACCGCAGGCGGAGGATTAGCCTAGTGAGCCGCAGTGCCGGCCACTCATGTTCCTTCTTCAAGAACATTTCAGATCTATTCCCAGTAGCCAAAAGGTAAAGATAAGCCAAGGGGCCATCTCAGACTGATGTATACACAGCATGGTCTAGCCACATGGTAGAATATTATTCAGCCAGAGAAAGGAGCCACGTGTGGCCACATGGAAGAACATGAATGAACCTAAGCAATACTATGTCAAGTGAAGCAGAACAGCCACAAAAAGGCACCCCTTGTACGGTTGCAATTAGGAAAAATGTCCAGAATAGGTCGATGCATAGGGATGAAGGCAGCCAGGAGGTGGTGAGGGGCCAGGGGAAGGGGGTGGAGAGTGACTGCTCAGTGGGTACAGGCTTTTCTTGCTGGGTAATGAACATGTTTTGTAACTGGAGAGAGGCAGTAGACATAAAACACTGTGATTGTCTGAAATGCCACTTAATTGTACCTGTTGTAAGTGGTTCATTTCGTTATGTGAATTCCTCCATTCAATCTTTTAAATTTAAAAATTTCTTTTTATATAATAAGCAGAGAGAGAGAGAGAGATCTTCTGTCCACTGATTCCCCAACAATGCCTGCAAGAGCAGGCTTGGGGGAAGGCAGCAGCAGGGGTGAGTGCTGCCCTGCACCCCCAACCCTTCCCCAGGGCTTGCTCAGAGCTTTCCTCCAACCACCTTGTGTCTGTGGGACAAAGAGCAGCTGACGGACCAAGCTTGTGTCTGCTGCCTCTTTGGTCTTTGGAGTTTGGGAACTGCACGTGAGATCAGCAGCCCTATTCAAAGCCACAGACTGAGGGAGGGATAATTGCTCAAACAAAGGAGTGTTTTAGGAATCAGAAGAGGGGAGGAAGAGAGACTGGCTGTCTTTGTTCTATTCTGCCAAGATAGAATATTGCAGACCGAGAAGCTGGTGAAGAAGAGAAATGTATTGACTCATAGTTGTGGGGACTGGGGGAGAGAGAGAGAGAGAGAGAGAGAGAGAGAGAGAGATCATCTCGCTACATCATCCTATAAAGGAAGATGGAAGGGCAACAGAGAGTAAGAGGTAAACTCACTCTTATAACAGCATCAACCCCATCCTTGAGTGTGGAATAGGCCTAATCGCCCTTAAAGACTGCTAATGCTATTAAAATAGCAATTAAATTTCAAGGTGAGCTTTGCAGGGGAAAAACATTCCAACCATGGCATGAGAATTCTAAACAAGATGACAGCCATCCACGACAAACACCATGCAGCTTGTCTACACTTTCCATGGCACCCATCTAGTGCTCACCTCCTCAGCCGGCACTGGCTGGGCACCGGGAATAGAATGGTTCCCATGGCTGACAAGGGCACTGCCCTCCTGGAGCTAGTTAGCACGAGAAAGCATGTCTGACACAGGGGCTGAGTGCCAAGCAGAGACACACAGAGGAGAGGCCACTGCGGGAGCTTTAGCTTTCCCTCTGTCATCCCGGCGGAGGTGGGAACAGCTACCGGGAATCACCTCCACCTTAGAGCCCATCACGCTAATGTCACCATCCCTTTGTTTGCCTCACTCATGAGGCTGTGCCCCTTCAAGTTGCATGAACTCATATAGGGGCTGAGAATGGAAAAGAAGGACAGAGGGAGGGAGAGAGGAGAGCGGGTATGAGAACGCCTGATTTACCACACGCACTGAATTTTAATCTGTGTCTGCTTCCCTTTAGCCAACTGTCTTTCATGCTAACCTTTGCAGTTTCCAACTTGCCCCTGTGCTGTGTAGGGGAGGGGGAGTGGCATGACATTGGTGCCATGTGACAGTTGATGGCACTGCTCTTCTACTCATAGCAGGGGGCTGGGCCTGTCATCTGGTGGAGCTTTCCAGTTCCAACAGGGCAACGGCCATGTGACTGACCCCAGATGGTGGCTGCCTCAGTGTCCAAAGTTCTTCTCTCCAGGTAGCCTGCTTTCATATCTCATCAACCTTGCAACCAAGTCCGTCCTCTTGGATAAACACCAACCTGCTGGCAGTGGCTCTTCCTGAGTTGAGGGATGATGGAGAATTTTTTTCCCCTTTCACTTATTTGAATGTTCTCTTTTTTGTTTGAATAAAATGATGGTGAGTCACTTTCAAAATAAAGAGAATCAAATTAAAGAAGTTATTTTTAAAGGCAATCCTTTCTCGTGCCCTTATATAAGCTTTCTCCTATTTGATCTTCTCTATGCCAATAAAGTGGTCCCACCCCTCCACCCTGTAGCCAGCACTTCAGAGAAGGCAGCTAGGCATGACCTCATATTTGGAGATGCGGAAGGAGGTTTAGAGCAGTTGTAATAAATCCAATATCACAAAGCTGCAAACAGCAGAGCAGCCAGAAATCTATGTCCTTGTGCATGTCCGTGCCTGGGTCTACGTCCACCTGACTTTGAAATCCATGTTTGCCTTTCTATTCCTCTGCTTTGTGTTAAATATTGGAAGAAACATTTATTCAGCTGGATTAACTCAGCCTTGGCCTAACTTCAGTCAAATGCTAGCCTCAGCCACTAACTGAAAATTTTCCATGATCCTGCAAGTCAGAATTCCTATTACTACTAGTAGTACTAATGTTACCACTAGTAGTGCAATAGTAGTAATGATATGATGATGATGATGGAAACTCCCACTTTGGAAGAACTCACCGTGCCTCTGGCACTTGGCTTCCATGAAGTAATTTAATTCTCGTAAAACTGTTTGTAATTTAATAGTAACTTAATTCATAAAAATGCTGTGAATCAGGTTACATTTTTATCCCATTTTAAAGATTAGGAAATTAAGACTTTGCAAGTTGGAATGTCTTGCCCAGTGTGATGCAGCAGTTAAGTTGCTAGGTCACAGCCCAAGGTAGCTCAAGTGGGACTGCAGTCAGTGAGTCAGGCTCTACTCTCGCTAGTCTTCAAGGTTGTGACTGAGGGGCTGGCATTTGGCTTAGTGGTCAAGGCACTGCTTGGATGCCTGCGTGCCATGTTGGAGTGGCCACACTTGATCCTGGTCTGGGCCAAATTCCACTCTCCTGGGAGGCAGGAAATCAAGGCTCCTGTGGTTGGGTCTATGCCACCCAGCTTTGGCCTGCTACAGCCCCGGTTGTTGCAAGAATTTGGGGAGTAAACCAATGAATGCGAGCTCTCTGTCTCTGTCTCTGTGTGTCTGTGTATGTGCACCACCCCAAAAAAAATTTGTTTATTTTTTCTCTAAAACAAAAGAATGTGACTCAGAAGAGGAAACACGAAAGTTGGAGAAGGTAGAAGGCTCTGGAACGTGGTCCTTGATTTTTTTTTTTTACTGTAAAAAAAGGGGGGGGGGGTGGGAAGACAAGACAGAAAAAAATGGAACTTCTGACACTAGTTTCTCCTCTCTCCCCCACAGCAGATCACTTGCAACCTGAACTTGAGCTTCACCCACACAAAAGTAGGCTGTTTCAATTTAGCTTGAGCTGGAGGAGGGGGGAGCCCTCTATCTCCACAATGCAAATGCAAAATGACTTCTGGGTTGAAAATGCAAGTCTTCATACACCAGCCTGTGTTCTCCCTCCCTTTATGTCTTCTTTGTTTTTATTTCCTCTAAGGCTACAACACGAAAAGAAAATTTTTGCAAAGTGGTTGCCAGTTTTTAGCATCCACCTGCTAAATTGCACCCCACCCCCACAGGTCCCCCAGCTGACTCTAGCAGGTGTAGCTTGCAGCTGCAGCAGATTTCACCCAGCATGGCACAGATGGAGGAGATGCAGCCAGCACAGTGGGATCAGCTTAAAAAAATACATGATCAAGCCTCCATCAAGGCCTGGTAGGGAAATGTGGCACTGAGGCGTAGTATGCCAAGTTGGCAGGTGTCTGTGTCTGCTATGTCATGTGAGCAATAGTGGGATTCCTTTCAGGGATGGTGGTTAGCATCCCCCGTAGCACAGGGAGAGATCATTTTGCCTGAGTTCTCTTGGAGTAGCCAGGACAGGCATGTGCTTGAGGCGTGGATGGGGAAGAGCAGGGCTGAGGGGTTGGGTGGATTGCTCAGGAGCCTGAGCGACTCAGGCTGGACAAAGCCCAGTACCCTTTACTGCAGCCTGTGAGTTAGGGCAAACCACGCCTCCTCTTTGAGATCTGCTTTGTTCATCTTCAAAGTGGGGGTGGGGAAAGAGGGAGAGGGAGAGGGAAGGAAGGAGGGAGGGAGGGAGGGAGGGAGGAAAGGAAGTACCATTATATTCTTATATCTATAAACTACCTAGAATCTGCTTGCTTGATAATAGAATCACATTAACATGAAAATTAAAGTGAATTGTGTTGCAAGAGTTATCATGCATTTTCTGTGACCCTGAGAACCTAATAAATTCCTTTAAGAAAGCTCATGGGTCCTGGCACGTGCTAGGTAATCACCAAGTGATCAAGACTTACAATGATTGATTGAATTTGCAGATGAATGAATGAACTAGAACATCTAAAAGTTATTTATACTTTCTAGAGCAAAAAAAATGATACCTCTAGTAAAGATCTTTAGAAGATCCGCATAATTGATCTGTCAGAGCAGTGATGTTCAATTCCATATCACTGACTCTCTACCGTGTATTTGGTGGACACTTTACGCTTGTATGTGTTATGGATGGAATATTTTTGTTTCTCCAAAATTTATATGTTGAAGTCTTCATCCCTGCTGTGATTGTATTTAGAGGTGTGGCCTTTGAAAATGAGTAGGGGGGCCAGCACTGTGGCTCAGTAGGTTAATCCTCTGCCTGCAGCGCCCGCATCCCATATGGGAACTGGTTCTAGTCCTGGCTGCTCCTCTTCCCATCCAGCTCTCTGCTATGGCCTGAGATAGCAGTGGAGGATGGCCCAAGTCCTTGGGCCTCTGCACCTGCGTGGAAGACGGGGAAGAAGTACCTGGCTCCTAGGTTCGGATTGGCGCAGCTCAGGTTGTTGCGGCCATCTGGGGAGTGAACCAGCGGATGGAAGACCTTTCTCTCTGTCTCTCTCTCTCACTGTCTGTAACTCTACCTCTCAAATAAATAAATAAAATCTAAAAAAATAAAAAGAAAGAAAATGAGTAAGTCAAGAGGATACCACCTTCCCACCATGAGTAGGATTAGAGTCCTTATAAGAGAAGAAGGCCCTGGTCTCCTCTTTCCACCGCATGACTGCACAATCAGAAAATGACCATTTGCAGACTGGGATGTGGCCCCCACCAGACACTGGATCAGCAGCTGCCTTGATCTTGGACTATCTAGATGCCAGAACACTGGGAAATCTACGCTTGCTATTTAGGTCACCCAGTCTATGGCATTGTATTACAGCAACCAATTCAGATAGGGGAGGGAACGGGACCCCTCTACCCTCAGCACCTCCATCAGTGGGTGCCCACATGGTAGTTATCCATCTTCCCTTATGCAATGCCTGCTCTCTCAAGTACACTTCAAGTTTCTTGTTGGCAGACATCAAATCTTTTTGTACCTGTCTCAGTTCTCACAGGTAGAGTGCTCTCAAAAGTACAAACACAGGCTGAATTTGGAAAAGTGAGTGGTTCTCTATGCATCTAGGGGTTTTACTTTCTAGCTTTTACCTTTTTAGCTTCCCAACACTGTCAGCATCTTGGTGAAGTGCTCAATACAGAGTTTGGACATTGGAAGGCATGCTTCCCTAGCAAGTCTGCATGTGCAATGCAGTTCCTTTCTGTATATAAACAGTCATCACACATAGCATCCTGGCCACCTTGGAAAGATGCTTGGGAATTCATTGTTTGCTCTGAAAATTGGTAAACAAAGGGAAAGAGTCACGCATTCATTCTTCCTTCATTATATATTTTAATTTAATTTAATTTAATTGAGAGAGAGAGAGTGACAGACAGAGGGAGAAACAGAGAGGGGGGTCTTACTTCTGTTGGTTCACTCCCCAAATGGCCACAATGGCTGAAGCTGGTCCAATCCAAGGCCAGGAGCCAGGAGCTTCTTCTGGGTCTCCCACGAAGGTGCAGAGGCCCAAGTGCTTCTTCTACTGCTTTCCCAGGCCACCAGCAGGCAGCTGGATCAGAGGTGGGGCAGCCAGGACAGGAACCGAGCGCATATGGGATGTTGGTGCCGCAGGTGGAGGCTTGGTCCATTGTGCCACAGCACCAGTCCCCTCTTTCCTTCATTATAAACCTGAACCCTTGTGGAATTGGATGGTACCTGCTTCTCTGTACAGACATATCCCAACAAATAAATTAAGAAGACGTGGTGAACCCTAGAATATCATTGGTCTCCAACCCTAATGAATTAAAGATCTACATACTGAACTGAAATGGCTGCTGACAACACAATACATGAAGTCCCTATTGTGAGGAACATGACGCTATCCTTAACACAACTGTGCCACCCAAAACTCAGAACCAATGATTAAGTCTCCAATCCACTGTCAGCTGCAGAAGACTGAGGGAAACAGTAAACTTTAACACTGGAATGCAATCAGCTAAATTCTGATCAAGGGAACTACGAGACTAATGACTCAGTGTCCACAAGAAACAAATGTCAAAGGTTGGACAGGGGTGGAAGTTGGAGGAAGAACCTATGCATTCAAAGAGACCTGAAAGAATTTGTTGAACAAGTCAGCAAAAACAGGCAGAGAATTGGGGAGGTGCCAAGCAAGGCAAGGAGGGATCAGCATAAAAATCAGGACTGTGGTTATCGTGGGGAGGGGTTTCAAGAGGTTGAAAGGGGACACCGGGGTGGGGGGTGTGCTCCTGATATTTTTTAGCTGCCAAGATTTCTTCTCTTTCCATAGTTGGTTCTTGAAAGGGCATTTGCCTTACGATAGTTCATTAAACTCTACATTTGTTTTACTTCATTTTCTTAATGTATGGCATTTTCACAGTAAAAGAGATTCTTTTTTTTTTAAGTGGCTGTTTTGCCTATGTCATAGAGTAGAAAAAGTCCACATAAGCATAACATCTCCCAAGTGCAGGAACCTCAGCTGTTTCCTTATTGGCATTTCCCTGGGAGCTAGACTGGCTCTTGGCAAGTGGTGGGACTAACTACATATTTACTGAATAAATGAATAGATAAGATACACTCATATGTGTATAGGATACACTCATGCATTCATATTCTGATTACTATGACAAACCTCAGCAGTTACAAATTCCCGAGGAGTGGACGACAGATCATCGGCAATTTGCTATGTACAGCAGACACAATGCTCTGTAAGGACACAGCGTGAACCTTAGCCTCCAACTGCAGTCACCTCAGGGAGCCAGGAGAGCGGCACTGCGAGGATGAAACCTGGTTACAGTGGGAGAGAGCCTGAAATCAGCTGCTGGCACACAAACCACCTCCGGTCTAGTCCTTTCCTCTGGGTTTCACCCTGTAATAGCAACACCTCAGCACCACCACATTAGACACCGCAAAATACTTGGCTAGAAGTTCTGGACCTTCCACCACAATGGAAGAGCTAGGAAGAGCTGAAAGAACCCAGGGAAAAGGTGACCACATGACCTTAAAATTCCGTCAGCAACTATTTTTGTTTTCTTTCTTTCTTTTTGTTTGTTTGTTTTTTAAAGATTTTATTTATTTATTTGAGAGGTAGAATTACAGACAGTAAGAGGGAGAGAGAGAGAGAGAGAGAGAGAGAGAGAGAGAGAGGTCTTCCTTCCGTTGGTTCACTCCCCAAATGGCTGCAGCAGTCAGAGCTGCACCGATCCAAAGCCAGGAAACAGGAGCCTCCTCCCAGCCTCCCACACGGGTGCAGGGGCCCAAGCACTTGGGCCATCTTCTGCTGCTTTCCCAGGCCAAAGAAGAGAGATGGATTGGAAGAGGAGCAGCCAAAACTAGAACTGGAGCCCATTTGGGATGCCAGCGCCACAGGTGCAGGGTTAACCTACTGTGCCAACGGCGCCAGCCCCAGCAACTATTTTTGAAGATCTTTGGCAAAAAAATGGTCTATCTTTTTGTTCTTTAAGATTTATTTTATTTATTTGAAAGACAGAGTTTCAGGGAGAGTGAGATGGAGGGGGAAAGGGAGAGGGAGAGGGGGAGAGAGAGAGAGAGAGAGAGAGAGAGAGAGGTAGGTTTTCCATCCACTGATTCATGCCCCAAATGGCTGCAACAGCTGGAGTTGAGCTGGATCCCAAGTCAAGAGCCGGGAGTTTCTTCTGGGTCTCCCACATGGGTACAGGGTTACAAAGACTTGGGTCCTATTCCACTGCTTTTCCAGGTGCATTAGCAGGGAGTTGAATCAGAAATAGATCAGCCAGGATTTGAATCAGTGCCCGTCTAGGATGCTGGCACCCCAGGCTTGGGCTTTAACCCACTGCACCACAGTGCTGGCCCTCAAAGATCATCTTTTGAATAAATATTAGGAAAATTGGATGTCCCCGTGCAATCAACTAAAAATGAGTTGAAGACCTAAGTGGAACATCTTAAACCATAAAAATCCCAGAAGAAAACATAGAGGAACAGCTCCCTGATGTTGGCTTTGGCAGTGATCTTTTTTTTTTTCAATATCACACCAAAAAGCTCAGACAACAGAGCAAAAATAAACAAGTGAGGCTGCATCAAACTAAGAAGCTTCTGCACAGCAAAAGGAACAATCAACATGATGAAAAGGCAGCCTGCGGGTTGGGAGAGTCTCTCCAAACTGCACATCTGTGAATACCCGAAATATAGAAGGAATTCACATGACTCAATAGGAAAACCACAACTGACCTGGTTTTTAAAAAATGGACAAAATAATTGAAGACATTTTTTCCAAAAGACATGAAAATGACCAAGAGGTATATGAAAAGGTACACATTTTTGTCAGCCAAAAATGTACTACACAGAGATTATGTAAAATGTGATATTTTGGTATTGCCATTTGAAGCAAAGACAAGATTCTGCAGAGAAGAATTTTCTTTGCCGAGAATGACACGGGCTGATTTGAATGGCAGTCCCCGTTAGCTTCAGCCAGGGAGAGGGGTGGAGAGGGAGCATTTCCCACAACCCTCCAGCCCACTGTGCAATGTCACTACCACATTCACATGTCTCCAAGAACTCTGCTTCATCTTTACTTTGTTCTATGGCATTTTCCTGTATGATATCTTTATTTTAATTGCAATTTGAGTGAGAAATAATTACCATCCCCAAGGTTAACAATATGGTATAGAAAATGGTTCAAAAGCAGGATGTACCTTCTAGAAAATTCTCCCTTTATTCTGCTCCTTTTCTATACCGTTGCCTGCTCTGTGAATATTAGCCCATTTTCCATCACTATAATGAAATACTTGAGACTGGGTGCTTAATGAGAAAACAAGTTTATTTAGTTCATGTTTATGGGAGTTCAGGGGCAGGGCACCAGCATCTGCTTAGCTCTGGTGAGGATCTCTTGGTGGACAGAATCAAAATGGCAAGAGGGCGTGCAAGGAGGAAAGACCACACGGTGAGACAGGGGACGAATTGGGGTTCCTTGAGAACTACATTAATCCCTCCTGAGCCAGGGCCCTCTGGCCTCTAAGCACCTCCCACTGGATGTCACCTCTTAAAGGTTACCATTGTCACACTAAGGACCAAGTTCCAAATGCATGAACACATAGGGAGCAAAACATATCCAACCCAGGATACCTATTGTCACCCCCAAATATTGAGCTTCATCGTTTGGGGTGAATGATGAATGCTTGCAACATTATGTTGAATGTGCAAAGAATACTATTTATCTCAAATGTTATTGATAATACACAGTTATTTTATTGTTCTGTTAAAGCAGTTCAGCAAGGGATAGGTGCATGCCACCTGGTCCAGGACCCTGCATGGCTACAAGCTCCTCACAGAATTCTCTAATGAAGACTAACGTTTGTGAACCACTGTCTTGGGGAGTGAAAGGGGAACTTTCCCTCCAGTTAGTCTGTTCTTCGTCGCATTTTCACAGTCCTTTCCCCTTCAGACTGTCAGTGCTTGCAAAGGAAAGGCAAATTAATATAATCTTCATGAACATATTGCAATTACGAGGGGAAACTGAGATTTTTTTAATCACATAGCCAAATTACAGTGTTTTTTTCTCAATTATCCAGTTGCTCCTTCCTTTCCAATAAAGCGTTTGATTCCAAGTAGATTGCAAGCCGGACAATTTCCGGATATTCAGATTGGAGACATTCATCAGAGGCATTCCTAAATGGTTGTCAAATTTTGGCAAACCTAGATCGGAGAAAGGAGAAAAGAAATGCATAATTCATCCTCATACACAGGAAATGCAGTATCTAATCACAGTGTGCCATTGCCTTCACACAACCAGCTTAAGTAATCACAACTAGGAATGCGAACCTCAACTCAGAGCAGCTTTGGATTTTGCCCCAGCAGTTCTCAGTGCTCTCCCCTTGCTCCTTTGGGAAGGTTATAGAGGTTTTAGCCCCCAACCCCAGCTGCGTACTTCATTAACATCCATTCCGTACTGTTTCTCGTCTACCTTGTTCCATCTCCAGTAGAGTAACTCCTGGGTTTTCCTCATTCCCTAAGACTCAATCATCCACTAAGTATGATAGCAGACAGAGCAGGTGTTGCCCGTTTTGTTACTATGAGGCATAAACGTTCAGAACGTGCAGTGTGGAGGCTACCACATTATTTACACTGTGAGATGCTTGTGATGGCTTTCGTTGGCAAGGGACATTCAGGGAAATGGCGAACAGACTCTGCCTATCCTCGCAGACTTTAAATTTAATGAGGAAAGCAGCTGAATAATTGCATTATGGTGTGAAAGGGGATACAATTGAGAAGCATGAAGTGCTAATAAGCACCTGATGTAATAATCTAACTTTGCACAGTGCAGGATTATGGAAGGAGAGGGACTGCTGCTTCCATGTTTTTGAACCAAATTCAGGGCTTGCCCTCCACCATCTTAGATTCTCGTCATTGATTGATACAAGAGATTTAGGACTCATTCCTGGTTCCAGATATTAATAACCATGTCTCTGTTTATTATCTTCTGGATATGTTTATATGAGAGAGAGAGAGAGAGAGAGAGAGAGAGAGAGAGAGAGAGAGAGGCAAAATTTTTAACTTACAGGCACAGAGCTCTTGCTATATAAGAAATACTTCAAGGAATGATGCAGCAAATGCATTCAACTCAATGAATATTTATGGAGTACCTACTATTTTCAAGGTCTTGGATTGGGTACAAAAAAAGAAGTCAATAGTCCTTGTGTTCACAAGTCTTAAATTGAAGAATGTTTGCATATGAGGCTGATTGGGCAGGAAACAGAAAAAACAGGGTGGCGTGAGGATAAGAGAACCAGCTAGAGCAGGTACTCAGATGATCACAGAAGAGCTCTGCTCCCGTCGAGAGGCTGTAGGTAGAGTATTTATGTAGGATGGAAATAACATCCTGATGTAATTGCTTTTAGCAGAGAGCAAGCAAGGAGCTCCAAGCAGAGGGGTGCTGAAAAAGCCACAGATATAACTCCAGCAGGTCAAATACTGGCTCTTCCAGTTAGCTCTCCCTGCCTACACTTCCCCGTCTGTCCTAGTCAGGGAAACCACCCTCCCAGTATTCCCATGGCCCCTTTGTTTACTCTCTATTGGCACTTGCCAAATTACAATGCAGCTCCACTTTACCCTTTTTTCTTAATTTTTATTTATTTATTTGAGAGGTAGAGTTACAGACAATGAGGGAGAGACAGAGAGATAGGTCTTCCATCTGCTGATTCACTCCCCAAATGGCCACAACAGCCAGAGCTGGGTTGATCGGAAACCAGGAGCCAGGAGCTTCTTCCAAGTCTCCCACACAGGTGCAGGGGCCCAGTGACTTGAGCCATCTTCCACTGCTCTCCCAGGCCATAGGAGAGAACTGGATTGGAAGAAGAGCAGCCAGGACTAGAACCGATGCCCATATGGGATGCTGGCGCCGCAGGTGGAGGATTCACCTACTGCACCACAGCGCCAGCCTCCACTTTTCCTTTATATGTCTATTACTTTCACAAGACTTTTTAGCCTTGGCAATGTGACCTGGGGAGCCAGTAATGGCATCTTGCTCGGAGCAGAGACTACGTAAATATCTATTTAGACCAAGAAAGAAGGGATTAACACTGTTCCGTCTCACCAACCATAATAATGCCCCCACTTCGAAAAGTCAGGTTTCAAAATAGCTCTTTGGGTGAAAGACTTTTGGCAAGACGTTGTCACATAGACTGCTGCGTCTCGTCAGCGTACACAGCCGAGTCCCCATGCAAACCTGTAGTAACGCCAGGAGAGGTACACCTCCAAGAATACCTCATCCCAGAGAGGAACCTGTGGCTGGAGCAGGGAAGCAGACAGCTCAGAAGAATGTTAGACAAATTCACTAATTTATAAGGATTAAAGAATAAGGATTCCTTGGGTGACCTTCAGACCCAGTTTTCCCATAAAAAGGTTAAATAAAATTTAGCTATATCAGTGCCTGCTTCCCAAACTGGACTGCCTACAAATTATGGAAAGCAAAATTCAAAGTGATGTTGCAGGGCTGGTCTGTGGCATAGTGGGTAAAGCCACCACCTGCAGTGCCAGCATCCCACATGGGTGCCAGTTCGAGATCCGGCTGCTCCACTTCTGATCCAGCTCTCTGCTATGTCTTGGTAAAGCAGTACAAGATGGCCCAAGTGCTTTGTCCCCTGCACCCACGTAGGAGACCTGGAAGAATCTCCTGGCTCCTGGCTTCGGATTGGCACAGCTGCAGCCATTGCAGGCAACTGGGGAGTGAACCAGAGAATGGAAGCCCTCTCTCTGTCTCTTTCTCTGTCTCTGTCTCTCTCTCTCTCTCTCTGTTTCTCTCTCTCTCTCTCTCTCTCATTTCTCTGTGTAGCTCTTTCAAATAAATCAATTTTTAAACAAAAAAGAAAAACAAAACAATGTTGCCTCAAATGGCAAGCAAAATTAATCTTCGCTAAACGATTGTCATTTCAGAATTAACGCAAAGATTTCCCAAACAGGGAAGCAGCACGTTGACAGCAAGTTAATCTGAACTGTGGACGTCAACCTTGAAGCCGCAGGCATCGGTCTCTGGCAGCGAGAGTGGAGGGAAGGTAATTAGCGCAGTCCACCTCACAACTCGATGGGGCTTTGCAGACTGCTTGAAATTCTGGGAGCATCTCACTCACACCTCAGTAGCTCCTTGAAATATGCTGAGCCACAGCAGTCAGCACACAGGGGCTCATTAAGTGAATAAAAGAGGGCAGAGGAATCCCAGTTTGTAACCGAGATCATTTCATGGGCAGTTTGCCAGCCATTTGGGAGACCATAAAATAAAGATCTTTTAACATGAAGTATTTCTAAAGTCTAATGTTCTGCACCTATAAAAGCACTTTTCAAGCCATTGAAAAAAAAAGACCTCTTTCCAAATTATTTCCTAAATCCTTCTGCCTTCAAGATTAAGCCTGTTTATTTTGATGTAATGATTTAGGAGGCGGGATGACACCATCAGATTTCAGGGGGACCAGAAACTGCTCTTTGGGCCAGATGTTCCGGATGCGCCTGCATGTAGTCCATCACGGAGCAGAAACCCTTCTCAGACACCAGATTAAGGCCTGGCCGTCTTCGCGCACACAATGATCACACCGGCAACACTTACCGAGCACAGGCAGTGGCTTTGAAATGGCCAGCGAGGCTGAGCAGCAATGATTTGATAATACCTCGAGTGAAAAGGAGAATATTTTAAAAAAAAAATTTAAATGCTTAAAATTCAGATGAAATAGAGAAATTAGAGCAGCAATGTAGGAAACAGTTACTTACAAGCTACAGTTATCATCGCTGAACACGTGAAGACACTGGTTAATATGTCTCCCATGAAGCATCTGAAACCAGAAGACTGCATAGGTTATGCACTTCTAACACACAGACCTAATACAGACTTCCTATTTCAAAATCTACTATAAAACTACAGTCATAACCATAGTGTGGTATTGACAAAAAGATAGACATACAGACCAGTGGAAGAGAGAGCCTAGAAATAACTCTCAGGGGTACATTATACTGATTTTTAAAGAGGTGCATAAGCAGTTCAATGGATATTCTTTTCAACACTGGTGTTGGAACAATTGGATATCCACATGCAAAAGAATCACCCTCTAAATATCCATCACACCTTACACAAAATCTAACTTGGAATGAGTCATAGAGCAACATGGAAACCACAGAATTTCCAAAAGAAAAAATAGGAGAAAACTGTATGACATTTTATTTGATGTTTAGTTTGTTAAAATGCCACTAAATACACTAACATGAAATTTTAAAAATTTATTAATTGGACTTCCCTAAAATTCACTAAAAAGAAAAACTTTCTAAAAAGCAAAAAAAAAAAAAAAAAAAAAAAAAGAAAGAAAGAAAAAAGAAAACTTTTGTCCTGTGAAATATACTGCTAAGAGAATGAAAAGATCAGGTATAAATTGGAAAAAAAAAATACTAAGAAATCACTTATCTGATAAAGGACTTCTATCCAGAATATATAAAGAACTCATAAACACCAATAAGAGGTGCTGGCACTGTGGCCTAGCAGGTAAAGCCACCACCTGCATTTCATATGGGCTCTGGTTCGAGTCCTGTCTGCTCCTCTACTGCTCCAGCTCTCTGCTATGGCCTGGGAAAGACAGCCCAAGTCCTTGGGCCCCTGCACCCACATGGGACAGCCAGAAGAAGCAGCTGGCTCCTGGTTCCAGATCGGCACAGCTCCAGCCGTTGCGGCCAATTGGGGAGTGAACCAGTGGATGGAAGACTGCTCTTTCTTTGCCTCTCCTCTTTCTGTGTAACTCTGACTTTCAAATAAATAATTAAATTTTTAAAAAAAGACAACCAACTTGAAAATGGGTGAAAGATCTGAAAATACACTTCACCAAAGAAGCTATACATATGGCAAATACAGGAAAGATATCATTAAGGTATTGCAAATTAGAAGAATGAGACTCCATTGCATACCTATTAGAAGGACTAGAACTAAAAGGATGACTATGAAAATGCTAGAGACAGGCTATGCAGGAGCTAAGCAAGTCTACTGGGAGGAAAACAAGACTTGTTATGGGTCAAGATACACTGGAACCAAGGTCACAGCACTGGAGTGGTGGCCTTCTTCACTCGCTCTTCTCGACCCCATAGCATATATGTCTGTAAAAATGATCCAACAGAGTAACCAACTCCAACACCCACTTTCAATAACAAGCACTTTACTGAATGATAACAGTGCCCCTTCCTATCCTGAAATAAGATTCACAGATATGCTGTACCCATCCACATACATATCTAAATTAAAGAACTACATTAACAGAGAAATAGAAAATACTGTAAAACAAGGTTATATATTAACACATCTCTTACACTAGAAGGTACAGAGGTACCCAATGCTCTGCCTCCTAATGATGAATGACCCGTTCCTTAGAATTCTTTCTTGTTTGCACTTCTCTTGCATGTACATGCTCCCTCTTTCCCCCTGTTTCTGGCTCTCTCTAATTTGATCACTACCTCTTTCTCTACTGCATTTAAAACTGTGTATCATTCTGTTCTGTGGATAGATCTACTTTAGTTATCTAGGCCTCTATTCATGGATATTTGTGTTGTTTCTATTTTCTGCCACTACAAAAATGATGTCAATGAAACCGAAAAAGCTAAAAATAATGTTGAAAATGCAGAAGAAATTAGGAGAACTCATACTTTCCAATTTCAGAACTTAGCTATAACATATGCAAAAAAAGGAAGATGAAATCTCATTTTACATCATATACAAAAATTAATTCATAAGAAATTAAAGGACTAAATGTAAGACCTCAAACTACTAAACATGTTCAAGAAAATACAGAAGAAAGCGTTGTCACATGGGATTTGGCAATGGTTGTTGAATGTGATACCAAAAGAAAAAAATATATAAATTGGACTACATCAAAACTTAAAAAAAAATAACTTCTTCATATCAAAGGACACAATCAACAGAGTGAAAAGTTAGCTCATTAAACAGGAGAAAATATTTGCAAATTATATACTGGATAAAGGAATAATATACCAAATATATAAAGAACTCCTGTGACTCAACAACAAAAATTGCAAACAATCTGATTTAAAAATTGAGAAAGGGCTTGAATAGATATTTCTGTGAAAAAGACAAGTAAATGTCCAATAATTAAATGAGATGGTCGACATTGTTAGCCATCATGGACATGCAAATGAAATCATAATGAGACACCATGCCATACCCAGTTGGGTGGCTCTGGTCAGAAAGACCAACAATAACAAATGCTGTCAAGGATGAGATGATTTGGATCCATGATGGCTATGGTTTCAAGGTGATTTGTCCACCAAGCCTTCTTACACTGCAGGCTTGGTCCCCAATATGATAGTATTAAAAAGTAGTGAACCTTAAGATAGGGCCTACTGAAAGGTCACTAGGTCACTGGGGGCATCACATTCATAAGGAATTCACTTCTGCTCTCATGGAGTGATTGAGTTGTTATAGAAAGAGCAAGAATGGTCCCTCGCTGCTCATTGCTATGTGAGCTCGATCTCTTTCTCATCCACTCCCACCATTATATCGTTCACCACATTGTGATGGAGCCAGAAGACCCTCACAGGACTGCACATGCTCTCAGACCTCCAAAACTATGCATGAAATAAATCTCTTTTCTTTATAAAGTATTCAGCCTCAAGTATTTTGTTCTAGCAACAGAAAATAAATAGACTCATAAATTGCTGGTTGGAATGTACAATGGTGAGGTTTCTTGGAAAACACTTAGAAGTTTCTAGAGCTAGCACATGCCTATAAATTCCATTTCTGGAGAAATGAAAGCATGCAACCATGCATAAATGTACACACCTGCATTCATGGCAAAATTTTTTATAAAAGCCCAAGGTGGAAACAGCCCAAATGCCCATCAGCTGAATGGATTAACAAAGTGTGGTCTATCAACACAAAGAAATATTGTTCAATAATAAAAGGAATGAAGTAATAATGCATGCCACAACATGGATGAACCTTGGAGACATTACATGAAGTGATCAAAATCAAACACAAGGCTGGCACCGTGGCTCACTAGGCTAATCCTCCACCTTGCAGTGCCGGCACACCAGGTTCTAGTCCTGGTCGGGGCGCCGGATTCTGTCCCGGTTGCCCCTCTTCCAGGCCAGCTCTCTGCTGTGGCCAGGGAGTGCAGTGGAGGATGGCCCAAGTCCTTGGGCCCTGTACCCCATGGGAGACCAGGATAAGTACCTGGCTCCTGCCATCGGATCAGCGCGGTGCGCCAGCCACTGCGCGCCGGCCACAGCGGCCATTGGAGGGTGAACCAACGGCAAAGGAAGACCTTTCTCTCTGTCTCTCTCTCTCTCTCTCACTGTTCTCTCTGCCTATCAAAAAATAAAAAAAAAAAATAAAAAAATCAAACACAAAAGACTACACAGTATATGAGTCCACATGCAAGAACTCTGCAGAACAAATACATAGAGAGAGAAAGCAGCCTGGTGATATCCAGGGGGCAGAAGAGGGAAGAATGGAGAGCAATTGCTAATGGGCCCATGGTTTCTTTTTTTCAGAGATGAAATTGCTTTGGAATTAGTTAATGAAGACTGGATATTTATGAAAACACTAAAAATCACTCAGAAGTACACTTTCAAAAGACAATATTAAAAACTTTGAAAAATGCAATGAATGGCATTTTACATGTGTCAGTTCACACAATGTGCTAGTGTATGCACAAGATAACTCTAGAAATGCTATGGCCAGGTCAAAGTTGATATGAAAATTTAAGTTTGATGGAAATCGTCACACTGCCTTACCTAGGCATTTCCAGCATACATTGTTAAAACTGTTGCTACCAGGGAAGGAGAATGTGAGCTACTTAACAACCAGGCCAAAAAAGTATGTTATCAAATATTTGGATTTTTGCCATTTGGAGGTGGGATTGTGTCACAGGGTAAATGAAAACTCATCTTTTTCAATTTTATTTATAAAATAGAAATAACTTGAAAGAGATTAAATGCAAAAAAGAATGGAAAATACTATAAAAAAATCCTATGCCCAGAAGTAGCCATTATTAACATCTGGTGGACATTCTTCCAGATAACTCTGCATGCATTTAAAAACTCTTACTCTAAATTGGAATACAACAAATGAACAATAAAGCATATAGAATACACATTTTGATATTTTTATGTCAACCTCTGTAACTGCTAATGAGATGGGGAAAGAGAATATTTCCAATATCCTGTTTCTTTGTTGTCCCTTTCAGTCTGTGCTCCAAAAATTAATCATGATTCTAACCTCTATAAGTGATTCATTTTCACCTTTTATTTATACATACACACACACAATTATCCACACATGAGCATATACACGTACGTATTTGAGACCCATATATGTGAGTGTGCGCAACTATCCAACTCTGTCATGTTTCAGTTACTTAAATGTGAGAAGCACCACACTCTTGCACATACCAATAGCTCTTTTTAACTTTTTTTACTTACATAATCTATTTATTTAGAACAATTTTAGGTATACAGAGAAATTGTAATAGTAGAGTTCTCATGAGCCCCTCAGCTAAGCTTCCTGTACTATCAGAATCTTACAATTATTAATTTCCCTTTGTCACAAAGAATCCATGTTGGTATGTCACTATTACATCAATTCCACCTGTCTTCTAAGCTCTTCTGTTTTTCCCTGTTGACTTTTTCTCCATCATCCAGCTCCAGGGCTCCATCATCCAGGAGACCACACAGCTCCTTAGGTTCCTCTGGGCTATGACAACTCATCAGACTCCTTGGACTGTTGACCTTGACAGCTTGGAGAAGCACACTGCTTTGACAAGGTGGTGACTGTCCCTTCCTTTGGGTGGGTTTTCTGCTCTTTCCCTCATTATTAGACTGGATTTCAGAAGGCAGTTGAGGAAACTGCCATTCCCATGGCAGGTATCAAGGACACATGAGGTCAATGTGACCTATCACTGATGTTAACCTCGTTCACCTGAGGTGGTGTCGGCCAGGCTTGGCTACAGTAAAGCTCACTTTTCTCTCCCTTTCCATACTCTGCTCTTTAGACACAGGTTTCTAAATGCGGCTCACATGCAAAGTATGGGGAGGTAAGCTTCACCTCCCAAAGGGAGAAGGATCTATGCAGATTACCCCATGAGGAAAAGAGAAACATGCCACCAATAATAAAGAAGGTTCCATGATCAACTTGGAAGTTTGGGAAACATGAAGTTACATGAATCTAACCTGAACTCATTAAACTTCACTAAAGCATCTCCCAAGCCTTTATAATAATAGTGCACATTATGCTCGTCCAACTTCAGACATACAATGTGGCATTGTGCAAATTTATTTTTAACTAGAAGATGTCCATCTCCCTCTTTTTGTTCTTTTGGTCCCATTGTGATCTAAAAATGCTTCTCAACCCTCATAATTATCTGGGGAGCTTTTTAAAAAATATCGATTCTCACTAGACCTAAATTAGTGTCACCAGGGATAAGCACTTGGGATTTGAAAAGCAAGTCCTCTAACTGATGCTGAGGTACTTAACCCTGAAGAGGTGGGACTTGAGGGCAGCCAGCACTTGCTGACCAGAGCTCAGGGACCGTAAAGACCCCAGTACTGCACTGTTCCCCTTTGTCTCCTCCAGGCAACAGATCTCCACGAGCCCCTGGCACTGAGGGTAGGGTGAGGGAGGCACACAGTGTCTGCACCCATGGGGAGAGGTAGATGTCAAACATGTAGACAGGTGGACAGTCAATAGGCCAGGTGATGATAAGTGCTCTGAAGTGAAGCAAGGTATGTGTGATAGACTGTGCAGCGCCCTTTGTACAGGGCTATCAGAGAAGGATCCTCTATGATGTGACTTGTAAACAGATTTCAAAACAAAATAAGGTCACACATTATGACGTTACCTGGAGGTTTGTTCTAGAGAGTTACTAGCAAATGCAAAGGCACTGAGGCACTGAAAGGTCTTGATCACCGTCCTGGAGACTTGGACCAGGAAGGCAGAGGAAGGGCATGAGGACGGAGCGTAGAGCAGAAATATGCCTGCCATCGGGCACGAGCAGCTTGCGCTCTGGGATGCTCTGGACCACTTTCTGATGTCAGGACGAAAAACACAATGGAAAAGATGGAGTCTCAGCAGGGACTCAGTCTCCTCCAGACAACAGATCTCCATGAGCCCCTGGCACTGAGAGAAGGTGAGGGAGGCACACAGCATCTCAAAGCCTTTGAAATCCAGTAAGGAGCACTTAGACAGTCACCAGGATTTTAAATACAGGATGAGACATGGTAAAATCCAATTTTGAGCAAGATTCAGCAGCTTCTGTATGTTTTATGAGAGGATAGGAGGAGGATGGTGAGAGAGAGGGGGACCATGAACAAACAGATGAACCGATCTGAACCACAGAGCTCCCTAAAATGCTGTGTGGAATAAGGCAAAGAAGCCACCCATTCAATACAGCCTCATTAATTATGAAACAGCACTTCATGTGAATTAAAGCTGAATTACCTTGTGCAGGCATAAATGATTAAGCATGCAGCAAACAGAATAGCCTGAAAGGAGACCTCTCGCAATGAGCTGGGTTCTAACAGAAAGAACAAAAATAAATGAGTTAGAAATCATTGCTGATCAAGTCCTGTGGAACAGCACAACCATAATAAAACTTCTCTTCCTGCATCAAACAAAATAGCTTTCAAATATATGTCAGGTCAAGCATTTTGTCATAAATAAGACGGTAAAGTCACCTAACGTTATTCAGGGTCATTCATTAGAAAACTTTTGCAAGTAATCAGTTCTTCTATCACTATAAAACTAGACATTGTGTTAATTAAATAGTTTGGGTCTTCCCTTTTGATTTAATGTGGGGAAAGAATTTGTAGCATTTATGATAATGTCACAAATGCATAAATCTGACCACAATAGTGATGCTGATGTTAATGATAACACCTAAAATGTGTAGCACACCTTGCAGTTCACAAGGAGCTTCCATATATCAGCTCACCAACCAACCTAACGGCCCAATGTGAGGTGGGAACTCTTGTTTTAGGTGTGCAAATGAGAAGACGAAGACTGAGAGAAAAGATGAAATTATTCAAGGTCATGCAGCTATGAGATGCCAGAGCCAAGATTTGAAACTCGCATCTCGGCAGAACATAATGTTTTGTCTGAAGTGCAGCTGGCAAAGCCAATTGCAACTTTGCATAGTGGGAGCCTCCAAGGCCCCAAAAGAGAACATGGATTATGAAATATTTGTCCTTGCAAAGCCCTTTGCAATCAGCAAAATATTTCAGTGCTGTCAAATTATGGTGGAAAATGGCAGCAAATCTTCCAAAAGTTATAAACACAGGAGGTAAACCAATGAAGAACCTGAGTATTACTCTAATCACCTAAACAAAATCAGAGCTGTTTAAGGATTACTACATAAAGATCTAAAGAAAATGTAAACAGACTTTAACAAACTTTTGCCAAATGCTTCAAAAGTTCACTCTTGCGATAGCTGTTTAAAATTTGGAATGATATTCTATGAATGCAATTATTTTTGCTATTTATGCTATGAGTGAGGATTGAGTCACCTAACAAAACCTACTTAGCCCATAATGTGGGTGGAATACTGAAGATCAGCAATGCAAAATACATCAGGAAGAAATCACGCCCCTGCCAATGTACAGCATTTCGTGCACACGGTTAGATGAGTTATTGTGAGTTCAATTAATCCCTCAACCTCCTTGTAAGATGTGTTGCTATTCTTAGCCTCCCCTGATTTCATGTGGAATTTGGAAAACATTTCTTCATAGAAATAATTCCAGCCTGAAAAGCTGCAGCCATGACTACGCTTGGATACTGAAGGGCAAGTGGTTGACCCATATGCATCTCAAGATTCTTATCTGTACACTGGAGGTGGCGCACTTATTAACTGGCCCACTGAGGTCTTGGGCATCCACTCTGTGCCATGCACAGTTGCAGTTTGGAGTTCACAGATGACCTTGACCTAAAGCCACAGCCTACTGGGGGAGCTCACAGTCTGATGAGGGAAACACGGGCCAACAGGCAGCATCAGGGCAGATAATGCGCATGACAGAGGCAAACTCTGTGAGCTAGAGTGCCAAGAAGGGTGGGCTCCCTGGATGAAGTGCTGCTGAACTTTCTTAGATATTGGCAACCTAGAAACTGCATTCATTTTATTTCCTAGAGCATATTCTACACCAAATATGCCTCGTAAGTTCTCTTCCCAGTACAACTAAGAGAGACACGTCAAAGGGTGTTTCAGTTCTCTTTCTAGGTTTTGGGATAACAGAGTAAGCAGCTTTGACTGTTTTATTGTACAGGGGAAAATGTGAAGTGTTGGAGAGTTTGGTAAGTTCTCTTCTGTAATGGCTCATAGAGTTCCTGCTGACATGCAGGGAGCTGGACTTTGGATTTTGGCTAGCTGATGATAGCATTAGCTCTCATCACCTTGATGCAACACCAAGTCCAAACATGATTCATCCGATATTAGCACACTGGAGGTTAAGGGGCTCGCTTGCTGAACTTATTCCAAATCCATTCCAGATCAACACATTTATGGTTTTTTACTTCTGGCCAGGGACATAGCATTAAAAATGCTCTTTCCTTGTTTTCTTTGCTTTTCTTCTTATGAAATGTGTCAAATACACAGGTAAGTACGAAGAGTAAAGCAACAGGCACCTGTATATCCTCTAGCCTACGAAATTTTAACATCTTACCAAATGTCAAGGATTTTTAAAACTGATAAAGTGCCATAGATGCGTGCCTCTAATGCCTGTTGTCCAACACCCAAAGTCAGTCGCCTCCTCTGTGAATGCATCACGTGGGCTCTGGCAGAAACCCCAGGCAGGTCCTCCCCAACTGGCACAGGTTGATGCCAGTTCCTAAGTGTCAATTCATCATCTCTCAGTTATTCTCAGATCCTGAAGAGAAGATCTCTGTTTTTTTGGTTGGAGTTGGGGCTTGCAAAGATTTAAAAAGAAAAACAAAAAACGGAATGAGCTTACTTGAATGGTCCAACGTTCTGTCTTGGAAATACCCCGATGCTGTTGATCGGCACTGCAGAGTCCTGTCCTGGGAGTTTTCTCTGGCAGGCTGAGATCCGGTGTGGCCAGAGGAGCAGCCTTTTGCAGACTCTGCATTTAGTTTTTCTGGTTCCAAGTCATCAGCCAAAGAAAAGTCAAAATCATCGCCTGGAAAAGTAGAAATGTAATGAATATGTGTGTGTTCAGTGACTGCCCAATGCAGGTTTCTAACGATCACAGCAATAGCAATGCCAATATCCTGTTGGAATAGGGTAGAAGAATTTCTGGATTAGATAGCATTTCCATTTGTCTTCATCATTGTAGGTTGAAGACGAGGAATATCTGCAGTGTCAAGACAAGCCAAGGAAGCTGATTGCAATGTAGTCAGGACACAGTGACCAATCTGTCTTGGTTGAAGCTGAAAGCCACATTGAGAACTGTCAGGGAAGGCATTGAATACTGGCTATGTAGTTGGGGATTTATGTGGCTGGCACTGGGAGTGATAGAATGTTGCTGAATAAGAGTGACACTATATACACACATACATGGTGTTTTTATGTAACTAAAATAACACGTGGTTTTGATGTGTGATAAAATCCAGGTGTCCCTGAAAGAGTTTCTAAGATTCACACTTAATCCCCGAGGTATGTTGGGGGAGCATAGACAGATTTGAAGGCTGCCTCACCCAACATCTCTATAATACCAAGCTTTATAGAATAGCCAAATCCTTCTTCTCTTTTTACTTCTTTTAACTTTTTTCATTCATTAGAAACTTATCCAACTTGACTACATTATCAGGAGCTGACATAGCTGGCGGCTTACACTGGCAGATCAGAGAGATGTTGTCCCAGTTCTCATGTGGCTTACGTTCTGGAGTGGGGCAGGGGAGAAAATGTCCCGTGACAAGTGTCATTAAGGAAATGTGCCTCTATAAAATGCATTGAATTACCAGTAAAATATAGCAAACATTTGTTTAATTTTCTTCAGTTAGGCTATTGAATGCATACATACCTCCAAGAACATGTGCCTATTCCTTCTGCAATGGTTCATATATAAGTCTATTTTACCAGTCCTGAAGTTATCCTAACTTTCCCTCAAAGAAAAAAAGTCAAGTTTATATCAAAAGCATGCACCATTGTTTCCATATATGCCATGATAACTTCCAGGAACAGCTGGGGTCTTGAACCTGAGAATACCAAGGGACATTTCACATTGATTCTTGATTTGATTAAGAGGAATTAAGTGGAGAATTAAAACTCCTGACACCAATGTTTCACTGGAGAGGATGAATGTGTTAAGAAAGAATGTCTTCCAACTAAAGGGACAGTAGAGCACCACAGCTTGAACTCACACACTGCAAGTCTCCCCTTTGGTTCATTCTACATAAATACAGCTAGGAATTGTCTTGGTTCTATCTTTGCTAGTCTGTGTTATATGCACCCAGGGCTTCACTTAATCCTGTGGCTTTAGGTAAGAAATTGAGCCAATTTATCCAATCCAGCTCTCTGCTAGGAAAGCGGTACAAGATGGCCCAGGTCCTCAGATCTCTACACCTGCATGGGAAACCCAGAAGAAGCTTCTGGGTCCTGGCTATGGATTGGCCCAGTTCCAACCATTGCAGCCATTTGGGGAGTGAACCAGCAGATGGAAGACTTCTCTTTTTCTCTCCCAGGCTCTGCCTCTCTGTAACTCTGCCTTTCAAATAAACAAATAAACCTTTAAAGAAGAAAAAATGACTCAGGAAGTTATCAGGCATTTCTAGATGCTGGGCTTATCGAGCGTGGCTGCTTTCCACGACTTGAATGGATGGCACGGACTTTCTAGAAGAAATGCCCCCAGGGATGGAAAGGACTGTGTCCTCTGCTGTTGGCCCCGCTGCAGAGCTGAGCAAGCACAGCAGGGGATCTCCAGGCAAGAAGACAAAGCAGAAGTGTGCAGGGGAACGGCCAGAGCTCTGAGAAGGGTGCAGAGACAGAGACAAAAGAAAGCAAGGGGAGAAGAAATAATGGGCTCATGTGGGTTATTCTTATGGTGCAGTGGGGGCTTCAGGAGGAAAAGGCGTGGAATCTGAGCTGTGCTAATTAATAAATAGAAAGGCTTTCTCCCCTTGGCTTGAGCATAAGACAATTAAGGAAAGAGAGCAGCTGGGAGGAGGGACCGCAGTGACATCCCCAGAACACCCCGCAGGCCAGAGGAGTTGAGGAAGTGGAGCAAGAGTTGTGGAGAAGGTGACAGCATCCTGGGCACAGGCCAGGCACATCTGGTGCCTCCTACAATGCACTTATTATTTCTACTGCACAAATTGCGCTGAACAAGGAGCTGGAGGAAGGAAGTCAAACTGCTGTGCCCTACTTATGGTCTGGAGAGGGACAGACATGCAAGTGAACAGTCAGGACACAGCGCAGTCATTTCCACCATTTATCCAGTGGATGTCCAGGAAGGAGCATATCTGGGTCTGCCTGGGGAAATCCAGGGAGGCTTCACAGAGGTGGCAGAACTTAAATGGAGACTTAAGGGTGAGTAGGAGTTCTTCCAGAGAGATAACAAAGAGGACAGGCTGGGCAGAGACAAATGGAAGCAGGGGAGGTGGTGAAGGAGAGTACTGGAGGGTGGGGAGCAGAATGAGGAGGGGAAAGGGAAAAGAAAATGCAAGAGAGAATATGGTGGGTGCTGAGCAGAGTGACAGGAGTGGGCGTGAGGGTTGAACCTGCTAAACAGAGCTCATGTCACATACAGAAGCTTAGATGCACTCTGTGGCAATTTGGAGTGAAACAGGAGAGGTGCTGGGTGTTAAGTGCTCGCTTGGCATCGGCCACGTGCTGTGTGCTCTCTCCTAGTCCAAAGGCTGGAGTGAGCTTAGCACTCTTAGTGATGCCTGGGGTCCTTGCACAACAATGGGTCTCAACGGGGGTAGTTTCTCTTCCCAGGGTCCTCCAACAACATCCAGAGACACTGTTTGTCACAGCTTGGGGTTGGGGAGGGACTAGAGGCCCAGGGCTGTCACTGACGTCTTTTAGGCACAGAAAGCCATAACATGGAAGGACTTTCTGGCCCCAGTCACGCTGCGGCTAAGGAGCCCAGCCCTTGAGAACACAGAGCTACATGTATGAGGCCTTGTCACTGTCAGGGCTCTGGCACCCACCATGGGGAGCTTGTGTCTGGTTGTGCTTGCTCTTGTCAAAATGCCCCACTCTCCATAATTATCATACAGTCATGTGCTCTAAACACATGTTCTGTGTGGTGTTGGCCTGATGGCTGCCTCCCTCACTAGACTAAAAGCTCCCTGGGGAAGCGGGCCACACAGCAGACTCATAGAATGACAAACACCCTAAACAACACTCTGACCTTGGAATCAGCCCCTAAGGCATTCAGAATTGGCTAAGAAGCCCATGAGTGCATTTCAGGCATGGAAAGCTAAGACACTGTGGCAAAAAATGTTCTACATGAAGGATCTCTGTGAGACCCCAGCAGAAAGAAGGGGCCATCAAAGAAGGAGGTACTTTTCTCTGAAGGGAGGAGAGAACTTCCACTTTGATTATGGCCTTGTGTAAATAAGATCAGAGTTGGTGAACTCAAGAGGCTTCCATAGCCTTGGCAGCTCATGACAAGAGCCTTGGGTGATCACTGACATCATAAATAAGAGTGTCAATTGTTAAATCAACAACAGGAGTCACTGTGCACCTACTCCCCACGTAGGATCTCTGTCTTTAATGTGTTGTACACTGAGAATTAACGTTAAAACTTGTCTTCAAACAGTACTTTTTACTTTGTGTGTCTGTGTGGGTACAAACAGTTGAAATCTTTACTTAGTATAGAGTTGATCTTCTGTATATAAAGATAATTAAAAATAAATCTTAATGAAGGATGGGATGGGAGAGGGAATAGGAGGTGGGATGGTCTGGGAGTAGGAAGGCAGGTATGGGGGACGAAGTGCTATATTCCAAAAGATGTACTTATGAAATTTATATTTATTAAATAAAAGCTTTCTTTTAAAAATAACCAAAAATAAAATAAAATAAAAGCCCCCTGGGGAAAAGGTGAGCTTCTGTGTCACGCACACAGCCGCTTAGACCAAGCACTCAGCTGGTGGAGCAGGCCTAAAAAATCGCGGAGATGGCCAGGCTGCTTTGCTTCCCATGAAGGCTAAAACTGACCTGAGGGTGCTGGACGCTCCCACCACATTCAATGTAGTCTCCTTGCCCAGGCCCGGGCTCTGACACCCTCTGTGGCTCCACTCGGCCTGACTCTGAGCCCACGGAGCCGACACTGTGGGAAACCTGAGGCTTCCTCCACCAGCCCTGCCCGCGACTTTGGGCCACATGACAGGCAGTCTGAGGATGCATCCCTACTGGCTGCCCAGTGCAAAGAGAGGCTCTCAGGTACCGAGTAATGAGCTTGCTACAGAGGAAGTCCTGAACCACGCTCATGCAGCACGAGCCACAACAGCCAAAATATGGAAGCAACCGCAGCATCCACCAACAGATAGATAAAGAAAATGCAGTATGTGTATATATGTGTGTGTATAAATATTTATATACATATGTATGAACTACTAACCGTCTTTAATATCTAAGGAAATACTGACAAGTTTGAGTACACGGATGAGCCTGGAGGCAGTACACTACATGGACAAACACTATTTGATTGTTCTTCTACACGGTGTCTAAAATAGTCAAGTTCATAGAAACAGAGAATACAAAAGCGATTGCCAAGGGCAAGGGCAAGGGTGGGGGGAGACAGAGTCTCAGTTCTGTTGAATGGGTCAACAGATACGGTGAGCACGAGCCCGTGGTACAACCAAGTATGCACAGTTAACAAGCAGGTGTGTACCAAGAAAGGAAATAGCACGCTAAATAGTCTTCCCACAAACATACAAAAGGGGCTACCGGGGCCTTGGGGCTGCGTCTGCCACCCTGACTACAGCGATGGCATCATGAGTACTTGCATATGTCACACATGTTAGATTGTCCACATTAAATATGTACAGTTGTTTCTATATCAATTAGACCACAATAAAGTTGTTTAGAAAAAGAGGAAGCAACTCTTTTTCACCCAGGAGTGAGCTCAGATGGACCTCTGCTATACTCGCTTAAAGAACGGAAGCTTCCACGTACCCAGATTATTGAAATACTTGAGCCATTAATATCCCAGTGTGGAGACCAGACCAGGAGCTGCGGCTCCTCCAGGGGGAAAAGGGTGGCCTAAAGCAGACTGCTTGGTGATGACTTCTGGATCAGGAAGAAGTCCAGGAGGCTCCCAGTGATCCCAGGGGCATTAATAGCTCCAAGTCAGAACCCCAGCCAGTGGAAGACGACAGCCCCAGAGCCCTTCCTGTGCTAGGGGAGCTATCGAACTCGAAGAGTGACGTTAACGTGTCGGTGTTCATCTGGGGAATGTGGAACAAAGCAGTCCAGAGGAAAACTGTCTCTGCCGATGAAGATTTGTTTCACTTGCAATGGGAAAAGCCTCATCCGTACCCAGAGCCTGTGCACAGGCTGGGCAGAGGCAAAGGGTGGCTGAAGCTGCCGCATAGGGTAGCCTTCAAAGACAGGCGTTTCACTTGCAGCAAAATATGCCAACACAGACGACCCTGGGTAAAATAGTATGGTTAGTCCAAAGTTACACAACAAACCAGCGATGGAACTAAGACAAGAACACTTGACCAACGGGGATGTTTTATCTGAGACAGAGAAGGCGTCTGGACAAGCAGTCATAACCCTAGGGTCCAAGTGTCAAGGCCGCTGCAGGTCCAGCTTCCTGCAGAGAATAGGAAGGGGATTTGCTTGCTTTGTGCAGAGGCGGAGCCACAGGGGAAAGCAAAGCCAATGTGATTTATTGAATGAAAGCACTGGACAGTTATCCACAACTTGTTTCTCTGCTGCCTCAAACAACCTCAGCTGGAATTGCCATATGAAAAGGACCCAACAAATGCAGAATTTGCATCTTTCTCAATCAAAAAAATATTATAGTGCCCCGTCATCTCCCAGTGCTGCCAAACCCTGTGCAGGAACCTGTCTGAGAACTGGAAGGGAGCCAATGCATTGGATGATGCCTATTTTAGAACAAAAACTGCTCGGCTGGGTCTCAGAAAGACCAGAGTGAGTTTCCAGGCAATGGAGCCTTGTTTGTGGCCGCACATTGATGCTGTACAGTACACAGCAGAAGAACTAGATCTCAACACACCCAACAGTGAGGAGCTGACACCCCTGCATATTGCCATCATGACCAACAATGCACCCATCACCAGGATTCTTCTGAGGCCAGGGGCCCACCAAAGTCGGCACTTTGTCAGTATGGAAAGCCAAGCACTGCTTCTCAATACACCGGTCCAGGAAGCCCAGAAGAGGGTGAGTGAAGGAAGGGTTCACTCTGGGCAACAGAGAGAAGGGACAGCTGAAAGCTTGGGAGTGGAAGTGTCGGCTCTACAGACGTATGAAAACAGGCTTCGCACATGCCCAGCACATTGCTAATGTCATGGGAGCTGTCAAAGAGCAGGGAGCCCAGAGGTGCCCCCCACTACCTGCCTCATGGCAAGCAGCAGCACATCCCTCACGGTCAATGCCTCTTAGCATTAACACAGGTGTGACGGTGATCGGCTATGAAGGTACTGCGCTCCTGATATCTCCCACTGCTCCTTCTTAAGAATCTGTCACTTCGGGGTCAACCGTGCCTGCGGTGTATTTTTTTTCTCTGAATAGCAGGACTATTTTCACCCTACTTCTGGAGTTGAACTATTTCCCTAAGTACTCATGTGAAGAAGCAGTAAAGTGACTGAGAGCAAGTCACAGAAAGGATAAGACACAGACAAGATAAGATTGGGTTGTTCTTGCAAACGACTTGATGTTCCATTCATGTTGCAGAAGGGACTGTTCTGTGCACAGGGCTGGGACAGGCCTGAGTAGCACACAGTGAGGAATTGGATTTGATGCAAGGGTCTGACAGACTTGATCAAGCATGCTAAATAGGGGACAGAGAAGTTGACAGCTATAAACCAGGTAAGTAGCATTGAGGATTAACAACAGAATGAACCGCGAAGATGAAGTTTGCCAGTGGTCAGAAAGAACAAGGAAATTGTGAAGTGATAGAATCAGTAAAGGTCCCAGAGTGGAGGTAGCCTTTGGTGGCATCTGGGCCCGGCTGTGAAGGAGGGCTAGGATATGGACCAGAGGGAATTGGTGGAAAGCAGATTCCAAGTGGAGAGGATGGCAAGCATAAGTATAAAAACAAGAAAATGCTGAGATCAGGAGAGGACAACTTGTGGAGAGAGCAGGAAGTAGCCAGGCTCCACAGGAACACAGGTGCATGTAAGATTCGAGAACGGAATGAGGGCCAGGGAGTAGAGTGGGGCCTGACATCAAGGCTAAGGAATTTGGACTTTGTGTGGTGAATTCTGCAGGGCCACTGAGTGATGGGGGACAAGATCAGATGTGGACTTAAAGACTGAAGTAGCCACACTATGTATGATGTAATGGATACGGATTTAGAACAAGAACAAGAATGAGGAAGTCATTCAAGAGAGAGGTCATGAAGCGGACCTGGCTGCGGTGGCAGTCCTGGCGAAGAAGAGGGACAGCCCAGAGGAGGAAGGGATTTCAGAGGTGTTAGTCACAGCCAGTGCTTGCACAGAGCATTTTTCTGTGCCAGGCACGGTTTAAAGCTTATATCTGTATTAAATCTTTTTAATTCTCACAAGAGAAAGAGGAGGCCAGATGATTGAGTTCATGTGGGAGCGTTGAGAGCACCTCCGCTGATTAGGCACATGTGAGCGGCGCTTAACTACCATCTGGGGAGATGTGGACAAGACCGTGACAACGGTGAGCACGAGCCTGTGATGTTTCTCAAGGCTGCCTGGTTGGCCACTCAGCTTTGCCAGAGAGCTGGACGACATTCAAAAATGCATCATATACTAGAAATGTCACACGGAACCTTCAAAAAGAAGGTTCATTCAACGTAGGAATCATAACGAAATCTTAATTTCTAAGCGATCAACAATTTTTTTCCTCTCTGAAAAGATAATGTGCCCCTTAGTCACATTTTCCCTGACATCCAATTTTTTTTCTCCAACCTTAATAATGAATGCAAGAGTCGTGGTGCAGGAAGCATTTCAGCAGCTAGCTGTAGTGAAGTTATATCTGAAGACAACCATTGCATCATTTCTGCTTGCTTTCTTTACAGTTAAGACAGTTTAATTCTGCTGAGAGGGGAGGATTCCGTATTTTCCAAGTGCAGCCACCATATCCTTGCATGAAAAATTATGCATTATTGCCCCCGATAAAGAAGACAAAGCCACAGGCAGCTGTGGTCACCAGGGATGTCTACGGAAGAGCATTTGTTCCAGAGAAAACCACAGGACTCATACTCGAGTGATGTGCCTGGGGCCGTCTTGCCTTTGTTGGGCCACCAGCAGGCCCCACTCAGTCCTCCCTGCATGAATTTCCTATTCTTTTCCAGGATGCTTTACAAGCTCCGGGAACACATCCCGAATTTCAGTGCCGGGGTCTCGAGAGCTGCAGAATGCCAGGGTAAGAACTGAATTGCCACTAACGAGGAAAAGTTGTCTCAACACAGCTGGGGAAGGGTGAACTCAGGACAAACAAAAAAATAAAAACCCCATCTCCGCTGAAAAATGGAGCCAGAGAAAATCGGGGAAACAGTGTTTGATTGCATCCATTGGAGAGAGAGAAAACAGCACGTTAGTTTAATTGTGAGTTCTTCTGAAGTCTTCTAACTCGGCAACATTTCCAGAAAAAAAGAATGAAAGTCATGATAAAAGTCATAAGGCTGTGGGTGAGTCCAAAAGCAAGAAGTCTGGGGGACGATCTGATTGCTGTTGATAGCAGAGGTGAGCGATTTTAAGTCCTGGGTGCACTCAGGTTGACTAATCACTGACATTGGAGGGGGTGGTTTAACTGGCTATATTTAGGAGATATTTGGAAAGCATGTGAATTTTAATAAGACACCTCATGCACATGCAGAACTGGTAAAGTCCAATTGCCTTAAAATTTGTGGGCATATTTTGAAGAGAAAACTAGATGTTACTCTCCAAAACGTGAAACGTTGCCTTTAAAACAGTGAGCCCCGGATTTCAGTCATCCAAGCATCATTTTCCTGATTTTTTTCCATATCATAGGACCTGCTTGCTCTTAGCCATTTCGTATTTTCTTTAGTTTGTCTCATTTTAGAGGTTTTTTTTTTTTTTTAATATCTATTTGAGAGAAAGAGACGTAGACAGAGAGCTTCCATCTCTGGTTCACTCCCACCGCTGGGCGTGTGCCAAAGCTGAGAGCCAGCAGCCAGGAGTGCAATCCAGGTCTCGCATATGGGTGACAAGAACTCAGTTACGTGGGTTATCATGGCTGCCTTCTGGGCTCTGTGTTAGCAGGAAGCTGGAGTCAGGAGCCAGAGCCTGGCACTGAACCCAGACACTCTGACAGGGGATGCAGGTGACCTAACCTGTGGGTTAAACACCACCCTTAGACTTTTTCTTTAAAGGAAGCTATCAATCACTTAAATATTCTAAAGAGAGAGTAAATGTAAAAATAGACATTGAAAATTTAACATTTAATTTGTTCTCAATACAGAAGCACCAAAGATCTCTGAGCCTTTTCTACTTAAAACCCGCTTCACCAAAAACAAAAGCATAGCAGGTGATGGGGGGTCTGCAGGATGCTAAGCCTCCGCGCTGAGCCAGTCTCCTAGGTTTTCTTGGGATTGAAAGGGTTAGAAGAGGAGCCCCACTTCTCTCTCACTGTGCAATCCAACATTCATTTCCTCTGTGTCCAGAGGTCTCTTCTACTACCCCACACTGTGGACAACATGGCTTTACAATCAAGGAGACACTTGCGCTGTGTGTTCTGGAAAACCAGGCTACAACCAAGGGATGGAAACCAGTAAAAGCAAATGATAAATGTAGCAAGCCATCGCTGCTGCAGCAGTAGCCTATGAGTTAGAGGCAGCCATCAAAAGAGCAAGAAGGAGTTGGGGGTAAAAGGGTGCAAAGTTTCAGGCTGACAAGATGACCAAGTTCTGGACATCGATCCCAAGGCATGGTGGCTATGGCTCCCAGGAATGCGCAATTTTGGAAATTACTGAGAGTAGCTCTGAAATGTCCTCACAAAGACGTATGTGAGGTGTCGGAGATGTGAATTACTCGATTTAACCATTTCACAACACACCAAAAAAGCCCATGGAAAAAAAAATGAAAAGATAAATATACTCAGCAGACTCATAGAATGGCAGATGTCCTAAATAGCACTCTGGCCTCAGAATCAGCCCTAAAGGCATTCGGATCTGGCTGAAAAGCCCATGAGAGTATTTCAGGCATGGAAAGCCAAGACACTCTGGCAAGACAAATTTATTTTGACACCAAAAATTTTTATATTTCTTTTCATAATATTCATTTTCATGAGGTTTTTGAGGATCCTTCCTATGTATAGATTTCAAAAATTATTTTTGCCCCAAAATGAGCTTAACATTTAATTCTACTTTTCCAAGTCCTTTTGCAAGTATATCTTTGTATGCATCACATCAGACAGAATATAATTTTAACATTCAAGAAAGTCTTAGATGGGCAAATCTGTAGACACAGAACCTGTATTAGTAGTGTTAGGAGCTGGGATGATGGGGCATGTGTGGGATTTCTTTCTGAGAATGATTGAAGTGCTCTGGATTTAGAAACTGGTCGTGGCCACGTAACTTCCCTTGTAAGTCTATTAAAAATCACTCAACTATAGCCATTACAACGGTCACTTTTATGGGCTGTGGGCTATTTCTCAATTGGGAAGTAATGAGAGTCCCTTACTGCTGTAGGTGCATATGCCAATCTGGCCAAGAGTCAGGGCGATGACTTCCGGGTGAGGATTCCACACCTGACCTGTTTACAGAGACGGCTTGAAGCTCACAGCACTCTTTTTTTTTTTTTTTTTTTTTTTTTTGACAGGCAGAGTGGACAGTGAGAGAGAGAGACAGAGAGAGAAAGGTCTTCCTTTGCCGCTGGTTCACCCTCCAATGGCCGCCGCTGCAGCCGGCGCACCGCGCTGATCCTGGCAGGAGCCAGGAGCCAGGTGCTTTTCCTGGTCTCCCATGGGGTGCAGGGCCCAAGCACCTGGGCCATCCTCCACTGCACTCCCTGGCCATAGCAGAGAGCTGGCCTGGAAGAGGGGCAACCGGGACAGAATCCGGCGCCCCAACCGGGACTAGAACCCGGTGTGCCGGCGCCGCAAGGTGGAGGATTAGCCTATTGAGCCACGGCGCCGGCTAGAAGCTCACAGCACTCTTGCTGTGACCTCTTGGTCACCTCATCCTGTTAGACATTCCTTCATGCCCCCTCCTTCTAGAACGCTATACTCTTGGTTCTTGGCCTCCTGAATTTTCCCTACAGAGCCTTTCACCAGTGTGATAACAGCGGTTAAGAGCACACACTCAGACTCTTAGCTCTGCATCCTGGTCATGCCAGTTACTTGTTGGGTGGCCTTGGGAAAAGTTTTGAATCTTCCTGAGTGTTGCCCTCTGGAACATGGGAAGGCGAAGGCTAGCTGGCCCCTAGTAGGCTCTGAAGAATAAGGATGACTTCATCCCTGGGATTCATGGGGTGGGGCTGGTCTGCAGCAAACTTTCCCATCAACTTCCTGAATTCCTTCCTTACCTCTGCTTTCTGTTCATTCACCTGTGTTCCAACGGGAGACCCTCTAGTCTGCTCCTCAGACTGGTTTCCAAACTCACGTCTCTAAACCCAACTTTACTCTCCACCTCCATTGTCACATTTCCAAATCCTGACTGCTGATCTTCCTATGTCTCATAGGTACATGTCATCCATGTAAAATAGAACTCATCGTC